>NW_028321910.1:6001058-6601164 GCF_036245765.1 Copidosoma floridanum | reverse complement strand
TTGAAATCTCTTCTATCTCTTTTTTTCCCCTACTTCTCTCATACGACCTAGCTTGCGTATGTCTCGCTCTTCCCCTTAACTACACGTATACACAATTTCCTATATTCTCGGCGTATTACAATTTTACAAAAGACCTAGAAAAGAAAATACAATCGATAATTACAATAATCACTACGGTTCTTCAACCCATCTATTCTTTCACGAACCTACCGGTTCACACTAAAATGTATACGTATATACATCTCTGCGCACACAGTACTAACATAACATCACTTATAGTCCTTTAAAATGCACCTTTCTTCTTCTTATTACCGCTTTTTTCGCTCGCGCTTCTCTTTTCTCATCTCACTGGCTATATGTCTCCATCGTCCTCTCCTTCTTCCTCGCATGAAACATAATAAAACACAAACATACGTACACAGGGCATGAAACAAGCCTAAAACCTCAAATTTTACATTGAGTCGAGTTTTGGTGCTTTTCGGGCTAATATAAAAAATGACCCCGTCATACATTATTATGAGTATGATCATTATTATTATTATAATTATAATGATGAAGACAACGATAATGATGATGATGATGATGATGATGATAATTCCCGGGCTGAGGCAGTCAGCCTATGGGGTGCGTGCTCTAAGCGTGGCAAATGGAGGCAAGCTCTTTGCGGGTGTATGTCTTTGAGGCACTGCGGTGGTCAGAGTTTGTACCTGCAGGTGGTTAAAACGAAATAAAATAGTTTTCGTGGACCAAAACGCTGAGGAGAAAAAACTCGTCAAAAAATATAGGGTGGTTTCCAAATGAAACTTAACATGGGTTACGCTTATGAAAACAACGTTGCCCAGGCAGTTACTTTTCAGAGGAAATCTGTCGTCAATTTTGACTTGATAAAAGGCTGGGTGGCTGGTGTTGGCCTCACGGATTTTGAGGAGGACACAAAGCCGTCCAGTATGAAAGTGCTATGCTTTCTAACATCCGAAAGCAAATGACAACTGGTGGTTGGTTAAACGATTGGACCATTGAACCACAGGATATATACCAGAATAGCTGGAATAAACATCAGCTGACACTGGGTGAATTAATGGTAGTTGCTCACCTACAGAAAACCTTGAACGACACAGAAAAAAAGGAGTAAAAAGTACTAGGTAGGGTGACAGACGTCCTACAAAGTATTCAAAAAGCAATTGACAGGCAGCTAAACGTCAGCAGCACAGTTACGGAAGCCAGAGTTTACCTGGATAAAATCTGTGGGATTTAATAGGACCTTGAAGGCTGCGACATGAAGACAGTGGCAAAGACGTAAGTGTTGAGAACATTTCTGCCAGCTCGTGCAATTAAATAGCCTCCAAAAACGAGAGGTAAAGATGATGGCGCTACCTAGAAGTGGAGCGTATCAAAAAAAGGAAGAACGACGATGGCGACAACAAACAATGGAAGGAAGTCGTTAATAAAAGAAAGCAGGTACTTTTGAACCGCAAGGAGCGAGTGGCTGCTTCAAATAAGCCGGTAGGTAGCGCTTCGACTCCAAACAAAGGTTAGCCAGAAAAGGAAATAAAGAAGCGGAGAAAGGCAAAGGAAAGAAACGGGGCCATCCTCGTGAATCCAGCAAAAGAAAAGTCATACATGGAAGAACTGGGAGCATTCCATAGAGTGGTCAGCCTGAGAGACTGTGGCGCGAAAGTTACCAAAATACGCAGCACAAAGGCTGGTTGTATTTACGTGGAGCTCGCCAACAGCACCAAATACAAGGAGAAGTTGAAGCAGGCCATCTCACGGGCTATTGGTACCGCAGGAAAGATACAATTAAGGAAACCTAGAGTTACCTTGGAAGTACTAGACTAAGAGGCAGTTGCCAATAAAGAGAAAGTTTTAGCAGCCATTGAAGAGGCTGCTCAAACCGGAGAAGACCCAGGTGAAATTGAAGTGGCTATGCTACCACTAAACCGATGGCAGAAAAGACTGGTGCTGGCCGAAATGAATAAGGCTGGCGCTTTTTCCCTATTAAGAAAAGGGATGATAGCAGTGGGTTGGATTCGGTGCCAACTAAGGCGCAGGATTATCGTTCAGCGATACTGCAGGTGCCTGGGATGTGGGCACACAAGATACGACTGTAGAGGCTTGAACTAATCAGGCCTCTGCTAGAAATGTGGTCAAGACAAATACAGAGCTAAAAACTGCAAGGCCGAACCACGATGTGTCCTATGCAGTGAATCTGCGCATGGAGGAGAGAGCACTAATCATGTGCATGGATCTGGAGCGTGCAGGGCCTTAAGACAGGTCCTAGACAGAAGAAAAAGAAACCCTTCATAATGCCCAGAGTTTTCTAAAGAAACATGAACAGGGCAATGGACGCAAATGTTCTTCTGCCACTAATATTATGTGAAAGAAAGGTAGACATGGCGCTCATGAGCGAAAAGAACAGAAACTTTAAGCCGCCTTAGTAGTTTCGCAACGCAACAAATACGTCGGGCATTTCAGTTCCTAGACCAGACAAAATCCGCCAAGATACAAGCATATCGGAAAGACGTTTCGTCTGGTTAAAAAGTGGAGGCATCACGTATGTCAGCTGCTACTTTTTATCAAACACTAGTATCAAGGAATACACAAGAAAAATAAATTACCTTAAAGATACCATCGGGGATGGCATGGAAGGTGACCTATTAATCGCTGGAGACTTCAATGCAAGAGCAGTAGAATGGGGAATGCCTTCAACGAGCTCTAAGGGCCAGGCAGTCCTAGATATAGCGGCAAGGCTTGGACTGGTTGTTGTGAACAAAGGAAGGACCACGACTTTTCAAAGGCCGGGATTTGGCGAATCAATACCAGACATTACACTTGCATTGGAGAGCCTTGCGCCAAGAGTGAAGGAATGGTAGGTAATCGAGGACGAAAATAGCAGCAATTACTAATGTATCGTGTTCAAAATCACTGATACAATAGACAGAATAGGCATAGCACGCAAAACACGATGGTATGTTAAGAAGCTGGACACAGAATGACTAGCAAAAAAAGTTGAGAATGGCATTGCTAGTATTCAAAGCGACGAACAAAACCTGAACTCAGCAGGAGGACTACAGAAGCTTAACGAGGCAACCATGCAACTCCTAAAATCCGCATGCGAGGCCTCCGTGCCCAGAAAAAAAAGATGGAACGGCAAACGCTCAAGTTACTGGTGGAACAAGAAAATCGCGGGATTGAGGGGCCAATGTCTTTAACACAAACGCCTCTATTAAAGGGCCAGAAACAGACCAGAGGCCGGACAAAGGTACGCTGAGTACCAGCTTACGAGACAGACGATGCGAGCTGCTATTAAGAACAGCAAAAAGCAGTGCTGGCAGACTCTGTGCCAGGAAGTAAATAATGACCCCTGGGGCAGAGCATACCAGATAGTAATGAGTTAACTGGGAAGACTTGCACCAACTGCAAACAAAGACGCGTATACTATGAAGCATATCGTGGATACGCTATTTCCAAAGCATCCAGAACTCGAGGATCAAGCAGATTTGGAGCTCATAGAAGATGTACCTTTATTTACCCAGAAGGAACTGGAGCTAGCAGCTGGATCGCTTAAAAACGGGAAAGCTCCAGGACCAGATCGCATACCGGCAAAAGTTATTAAGACAGTGGTGTCAAAACACCCACAGCTGCTCTTAAACCTATACAATGCAGAAGGGGTTGTTACCAACCCCTTGGAAAAACGCACGGGTGGTACTGATCGATAAAGGCAAGAAAGAGCCTAACTCTCCGTCATCTTTCAGACCGTTGCATGCTGAACATGCCTTAAAAGTTATACGAAAAGCTGCTTGAGGTCCGTCTCCTACAGGCGACACAAAACGTGAGAGACTTATCTGACAGGCGATACGGATGTAGGAAAGAAAGATCCACCCTGGAAGCAGTAGAAGAAATAGTCAAAGCAGCTTAGAGCACTTGAGACATATACCATGGAGCAAGACCCCTCGTTTTTCTGGTGACCTTGGATGTAAGGAACGCTTTTAACTCAGCAAGATGGAAGGACATGCTTTACGCTCTGAAATACACATTCAGAACACCAGAATATCTCTTGAAAGTATTGAGATATTATATCAAGGACCGGTTTTTCACCTATACGACAACAGAAGGCAAAACAAAAAAGAAAATAACTGCAGGGGCATTCCAGGGATCCATACTTGGACCCGATCTCTGGAATGTGTCATACAACGGACTACTTCACCAGGAAATGCCAGAGGGGACGTTCTTGGTAGTCTACGGGGACGATGCTGGTGTAGTGATCGTTGAATGCACGATGAAACTTGTCGAGATATGACTTAACCAGGTTATATGGAGAGTGGCTCCATGGATGCAGAACCATGGACTCAAAGTTGCAGCAAGGAAGACGGAAATGGTACTATTGACGAGAAAAGAGACAGATACCATCGTTTTTCTCAAGGTACCAGAAGAAGAAGTAATGATGAAGACTGCCGTAAAATACCTAGGGGTGACGCTGGATAGAAAGCTCACGTTTTAAAGCCACCTTAGGTAAGTAGCAGACAAGGCGATGGCAAGAGTAGCGGCATTAAGCCGAATCATGCTAAACGTTGGAGGACCAAAGCCTGCAAAACGCAGGCTCCTTATGTCTACATCCCAGTCTATTATTTTGTACGGGGCTGAGGTATGAGGAGATGAGATGAACGTCGAAAAGAAGAGTATGAAAATCGGTCAAGTTCAAAGAATAGAAGCCTTGAGGATAGCCTGCTTCTACCGCACAGTCTTAGAGTCTGCGATAATGGTGATAGGGGGCGTAATCTCTATCGACCTCCTTGCGAGGGAAAGACAATTGAAGCACTTTACGAAGCAGGACCTAGGAAGAATGGAGGCCACGAAAAACGCCCAGAAAATCACCTGGGAACGCTGGCAACATAGATGGCAAGAGGAAACTAAGGTAAATGGACGGCACGCCTGATAAAAGATGTCAAGGAATGGACAGAGCGGTAACACGGGAAAGTAGATGACTACCTCACCTAATTTCTCTTAAATCACGGATATTTCCGCTCATACCTTAACAAGATGTGAAAAACGTAGACGGCTGCTTGCAAGTACAGTGGTTACGACAAAGATTACGCAGAACATTTGTTCTTTGACTGCATCAAGTGGCAAGCCAAACGAAACGTGCTGCATGAAAGGATCGAAATTTTAAATCCCGACAACGTTATAGATAAAATGCTACTTAACGAAGAAAGGTGGACTGCAGTAGCCCAATACATACATACAGTTCTCTGGGCTAAAAAGGAGGATGGTTTTTTAGACAACTGAGCAGAGGTGGTGCGAGCGTGGATCTTGTGCCATCAGGGGTGCATGGGATAGTTTTTCGGTTTCGTCGATGAGGGTGGTGGTAGGGCTTTGGAGTTGGGGCCGATAGGGCGTGGCCGCTGGGCAGTTAGTGTGTGAGATAGAGGCTTGCGTGGGTACTTAAGCGCATTCAGACTTTCTTAAACCACTTTGCTTCATCACTTTTCTACTAATGAGTGGCTGCAGTCTGGTGGTTTATGCATTCGGGTGCTTCGCTTCCACTGCTTATTTTTTTATTTTTTTTTTTTTTCTTTTCTTTGGGGCTGGGCTTCTAGGGTGTGGTCACGGGGCGATTCGTGTGTGGTATGGAGGCTTGCAAAGATGCTCATATGCGGGCCGGCTTCAGAGAACTGCTTCGCTATATCACCCTCCTACCGATGAGTGGCTGTACCTCGGTGGCCCAGGTCTCTGACTCTCGGGCTCTCTGGTGAGTGCGCTTCTTGCACCTTTGTTGGGGGTGGCTGGGTTTAGGCTTGCGCTGGAGAGCATCTGCCCATTATTTTTTTTATCCCAGAGGACACAAAAGTTTCTTATTTTTTTTCATACCTCCAAGTGAGTAAAGAAAAGCAGCTTGGATGCATGACAAAAATTATAAAATATCCCAGAGAATACAAAAGTTACAAAACAAGTTAGCTGCTTTTCTTTACTCACTTGGAGGTATGAAAAAAAATAAGAAACTTTTGTGTCCTCTGGGATAAAAAAAATAATGGGCAGATGCTCTCCAGCGCAAGCCTAAACCCAGCCACCCCCAACAAAGGTGCAAGAAGCGCACTCACCAGAGAGCCCGAGAGTCAGAGACCTGGGCCACCGAGGTACAGCCACTCATCGGTAGGAGGGTGATATAGCGAAGCAGTTCTCTGAAGCCGGCCCGCATATGAGCATCTTTGCAAGCCTCCATACCACACACGAATCGCCCCGTGACCACACCCTAGAAGCCCAGCCCCAAAGAAAAGAAAAAAAAAAAAAATAAAAAAATAAGCAGTGGAAGCGAAGCACCCGAATGCATAAACCACCAGACTGCAGCCACTCATTAGTAGAAAAGTGATGAAGCAAAGTGGTTTAAGAAAGTCTGAATGCGCTTAAGTACCCACGCAAGCCTCTATCTCACACACTAACTGCCCAGCGGCCACGCCCTATCGGCCCCAACTCCAAAGCCCTACCACCACCCTCATCGACGAAACCGAAAAACTATCCCATGCACCCCTGATGGCACAAGATCCACGCTCGCACCACCTCTGCTCAGTTGTCTAAAAAACCATCCTCCTTTTTAGCCCAGAGAACTGTATGTATGTATTGGGCTACTGCAGTCCACCTTTCTTCGTTAAGTAGCATTTTATCTATAACGTTGTCGGGATTTAAAATTTCGATCCTTTCATGCAGCACGTTTCGTTTGGCTTGCCACTTGATGCAGTCAAAGAACAAATGTTCTGCGTAATCTTTGTCGTAACCACTGTACTTGCAAGCAGCCGTCTACGTTTTTCACATCTTGTTAAGGTATGAGCGGAAATATCCGTGATTTAAGAGAAATTAGGTGAGGTAGTCATCTACTTTCCCGTGTTACCGCTCTGTCCATTCCTTGACATCTTTTATCAGGCGTGCCGTCCATTTACCTTAGTTTCCTCTTGCCATCTATGTTGCCAGCGTTCCCAGGTGATTTTCTGGGCGTTTTTCGTGGCCTCCATTCTTCCTAGGTCCTGCTTCGTAAAGTGCTTCAATTGTCTTTCCCTCGCAAGGAGGTCGATAGAGATTACGCCCCCTATCACCATTATCGCAGACTCTAAGACTGTGCGGTAGAAGCAGGCTATCCTCAAGGCTTCTATTCTTTGAACTTGACCGATTTTCATACTCTTCTTTTCGACGTTCATCTCATCTCCTCATACCTCAGCCCCGTACAAAATAATAGACTGGGATGTAGACATAAGGAGCCTGCGTTTTGCAGGCTTTGGTCCTCCAACGTTTAGCATGATTCGGCTTAATGCCGCTACTCTTGCCATCGCCTTGTCTGCTACTTACCTAAGGTGGCTTTAAAACGTGAGCTTTCTATCCAGCGTCACCCCTAGGTATTTTACGGCAGTCTTCATCATTACTTCTTCTTCTGGTACCTTGAGAAAAACGATGGTATCTGTCTCTTTTCTCGTCAATAGTACCATTTCCGTCTTCCTTGCTGCAACTTTGAGTCCATGGTTCTGCATCCATGGAGCCACTCTCCATATAACCTGGTTAAGTCATATCTCGACAAGTTTCATCGTGCATTCAACGATCACTACACCAGCATCGTCCCCGTAGACTACCAAGAACGTCCCCTCTGGCATTTCCTGGTGAAGTAGTCCGTTGTATGACACATTCCAGAGATCGGGTCCAAGTATGGATCCCTGGAATGCCCCTGCAGTTATTTTCTTTTTTGTTTTGCCTTCTGTTGTCGTATAGGTGAAAAACCGGTCCTTGATATAATATCTCAATACTTTCAAGAGATATTCTGGTGTTCTGAATGTGTATTTCAGAGCGTAAAGCATGTCCTTCCATCTTGCTGAGTTAAAAGCGTTCCTTACATCCAAGGTCACCAGAAAAACGAGGGGTCTTGCTCCATGGTATATGTCTCAAGTGCTCTAAGCTGCTTTGACTATTTCTTCTACTGCTTCCAGGGTGGATCTTTCTTTCCTACATCCGTATCGCCTGTCAGATAAGTCTCTCACGTTTTGTGTCGCCTGTAGGAGACGGACCTCAAGCAGCTTTTCGTATAACTTTTAAGGCATGTTCAGCATGCAACGGTCTGAAAGATGACGGAGAGTTAGGCTCTTTCTTGCCTTTATCGATCAGTACCACCCGTGCGTTTTTCCAAGGGGTTGGTAACAACCCCTTCTGCATTGTATAGGTTTAAGAGCAGCTGTGGGTGTTTTGACACCACTGTCTTAATAACTTTTGCCGGTATGCGATCTGGTCCTGGAGCTTTCCCGTTTTTAAGCGATCCAGCTGCTAGCTCCAGTTCCTTCTGGGTAAATAAAGGTACATCTTCTATGAGCTCCAAATCTGCTTGATCCTCGAGTTCTGGATGCTTTGGAAATAGCGTATCCACGATATGCTTCATAGTATACGCGTCTTTGTTTGCAGTTGGTGCAAGTCTTCCCAGTTAACTCATTACTATCTGGTATGCTCTGCCCCAGGGGTCATTATTTACTTCCTGGCACAGAGTCTGCCAGCACTGCTTTTTGCTGTTCTTAATAGCAGCTCGCATCGTCTGTCTCGTAAGCTGGTACTCAGCGTACCTTTGTCCGGCCTCTGGTCTGTTTCTGGCCCTTTAATAGAGGCGTTTGTGTTAAAGACATTGGCCCCTCAATCCCGCGATTTTCTTGTTCCACCAGTAACTTGAGCGTTTGCCGTTCCATCTTTTTTTTCTGGGCACGGAGGCCTCGCATGCGGATTTTAGGAGTTGCATGGTTGCCTCGTTAAGCTTCTGTAGTCCTCCTGCTGAGTTCAGGTTTTGTTCGTCGCTTTGAATACTAGCAATGCCATTCTCAACTTTTTTTGCTAGTCATTCTGTGTCCAGCTTCTTAACATACCATCGTGTTTTGCGTGCTATGCCTATTCTGTCTATTGTATCAGTGATTTTGAACACGATACATTAGTAATTGCTGCTATTTTCGTCCTCGATTACCTACCATTCCTTCACTCTTGGCGCAAGGCTCTCCAATGCAAGTGTAATGTCTGGTATTGATTCGCCAAATCCCGGCCTTTGAAAAGTCGTGGTCCTTCCTTTGTTCACAACAACCAGTCCAAGCCTTGCCGCTATATCTAGGACTGCCTGGCCCTTAGAGCTCGTTGAAGGCATTCCCCATTCTACTGCTCTTGCATTGAAGTCTCCAGCGATTAATAGGTCACCTTCCATGCCATCCCCGATGGTATCTTTAAGGTAATTTATTTTTCTTGTGTATTCCTTGATACTAGTGTTTGATAAAAAGTAGCAGCTGACATACGTGATGCCTCCACTTTTTAACCAGACGAAACGTCTTTCCGATATGCTTGTATCTTGGCGGATTTTGTCTGGTCTAGGAACTGAAATGCCCGACGTATTTGTTGCGTTGCGAAACTACTAAGGCGGCTTAAAGTTTCTGTTCTTTTCGCTCATGAGCGCCATGTCTACCTTTCTTTCACATAATATTAGTGGCAGAAGAACATTTGCGTCCATTGCCCTGTTCATGTTTCTTTAGAAAACTCTGGGCATTATGAAGGGTTTCTTTTTCTTCTGTCTAGGACCTGTCTTAAGGCCCTGCACGCTCCAGATCCATGCACATGATTAGTGCTCTCTCCTCCATGCGCAGATTCACTGCATAGGACACATCGTGGTTCGGCCTTGCAGTTTTTAGCTCTGTATTTGTCTTGACCACATTTCTAGCAGAGGCCTGATTAGTTCAAGCCTCTACAGTCGTATCTTGTGTGCCCACATCCCAGGCACCTGCAGTATCGCTGAACGATAATCCTGCGCCTTAGTTGGCACCGAATCCAACCCACTGCTATCATCCCTTTTCTTAATAGGGAAAAAGCGCCAGCCTTATTCATTTCGGCCAGCACCAGTCTTTTCTGCCATCGGTTTAGTGGTAGCATAGCCACTTCAATTTCACCTGGGTCTTCTCCGGTTTGAGCAGCCTCTTCAATGGCTGCTAAAACTTTCTCTTTATTGGCAACTGCCTCTTAGTCTAGTACTTCCAAGGTAACTCTAGGTTTCCTTAATTGTATCTTTCCTGCGGTACCAATAGCCCGTGAGATGGCCTGCTTCAACTTCTCCTTGTATTTGGTGCTGTTGGCGAGCTCCACGTAAATACAACCAGCCTTTGTGCTGCGTATTTTGGTAACTTTCGCGCCACAGTCTCTCAGGCTGACCACTCTATGGAATGCTCCCAGTTCTTCCATGTATGACTTTTCTTTTGCTGGATTCACGAGGATGGCCCCGTTTCTTTCCTTTGCCTTTCTCCGCTTCTTTATTTCCTTTTCTGGCTAACCTTTGTTTGGAGTCGAAGCGCTACCTACCGGCTTATTTGAAGCAGCCACTCGCTCCTTGCGGTTCAAAAGTACCTGCTTTCTTTTATTAACGACTTCCTTCCATTGTTTGTTGTCGCCATCGTCGTTCTTCCTTTTTTTGATACGCTCCACTTCTAGGTAGCGCCATCATCTTTACCTCTCGTTTTTGGAGGCTATTTAATTGCACGAGCTGGCAGAAATGTTCTCAACACTTACGTCTTTGCCACTGTCTTCATGTCGCAGCCTTCAAGGTCCTATTAAATCCCACAGATTTTATCCAGGTAAACTCTGGCTTCCGTAACTGTGCTGCTGACGTTTAGCTGCCTGTCAATTGCTTTTTGAATACTTTGTAGGACGTCTGTCACCCTACCTAGTACTTTTTACTCCTTTTTTTCTGTGTCGTTCAAGGTTTTCTGTAGGTGAGCAACTACCATTAATTCACCCAGTGTCAGCTGATGTTTATTCCAGCTATTCTGGTATATATCCTGTGGTTCAATGGTCCAATCGTTTAACCAACCACCAGTTGTCATTTGCTTTCGGATGTTAGAAAGCATAGCACTTTCATACTGGACGGCTTTGTGTCCTCCTCAAAATCCGTGAGGCCAACACCAGCCACCCAGCCTTTTATCAAGTCAAAATTGACGACAGATTTCCTCTGAAAAGTAACTGCCTGGGCAACGTTGTTTTCATAAGCGTAACCCATGTTAAGTTTCATTTGGAAAACCACCCTATATTTTTTGACGAGTTTTTCTCCTCAGCGTTTTGGTCCACGAAAACTATTTTATTTCGTTTTAACCACCTGCAGGTACAAACTCTGACCACCGCAGTGCCTCAAAGACATACACCCGCAAAGAGCTTGCCTCCATTTGCCACGCTTAGAGCACGCACCCCATAGGCTGACTGCCTCAGCCCGGGAATTATCATCATCATCATCATCATCATCATTATCGTTGTCTTCATCATTATAATTATAATAATAATAATGATCATACTCATAATAATGTATGACGGGGTCATTTTTTATATTAGCCCGAAAAGCACCAAAACTCGACTCAATGTAAAATTTGAGGTTTTAGGCTTGTTTTCATGCCCTGTGTACGTATGTTTGTGTTTTATTATGTTTCATGCGAGGAAGAAGGAGAGGACGATGGAGACATATAGCCAGTGAGATGAGAAAAGAGAAGCGCGAGCGAAAAAAGCGGTAATAAGAAGAAGAAAGGTGCATTTTAAAGGACTATAAGTGATGTTATGTTAGTACTGTGTGCGCAGAGATGTATATACGTATACATTTTAGTGTGAACCGGTAGGTTCGTGAAAGAATAGATGGGTTGAAGAACCGTAGTGATTATTGTAATTATCGATTGTATTTTCTTTTCTAGGTCTTTTGTAAAATTGTAATACGCCGAGAATATAGGAAATTGTGTATACGTGTAGTTAAGGGGAAGAGCGAGACATACGCAAGCTAGGTCGTATGAGAGAAGTAGGGGAAAAAAAGAGATAGAAGAGATTTCAAAGCGGTAGGACGCGAGCAGCGAGACTGAGAGGACTCCTTGACGGGCCTTCCAGAGGGAAGGATGTAGAGCGTGTGCGCCCTCGAGACGTCTAATCTACGTCTGTCATCAGCTCTTAGCGATCTACGGGAGGCATCATCTGCAGCCTGGCTAAAGACGACGCAATCACGAAGAGCAGGATGGCAGTGGGTGACATCGCAAGGACACGACGCCGATAACTCCCTGGAGATGGGGGCCTAGAGGTATTTCGCATAGTGCGTGGTGAGGTTAGAGACTAGTGGAAAAGTGAGAAAGAGGGACATAGTATGTGGTGCCGAGGTGACGTTGTGTGAGTGTAGGATGTTTTGAGGGTAAGGGTAAAAAGCGGGCAAGTGGATGAGTGTGTGTGGTTGAAGCTACTGGGAATTTTGTTGAGGTTGTGAAGTAGAGTAAAAAATGTGAATAAGGGGTCGAGGTTGCTAACAGAGTGCGAGAGTTTGTTGCGTTGGTTCGAGAGGAAGACGTTCGGGTTGCGGAAGAGAGCTTGGTGGGCGTGATCCTTCGAATAGTGTGTAAATCAGGGCATTCGAGATGACGGGAAACTGTAACACTGCTTGTGAGAGTGTGTGTGTGTGTATCGAAAGTGAAGCGTTGTCCGAGTCTTGGCAGTCGGCGAGAGGTCGACTGTCTGCTGCGGTAGGGCGTAATACGCGTGTGTATTCGAAGCGAAGCGTTGTCTGAGTCTTGGGAGTCAGCGAGAGGTCGACTATCCGCTGTGGTAGGACGTAATGCGTGTGTGTATTCGAAGTGAAGTGTTGTCCGAGTCTTGGCAGTCGGCAAGGGGCCAGCTGACCGTTGCGGTAGGACGTCGTAGAGTTCGTTTGTGTATGTGAGTGCTTGCAGCGTTGTCTGAGACTCGGTAAACCAGCTAGTAAAGCCGCCGGTAGGACACCCTGCAGACCAAGAAAGGATGCGTGGTGTAAATCCTTGTCATCGGGTTAATGCATGAGGTAGCTCATGATCGAAGGCGTGTCGTTGTAGCCAAGTGCTCTCGTGATCGAACCGGGTTGTCATAACCTCAAAGCGAGCCATTCTCTTGGTCGAGTGCGGGAACTGTGGGTGTGCGTGAGCATGTAGGTGTAGGTAGGTGTTTAAATACGGGGTATAAAAGGAAAGGTGTGTGTGTGTGTACTGCGAATTGCAAGTTAGCGCCGGAGGTAGCGTCGATTCTCTAAAAAAGTTCATTACTTGTCAACAAAATAAAGAGTAGTCTAAAAGTAAAATTTGTGTTAGTGTGTTTATTTGTACGAGTGTGAAATATTCACATCCTGATTATTTTCCTCGGTAACTGTCCGCCTCCCGACGGACTGTCCGTGGCAGGGCCTTCTCTAGGTAAGAAGTCTACATCAAGAGAGCAGAGCTAAGCCAAGCCAAGGTGTTCGAGAGAGTATTGGGTCGCAGAGTTTTTTGTTTTAAGTGTCGTACGTGCTGTAATGTGTTTTAATGCGTTGTATCGGGACGGCTTCACGATGACGTGAAAACGTCAATTCAAGGCCAAAAATTTTACGTTATAAATAAAAATAATAATGTTTATTAACATCATCATTATCATCATTATCATAATCAAGACCATCGTTATCATCAATATTATCAATATCATCATTATTATGGTGACCATCATAACATTATTATTACTATTATAATAATCATCATTATTTTAATTGTCATTATTGTCATCGTCTTTAATATTATTATCAGCATCGTCATCTTCTTTGTTATAATTCTTATTAATAATATTTTCCTTATCATCGTTATTATCATGATTTATTATCTCATTACTATTACAACTATAATTATCTTTCTCATAATCATTGTTACTAGCAACTTTATTATTGTCATTATCGTAACCATTATCATTATCATCATCGTCATCATTATTATAATCGTCATAATAAACATTATCATTATTATTCTCATTATCATTGTCATTACTATCATTATTATTATCATCATCATCATTATCATCATTGTCATCATTATCATAATCAAGACCATCGTTATCATCAATCTTATCAATATTATTATTATTATGGTGACCGTCATAACATTATTATTACTATTATAATAATCATCATTATTTTAATTGTTATTATTGTCATTGTCTTTAATATTATTCTCAGCATCGTCATCTTCTTTGTTATATCTCTTATTAATAACATTATCCTTATCATCGTTATTATCATGATTTATTATCTCATTACTATTACAACTATAATTATCTTTCTCATAATCATTGTTACTAGCAACTTTATTATTGTCATTATCGTAACCATTATCATTATCATCATCGTCATCATCATTATAATCGTCATAATAAACATTATTATTATTATTCTCATTATTATTGTCATTACTATCATTATTATTATCATCATCATAAATATCATTATTGTCATCATTATTATCACTATTATTATTATTATCACTATCAAAACTTTTATTATAAATTTCCTTTTTATTATTATCATCCTCATCTATTATTATTTTCATTATTATTATAATCATTTTCGATAATATTTTCACCATTATCATCATTTTCGTTATCATTATCATGATCATTATTATCATCATCCTTATCATGATCATCATCATCATTATTATCGGCATCCTTATCATTTTTATCATAATTGTGTACATTATAATTATTTGATTAATTATCATCTTTATTATTATCATCATTGTCGACATCATCTTTAATGTCATTATGATTTTAATTATCACTTCCGTTTTTATCATTATTAATATTACTATCATAAAAATCATCATTGTTATCATCATCTTCGTTATCATTATTTTCATCGTCTTTAACTTCATTGTCAACATTATTATTATCATCATCATAATAATCATTATCATTTTTATCGTTATCATTACTATTATTATTTTTATCATCGTTGTCATTGTCATCATCATCAATGTCATCATTGTTATCATCATCTTAATCATCATCATTATCATAACTATCATCATCATTGTTATTATCATCATTATCATCATTATTTTTACAATTATTAACGTTATTATCGTTATCACCATTATCATCATAATCATCAAGATCATTATTATTATCGTTATCATTATTATTATTTTTATCATTATCATCATTGTCATTGTTTTCATTATCTGTAATATGGTTATCATCATCATCATTACAAGGAGCGTTGATATTATCGTCATTATCTTTATCGTTGTTATCCTTATTATTATCAGCATGATTATATCTATTTATATGGTCATCATTATCATAATTGTTGTTATAACGATCATTATTATCATCATTATCATTATTAATGTTATCATTTATATAATTATTATTGTTATTATTATAATCATGATCATTGAAATCATTATTATTATTATTTTTACTATTATCGTCACTATGAACATCATTATCATTATCATTCTTATTGTCATTTCTAATTTTATTGTTATAATTTTTACCTTCATTATAATCATCATCATCATTAATTTTATCATTTTCATCACCATTATTTTTATCATCATCATCATTATTATTATTATTATTATTATTATTATGATAATTATTATTATTATAATTTTTTAATATGATAATAATCGTCTTAATAATAATTTTGAGCATTGTTATAGTTATTATTTTTATTATTATTATTACCATTATCCTTACTGTCATTACCATCATGATTTTTTTTTATTAACTATTACAACTAATATGATTATTGCCATCATCAACATTATTATTTAAATTTTTATTATCATTATCATTACTATTATCATTATTATTATCGTCATCAGTATCATAATGATCATTATTATTACAATTTGTAATGTTAATATGATTATTATCGTTATTATCGCTATAGTCATTATCATTAATATTAGCAACATTATTATTAATATTATTTATATTAATATTTTTATATTTCTTATTATTATTATTATTATTATTATTATCGTCTATATTATAAATATCATTGATATCTGTTTAATCATTATTATAACTATAATTATTGTCATTACTATCTTGACTATTATGATTATTATTATTATTATTATTATTATTATTATTATTATTATCATTGGCATCATTATTATCAACATTTTGAGCATCCCAGTAATTTTTATTATTATTCATATTTTTATCATTACCACTATTATAATGATCTTCATTATTATTATCATCATAATCATCATCAATATTATTATTTTATATCATTATCATTATTATTTTCCCTGTTACCATCGTTAACAAAATTATTGTTATTATTATTATTATTATTATAATTAATATTATTATTATGAACATTGTGATTATTATTATTATCATGATTGTCATTATTACCGTCATTATTGTTATTGTTATATTATTATTATTATGATATTGTTATTAACATCATCTTTATTTTTATCATTATCATCATGTTCGTCATTATTTCTATAATTATCATTATAGTTATTATCATTATTATCATTATTTCTACCATTATTATAATTATTATCCTTCTCGTTATTATCAATATTTTTTTAAACATCGTATATTGATCATCAGTGTCTTGTTTTTTGTTCGTTATTTGTTAAATAAGCAACTTAGATGCTGGAGTGTAATCAAAATAATCATTGTTTACGGAAGGACTACTTTGACTTTATCTTATTATTTGTTCAACGATTTTTTGTAAAGAATAGGTTATTGGCTTCAAAGACCTACTAAGTACTTTTTTTTCCATTGTTATTGAGTTTTTATTAACTATGGTTTATTTTGACAGTTTTTTATTAGGGCAGCCTTTGCACTTTCTTATTAAGGATGCATCGCGAAAATAAATATTAAAAGCAAAAACGCACACACGGTTATATCTTTGGATTTAAAGAGGGTATGTACCACAGTTAAGAAAGCAGGTTGTAACAAAAGTTTACTAATACCACTCGTTTTACCTCCTTATGTTTAAACTGGCAGTGTCCTTCCCCTTTTTTTCTGATTTGCTGATTGAAGGGCAGTAAGTGTACTAGCTTAAGATGTAGCTGGAATTTTGAAAAGTATAAATGCTTGTTAGGCTCAACAACGGCTACAAGAACGCCACAGACACAATAAAACTGTGGAGGCTACTGCACTTGGAATAAGCCTAAATTTTTGATGATACGGAACTGGATAAGGTGTCTACTTGAATTCATATGCTAATAATGGTTTAAATAAAAATTAATGAAATGAAAATTTATGATTTAGCCTTAACCAACACTGATTTCTCAAATTAGCTTAAAACTAAAAATTTTTAACTTTCGTGGGATTTTCATGCGAAACAACTTACTTTTAATTAGGCCATGATATCGTGAAACTTATATTGTAAATCCTTATGATGAAGATGGACCTGATGCTTTTTGAGTAGCGTTTCCGAAATGTGGTGACAATGTCACATACTTTGACAGCTTCGGCAATCTGCAGCCACCTCTAGATTCAGTTCTTTACTTGGGAGTTGACAAGGTTAAGTGTAACTACTAAAAATATCAAGATGTTGATTTTTTTAGCTGTGGTCTCTGGTGCTTGCTTTTTTTATCGAGGAGATTGTCAAAATGTATATAAGGGAGTGTCATAATCAAAAATCATTTATCTACTCTTTATCAGTCATGGAAGAAAGATGGACACCTAGTTTGTCTAATATTTTTTTTTTATTAGGAGCGCAGTATTTTACACCTATTAAATTACCTTTGAAAATGTAATTACGTTTCTGGCTTAAAAGAATTCCTAACATTTAATTCGATTTTGAATATTGACAAGGGTAATAATACTTTTAACGTAGGTGATTGAGTGGTCGTTTTTCTAACAGGTAGCTACGAAATTGAAGATATTAAGTAATTTGTAGTAGATGTATTACAGCTTCATGATATAACAATTGATGTCACACCCAACAATAACACACTTCATAGTGTAGTTATCTGTGGTCATACGATTTATTTAAGATGAAAAGATTCTGTAGGGAGTCTCTTGGGGCTTACTAAACGTATTTTAAAAGATAATGTCACCCATAACTCAGACTTGACTGTGGCTATTCTTAAAGTTAATGCATTATGAGTTAAGTGCAACGTCTCTACTAAAGCCTACATAAATGGAAAGGAGGTTCATACAATCCACAAATGTTTCTCAGCTAGCCCACCGCGATATAAAACTATTGAAGATCCTTCACGATAATTTTTTTACCAAGAGTTGGTCGCACTATTAATCCCATAGAATTACGTATAGATGACCAGAACGGATAGTTAGTCAATTTTTGTGAAGAGGTCATAACGATAAGGTTGCACAGGAAGCCCTTTTAATAATGGGAATCGTGAAAAACTATAAAGCTATATAAGCAGCTTGACATACACTCCTGCGCTCAGTAAATAACGAGCATCTGAAACTTTAACACGTCAACGGAAAAGACAGCTAAAACGTCAAAAGCTAACGCATCAGAATATTTAATCTCTTAGAAATCTAGGATTAAAAATAAAAGGCCCTGGTAAAAACTAGCTTGTATATTCTTACTTTGTTGCATTGAGCATGGAAAAAGATCTAAGCATTCAGTCACCTTTGACCTTTGGCGAGTCTATTGAACACTATAAGATCCATGCTCATTAACCATACGCATGTGCAACTTATAATAATAGTGATAAAAACCGTATCTTGATTTAACATCAAAGCCTGTGTCTGCTGCCATCCTACAGTTTCCTTTAAATTTATGGAAGGTTAGTAAAATCATATGGTAATACGGCGACAGCAAGTACTCATTGGGTGAACAATGCCATCTGCCATTCATTCGAAGAAATGAGATATGAGATGAATGCTATAGAGATAGATAAATGTCAAAATGTGGATCTGACAACCCTAATGGAAAATTGTCTCATTTTTAGAGTTGATCAGGATCTAGTAAATAGAAGTGCTAGTTGGTTTAGAATTTTAGATAAAACAACTATAGCTGATATTAATGGCTACCTTAATATCTGGATTCCTCTGAGTATATTAGGTTTCACTAGAGACTATCGCAAGATTGTCGTGAACGTGAAACATAAACTTATACCCACAAAATCAAGAAATGACTTAAATGCAGTCATTCGATCACAGATAGTGTTTGGTCAGAGTTTAAGATAGAAGTACTAAAACTGCAACGGCATATGCCCTATGTAGTGATGTCAGAATTTTATAAGATTATACTGCTTAGTTAATAACAGAAATATAAGTTCATATACATGAGTCTTTTGACTTGAGAGCTCTTTAAATATCCATTCTTGTCCAAGAAATAAAAATATATTTAGACAGTCCCAACGTCGAATTAGTTTAAAAAACCCCGATTTGTAGTTTTACCTTTACAGGCGAAACGTAAGAATCAAAGAAAAGTTAATACTAGTATGTTTGATTATTCCAACATAGAAAAGATAAAACTCTGTTCTTATTTGCAATATTATTTCTACGGTGATCTTAATCTCGATATAGCAAAAAATCAGTTAGCACTGTTGTATGATATGTATGCTTATTTTTAAAATTCGTATTATGGTAAAGATCATGCTTCGCTGTTAAGCAAAGTCCAATTACAATCCCATTTACCTTCTATCGGTATTGATTGCTCCAAGCAAAATGAGTCGCAAAAAAATCCTATAGTTGTTATACGTTTGAAATTCAAATCTTACACTAAATGTCTTGCCAACGCATCAGCCTAATGCTAAACTCTGTACGATCGCATGGTTGCATACAATCTGATGAGCAGAGATGTCAAGAAACTCATATTAAGTAGTGGTGGGGGTGGATTGTAGTAGTGGGGGTAAGACTATGCCTAGATCTCTTAACATCATTTGTCTTTTAATCATTAAGGAGAAAGGTCATAGTAGCAGCGATAGCTGGAGCAGAGAAGAAGAAAAGAACAAGCAAAGACAAAAAGAGTGGCAAAATATTGAGACGTGAGGAGAGGAAAAATGATCAGAAAAAATCTGAAGACAGACCTGAAAAGATTTAAATTCATTGTTTATGATACAACTGATTCGGGCTGTTCTCTAACCGATAAAATAAAACTAGCCACTGTGTGCCCACATTACAATAGGGCGTATGAGGGCAACTGTGTTCATCATAACGTTAAAATGTACACAAAGTTTTTTCTAAATTTACCTTATTCTATGGTATCTAATTGTGAATGATAATAATAAAACTAAAACAGTTGATTTGTAAGCTTCAAAATATAATATTTGACAACTAAATTTTGTCATAGTTTTAATTTTCTTATTAATTTTTACCATTTCATTAAAGGCATACATTTTTTTTTTTCAACCACGACGCCCGAGAGTAGCAAGTTCCACAGTGGAACTGCTGTGCGACAACAGTACCTACGAGTTGTTTGCTGCTACTGTGCAGTTATGTACGCAGAAAAGAGTGGAGGTATTGGACTGCCCAGTGAGAGGTAGTAGGGACCCCCCACTGAGCAGTAACGTGCGCAGTACAGCTAAAAAAGTTGTTAGGTAATGAGACTTAACAGAGTAGCACTCAACGCAGTAGCATTACGGTCACCAGGCCATAGATTCTAAGACAGTGGGGATTGTAGGACAGTAGGGAATATTGGACAATGGAGATTCTAGGACAGTTGAAATTCTAGGACAGTGTGAATTCTAGGATAGTGGGGAGGATAATCTACGTTACTGTATTGTTCTCTTCACTATCCTAGACTTAAAACTGTTCTTGAATCCCCATTGTCCTAGAATCCCCATCATTCTATAATCCCCATCGCTTACCTACTCCTGTAGTAAAGTAAAGCTAAATATATAAAATAGTTTTCTTCAACTAAATTGCAAACACTGACTAATACCCTTCTATTCTAGGTCACAACCAGTGGCAGCTAAAGTTAATATAATTGAAGTTGAGCAAATATATTAAGACATCATTCTTATGTTAATAAAGCATATTTACTAATTTTATGAACAGTAACTTAAGTTACAGAATGGATGCAGCGCACCACAAATGCGATGGCCCCAGGGTCTTGGCTTGCTGTGATCATTATGATAGGTTACACTTAGCGTTTTGTTTATATATAAACTCACGAAATAGTATATTGGTTGGCTCTAAGATATTAATGCCAGGTATAAGGAGACGACTGCTTCTACACACAACAACGCAGAGCACCAACACTAGATATGTTAACCTACCGGGATATCTCTGGTGATGATCTCGTTGATCTTTCTGGTGATGCTATCCGCGTCAAGGGCACCAGGGATCTTGGGTAGCCATGTGAGGACTTCCTGATGTATGTGGCACTGGGATTTCGGCTTAACGGCTTTACGTTAACTTGGCTGGCAAGAGTCTGCTGAAGCCTTGCCACGCTGTTCCGGCGCCAGCCTCACATAAAGCTCAAGTGTCTGTCTTTATCTGGGTACGCAGGCACACCGTAAACTATGCGGCCCACCACACACTTTAAGTCAGCACAGCACTACAAATTGTCCACCGTTACTATGTTTGCTTCCATGACACTGAAACGCTGATAGCTGTCCTTCGCGGACTCATACTTTCAACATTACATACAAACCTCTCCAGGATGTGGGTAAAAAGCATGAAAAGGCAGTCAGACTAAATCCTATAGTTATTCTTAAGGCTGTGACCTTTGGGCCTCACACTGGGATAACGTACGTTGTAGCAAGCCACTTGCAGTAAGGAGAGAGAGCTACCTACAAGACTCTCGCCATTTATTACCAGTGACAAGGGTTCTGTGACGTGTTCAAATGTATTTCTAATCTGCCACATTACGTGGTCCCTCCCTACTTTTTCACCACAGGCCATTGCAAATATTGCACGGTCTGTGAAAGTGGTTGCTTATTGCTGGTTGGTTGTCCGGTTGGAGACAACTAAAAAAAATCAATTTTATGTTTACTAGTAAAAAAAAAATTGATCATTTTTCTTCAGAAGATCTCTAGTAAAACAGAAAGAATATTTTTCTTTAAATCAGAAATTGACTAACATTTATTTATGTTGTAATTTATAAATTTAGTATTTTATAATAATTAAAATTCCTTTTTTAATTAGTTTTATATTACTTTATTTTATATTACCAGTATACATATAAAATAAAACAGAAAAGGAAAAAATAGACGGAACGTCTGGTTAATCTTATGAAAATAGTTATTACGTCTGCATTTGATGAGTGGCAGCGGGCTACTAACTGAAACGCTGCGCAAAGAAATGCACCTTGCACGAAGTTTTAGTTAAACTTCTTTGTCTTACTTGCTATGGGGCCGGTACTTGCTGACTTTATGTGTTTAGGCCTAATGGCTCGCTTCGGTTGTCACTTGACACTTCCAAGAGCCACGAAGTTCACAGTCAGCTTTGTTAGGCGACGACTTTCGTTGAGTATGACTCTGTAAAGAGTCTTAAAATTTTATCATTGGGAATGAAATATAACAGGATAAAATAGAATAAAAATAAAAATTTATCAATTTATGCAAGTCGTCACCTAACAGCCTTCCCTTCTTGAAACTGTCACCGTCTTCGGTGAATATATTATATTATATTATTTTATTGGTTTTTTTTTTGGTTTTTGTTTTATTTTTGCGATATTTTCATCTTATAAGTAAACATTCATGAGTTACATAACATTTACATATTACAATAATCCTTATAGTAATGTAATAAAGTATTAATTTACAGAATTATTACATTTGTTTATTCGGGACTGAGAGTAAGGGGAGAAATGGACTCGTGAATATTACGTCTTTTTCTTCTTCTTGTCCCTTGATTTTGTGTTGTTAATTACTTGTCCATTAAGTATATCAAGAATTGCTGACACTCCCATCTCAAGGCATAGTTTATAGTGCCCGTCGAATTTTACCAAGTTGATATTTTCCGTGTATGATGGGCAGATCTTTTTTAATTTCATTTGTGTTTTGCACAGAAGACTGTGCACCTCAAGGTGGCATTCGGATATCCAATTTCCACACGATGAATGTGTTATTATTTTACGGTTCTTTGGCAAGTCTTTTTGGGAGTAATTCGCCCCATACATTTTGAGTCGTTCGAGGGCCCTTTCCGTCGATTCTTCGTTACAGTATGTAGCGAAGCTTAGGTATAACTGTCTTCTATCGTCGCGTTTGACATCTAATGGGTAGTAGTTCAAATGGCTCAAAGGGCCAAAGGTCATTAACAACCGGGTGTATTCATCCGGATTCATAATGGCCGGTACCTTAGATACTACTTTTCGCGGAAGTGAGTCATTGTCTTTTGGATCGTTATTTATTTTGATCGTGTTTTCTGTTTTTGGGTTTTTTGTGATTACATTATTTGGCTGCTGAGTTATGCAATACACTACTATCTGGCGCATGTTTTCTGCCCATTTAGCGGATCCATACGTTATATGAACGAGAACAATATCTCCCCGTGTTTGTTTTTTGGTTGAAAAATGTATATCTTCTATTTAATATTTGTTTTCGAAAAATTCAATAATATAGTTTGTGTCAATAGGTTTTTTTAAAATGACGCTTATTTTAGTCCCGGTACGATTTACTCTTCCAAATCGTAATATTGGACTAAGCTCTTCTTCATTAATTTTTTTAACGGTTTTGACTTCCGTCGTTGATTCTACATTCTTAGCTGGTGCTTCGATGTTTCGTGAAGATGATTTGTCTTCTATTTCTATGGTTGTTGTATCATTTGAGGTTGCTGCAGCAACTGCTGCATTACATAGTTGGTAATATTCGACCTCGTAGCTGGTGTATGGGGCCAAACATGGCTGTTCTTCTAATGATAACATCGAACCAAATTTGTTAAGCGATGTTTTCAATTGGCGCTCATCAATTGGTTTTTCGGCGTATTGTGGACCTTGACTTGTCTTTTATTTGGTAAGGGGACAGGTGTCGTTGACTTTGCTCAATTCCTCTCGTCCGATACATTCGACAATGAGTCGAATAGCTCCTGTAGCGTAGGCGCTGCATTTAGGTTATCAGCCACTAACGCTGCCTCCCGTGGTGAAAGGAATGCCACTTCGTAACTTAAGTACCCCATAGCACAGGGTTTTCGTTCGATCGACCTCACTATCCCGAAGTTTTCCAGAATTTTTTTAAGCATTAGCCTACTATAATCCCCCTGCAGCAGTATGCTAAGCCGGGATCCATTAGCCATTGCTTCTGTGATATTAGCGTTTTGTTTGTTGATTGTGTGTGTAATTCTGCAAGTGTAAATATGATGGATGTTGTGAGGATCATTACTTGATACTGTACGTGTATGAGTGTTCTTGTAGTGTACTTTGTGTTGTTATTGTTCGTAAGTGATGTATGGAATGCAGATATGAGGATAAAATTAAGTTAATGAAACTATTGGATAATAAGTAGGAAATACATGAATAGATACAATTATTACTTATCATGCTATGCTGAAATATTTGCGTATATGTAATACAATTAAATAAGTAGTTTTAATACATGCTAAAGCTTAATATTACAAAAGAGAAGAGAAAAAATAATTTTGATAATAGAGTAACATGCAGCTAAAATAGAATACAACATGCGCTTTTAAATTTAAAGCCTAGTTATGATTATTATTATTATTATTATATTTATTTATTTATGTTTATATATATATATATAAATATATATGTATTTTTTTTTTCACTAATAATAAACGTACTTCATATAAATCCTACAGATAAAATTAAAAAATAAAGTGAAGTTAAGAAGAAGGAATACGTGAAAGAAAAAAATTGATTTTACAAAGCTTAAAGATAAAATCTTAGAACTTAGTAATGTGTGTTTAACGTAGAAGGTGGCTAGTTGAATGGTAGGGTTCAAGTATTGGGTTTATTTTCTGCTACTTGTGATCTTTTCTCGTAGATCAACGGTTTTGGTAAGGATTGACTTTATTTCTGTAGTTTGTGTACAGCGTTGTCTTTTGCATGTAATCACATGTCTATGGTAGGTCATTAACTCAACTTGTTGTTGACATAATTGGTGAGTTAATTTCCGGTTTATTTTGTATTTTGTACCCTTTTTAATTGGTTCAGCATATTTCGTGCGATATTTGGGTTCATCGTTCTGCAATGCTAAAATAGCGCTTTTAGGATATATGTATTTTACATATCCTTGGGATAATCTTCCCCGCTGATCTCTAATGGCATAACAATATTCTAGGGTGCCAAATTGAGAGAAATAATTAAAAAAATCTCTTTCCCTTTTCTTTTCTTCTATATCCCATGGCAGAAGACACATAAGTCTTTTTGGATCAATGTTTAATGTATTATTGTCGTTTCTTGATGGTGTTGGTGAAGAGATCTTTTCTGCTTGACAAATAGTGGATTTCATCTTAAAGCTCTACCTAGAAGGAAAATAGTATCAAATTACTATTGATTTATGAGTCCATTTCCAGTTTTTGGGGTGTATGGCGTGGAAGTATCAAACTCCGTGTCTTCATTATAGGTCTAGCTTTAGATGATTTAGGTATTTTTTGTTTTTCTTCAATTTCAACATACAGTTCAGTTGGTTCGTGTTCATTTGGTTCTTGTTTTATGGTTACTCGGGGTTCTGCGTTCAGTGGGTTGATGGTACGTTTTATAAATTTTTCCGAGACACTACGTTTTCTTATCTTCTTGAAACAGCTTCTTGCTTTGCTGATGAGTATTGCTATTATAATCATAATAATAATAGCTTCAATGACATTTCGTACTAGAGAAAAAAGACAAGTTTTTTTTTCCTTTAACTTTCGGGTCCGTATTTTCTCCATTTGATTTATTATATTTTGTACATTCAATCCTTCACATGTCCATGCTTGTTCATTGAAGTTTAATTCTCGAATCTATTTTATAGCGTCATGGAAGTCATCAGTGTCTTTTAAGGGTTCATGTAGGACTGTTAAGTTTAAGTTCACTTCTATCTGATAGATGTATTGTATTTAAGTGATAATCTAATGTTTACTGGTTAAGGTTAGTCTCTGAGTTTTTTTCGCACATCCATCATTCATTCGTGAAAGACCTATAACTTTTACTCTTTTTTGTTGATCCATGTTATTAGGACAGATAATGTTCAATTGTTCTTTATTAAGTGTTGAGAATAACCATGAACTATCAGCTGGTAAATAAATCCATTGGCTTTCGGTTTTTAGCGTAAACATAATTTCCCAGTATTTAAATACTTCTGGTCCAGGTTGTAATAACATAAGAATCTCACATTCGTTCATAGAGTAGGGTTCCTTCAGCGGTTCCATTGCTGAACATATATAACCATATACCAACTTATTACGTTGGTTAAATGTAACTTCGTTTAGTAGTAAATACGAATTATGGTCTTCTGCTACTGCTAGGTAAGGGTACGACGGTTTTATGTAGGCAGATCCATTTTGTCTAGATTGGGGTATCATGACTGAATGTAGTCTATAAAGATTGTAAGGGGTTCGATCTACGAGTGGCAAATGTAATATTACCATGGTTTTATTTTCTTGATGTACAACATCTAATTTGCTTAGGGTACTTATTTCGCAAGCATAAAGGTTTTCTATTAGTGCTACAAATTCTAGATTTCCTGCAAGGTTTTTTACATCCCGCGCTACTGTTCAAAATATATTTGGAGAAAATAGCTTTGGATGTGCTTGACCTCTTTGTAAATCATGCAAGATGTCAATCAGATCTTCATGAGAACGAATAATGTAATCTTGGGTAGCCTCAGTTCTTCTAAGGTATGCTGACAAATAAATCAGATATCTGTCAAGAGTAAAATCCTGTCCTGAAGTCAATATATCAGCAACTTATTTTAAAATATGCTCATGGCGTTTCGTGGTATTGTATAGTTCTTTGAATGCGGCTGCAAAAATATGGCTATTTTCTTCGTACAATTTAATATATTCTTTTTAATTGGTATCCAAATTGTTGATGTTAGTGTTAATAACGTAAATATTATCTTCTGTGACTAAGCTGTAAAGTCCTTTAGCAATACTCCCAATAATTCCAAAAGGTATCAGTCTTTTTGCTTATATGCTGGGAGGTGAAATAATGTTATCTTATGCATGGATTCCCACAGTATTTATTATCTTCAATAGTGTTGCTTTGAGGTTTGTCGAACGCTTTATTTTTAAATTCAAGAGGTCCATTTCCATATAGCGAGTGCAATTAGAATAACCAAACTGTACAATACAATATCGAAAAGTTTCGTTTAATCCTTGAGTAGGTGTTTGTTACAATATGAATTTATTAACATCCAGCCATATCACAATCTTGCAATCGGCTCTCTCAATTTTTGTTATACCGATTCGTTCGTAGTATATTCCAGAGTTTGTTTCAAGTGGTTCTATGCTATAGTTGCCATAATTAGCATAGTTTTAATCTGCGTGGCCTTTCAACGCTATTGTCATTAAGATGGCCAATATAATCTGCATCGTTGTGTTTTTTTTCTCTGGAAGACATGTAGAGTATTTTTCTTACAAGATATTATTATCGGGGAACTAGCTTTAATTTATCTGTATGTTTGCATATGGTTTAACTATTGGTTTTTTCAAGTAACACATTATTTTCCTCTAAAACTGTTCTAACCTTTAGGGATTCATTATAAAAGCGATCAAATTTATGGGAACGCACTTCTTTCTTCACCTAAACGTAATCTCCTGGTTTAACATTTAGAGGCTTTAATTTTTCATCATATCTTGTTTTTGCTTGTACTTTCATCTTTATTTGTTGATTTCCTGCCGCAATTTGCATTTCTTGAAGTCGCCTTATAAGATCTTGTAAGTTTAGTGGGTATGTTCGTAATCCTCATCTTTAGGTATCTTCAAGGGCAACCTCGGTACTCTCCCAAATACTAGTTCATAAGGCGTAAAATATGTAGCTGCATGTACGCTCGTGTTATACGTGAGAGCTGCAAATTTTGCTAAGTTGTCCCAGTCATCATGTGATTCAGAGTAAGTTCGTATAAAGTCAGCTAGGGCAGCATGACTTCGCTCTAGTGATCCGTTTGTTTGAGGGTGGTATGCTTATATAGTTAGATGATTGGTTTTAAGGGTTCTCATGAGTTGTTCCAATAAATTAGACATAAATGTAGCATTTCTATCTAATAGAATTGCTCTAGGCGCACCATAAACTAATATTAGATTTCGTACGAGTGCATCGGCAAGAGTGCTTGATCTTAGGTCTGGTACAGGGACTAATATGATATATTTAAACAAATTACACTGTGTGGTCAGCAAATGGCAATTACCATTTGGTGTTATTCTTAATTTATCAACGGTATCGATGGAAACCTTATCGAAAGCTTCAATAGGTGTATCTGTAAGTACCAAGGGTTCTCTTGTTTTTAGTCGTTCAATTTTTTTGTCTTGACACTTGCTGCATTTACGTACATAATTGAGAATATCAATTCTCATTCCGGGCCAATAAAACCGTCCATTTGTTTTTCAGTAAGTTTATTTTATTCCCTTATGTCCTCCAACAGGGCTGTCATGTAATGTTTGTATTATTTCATTACGTTCTTGGATTTTCGGAAAATCAACCTTACCGTAACAGACAGTAATTTGTATGGGTGTTTTATAAAAAATTGTTAATAACATTTCTGTTATCAATCCAGGTTCTAATTCGTCTGTAAGATCTCCCCTTCTTGAAATTCGGAAAGTTTTAAGATTTCGTCTGAATAATATTTTTTTAGGCAATTTAAAAGCTTTTGTAAGACTTTCTGAAGACACTAAATCAGTTGACGTTTTATTAATAACGATTGACAGTATATAATGTCCTCCATAAGGTGTTATTAAAATTTCGCCAACTCTTGGTTTTTTCGATTTCAAATAGCTAAAGTCCAGTGCACCTATCGATCTCAACAGCCTTGAGACACATGTGACTGGTTGAAAATCCTTGCTAATAAAATGAACTATATTGTCTTTTTTGTATGTAAGGCAATATCTGGTGGTAACGACATTGTGTACTGACTTAGCTCCATTTTCGTTCTTAGAATTATCAGTACTACTGCTACTATCACTAATACTTACATACACTTTTCCGTGCTGTTGTTTGTTTCGATTGATGGGTTGAAAAGAGTATAAGTCTGATAGTAACATGAAATCAGGAGCAATAGTTCGATTCATTGATTCATTTTCATTGCAGTTTATTTGTTTGTTGTTTTTATTTAAGTTATCCAGGGTTTCTTCTGTTATTTAGTGCAAGTCTAGCGCTTTCAATCATTTATTTTTTGCAGTAGCAAAAGTACTTGTTTGCGTTTGTGTGCTGGGACTTAAAGGTGTATTTTTCTAAATACGTGGGGTAATTGATAATTTTCCACTTGTCCTATATTATCTTAAAATTTTTTTTTCATCAAATAGGGGTTTAAGACCTGTTGTACGTGTTGATATATTCTTAATTCTTTTATCTAATACAGAATCATCAAAATTATCAGGATCATAGGTGTCCATTTCGGTTAATTTGTCTTGAATTTCGGGGTCCGGTTTATCTCCATCAGAAAATCTAGTTACTGATAAAAAATCGGCCTGTTCGGGCTCATTATCGTTGTTAGACTTGTCCAAATATTCTTAAAGGCTTTGGTAAAATCTCTTTGTTAACTCTTCTACTTTTTAATAAGTAACTTTATCAGTATTATTTGTCGTAGTTTTAGGTTGGTCTTGAAAAACGTCATTATTTAAACTTTCGCTAAGTGAAATTGGTGTAACGGAAATTTCAGTATTTGTTATGTCTGAGTCTAAATCAGTATCCGTATTTGAGTCTACTTATGTTTCAGTCAGTTCTTGCCGTAATTCACTTCGTCTAGGGTCATATACTGGTATTTGAGTGTCTTTTCTTGACGATTCTTCAGTATAACTTGGGTCATTTTCAGAAAACATACTTGTTCTTGACGATGCACCAAGGTTAATTATATCTCTAACTGGTAATTGTGGCATTTCCTCATTTTTGCAACTATTATGTTTTATTCCTGCAGTTTGTCAATTTGTATCGCTAGCGTGTGATGTTGAGGCTACTGATTCTGAAAAATTCACTATTAATGAGCTAGAATCGTTTGATGTGTTTTTTAGTGACACTTCTTAATATATTCGTTTGAGATGTAGATGATTTATGTGGCTGTGGAAATGTTTTTGTTCGGGTTTTTTGAGCAATCACACTATGATCTAATTTCGGCCGTTCTTTGTTTGTTTTTGAACCAAGAGGTCGTCTAGGGTCCTTGATCAACTAAGGTTCATCTGGTTCTGATTTGGTCATGCTTCTTGGTTTTGTTACTCCTGTTATTTCCTTCGAGGTTGTTGGCAATGCTTTAGGTTTGATCGTCGTTAATTTGGGTGCTCTATCTATTCCTTTCCTCTGACTTTGTAATTCTGTTTTCTTCTTTTCCTCTATTTTCTTTCGACCCATCATCATAACTCTTAGTAATGGTAATCCACTGTTTATATTATTTTTTGCATAAAAAAATGATCCTACTGGGTTTCTAGATAATGCATCAGCGTTGGTATTGAGTCTTTCTGGTTTGTATTTAAAAGTGTAATCATAATCAGTGAATTCAATTATCCAGCGCATCAAACGCTGATCTGGGTCTTTTTTTGTATGCATCCAATTTAATGGCTCATGATCGTCTACGAGAACAAATTTATTTCCTAATAAATACGAACGAAAGTGATGCATTGCATATAGTGCGGCTAGACATTCCTTTTCAGTCGTGGAATCATTTATTTCGGCTTTATTCAAAGTTCTTGAAAGGTAAGCGACGAGATGGTTAAACTTATCTTTTTCTTGACTCAATACCGCTCCAATTGCATAGTCAGATGCATCTGTTGTTAACTTAAATGATTTACTAAAGTCGGGAAATTACAAAATAGGCTCTTGGCATAGGTGATCCTTTATTATTTGAAAACTCTTTTCCTGCACTTCAGTCCATTCAAATTTTTCTCCTATTTTTAATAAATCTGATAATGGTTAAGCTATTTTTGAAAAATCTTTAATAAAGCGTCGATAGTATCCTGCTAGTCCTAAAAATTGTCTTATACTTTTCATAGTTTTTGGCTGGGGAAATTCTCTAATGGCTTGTATCTTTTTAGAGTTTGGTTCAATCCCTCGTTGACTCACTATATGCCCAAGAAATATTACTTCTTTTCTCAAAAATTCAACTTTATCTGGTTGGAGTACCATATTTGCTGATCTTAACCGATCGGAAAATAACCTTACTTTACGGTCGTGATCTACTAGATCTTTTGCGTAAATAATGATATCATCTGAATACACTTACATTTCAACATTTAATAAGCCTCTCAATATGAGATCTATTAGTCGTTGGAATGTGGCAGGCGCGTTTTCCAGGCCTTCGGGCATTCGTCTATATTGGTAATGTCCATGGGGTGTCGTAAATGCTGTTTTATACTTATCATGTTCATCCATAGGAGTTTGTTAGAATCCACTTGCCAAATCGAAAACTGAAAAATTAACGGCTCCTCCCAACTGGTCCATAATATCTGCGCTATTAGGCAATGGATATGCATCGCTAATGGTCTTTTTATTAAGTTCTCGGAAATCAATTACTACCGTCCATCTTAGGTTTCCCTGGCTATCAGGTTTTTATAAGAACAATCCAAAGAGGTAAATTATACGGTGATGACAAAGGTTCAATTATTCCATCGTTAAGTTTTTTTGCTACGTGTTTTTCTAAAACTTTTCTATGTACTGGTAGATGACGATATTGTTTAGTGTTGATAGGGATGTTATTTACCGTTAGTACACGGTAAAATGTCTCCTGGTAACAAGAAGATTTCTAAGAATTTAAAAATCAATTGATATATTTGGTCTCGTTCTTCCAAGTTTAAATGATCGGTGCGCACGAGTCCTTTTAGGTCGTTTATTCTATCTCGTTTATTTTTAACAATTGGTCTTTTATGTTCACTGCTAGTATAGGGATCAAATGTAGGTGCAATGTTTTCGAAAGGTAGGATTCCTCTTGGGTCTATTTCAATCTCAATATCATCCTTAATAGTATTTATCGCCATAATATTATATTGACCGTTCTCATTTTTCACTATTCCTTCTCCTAAATTTATGTTATCACACCCTACATCTATTCGCGGTAAGTATCCTTCAGTTAAATTAGTATTAATTAGATTTATTGTTACTATTTGACGTGTTCGAGCCTTAATCGTATATTTAGTTGTTTTACTGGTGTTTTTTTGTTCCTCGTTAGGGCAATGTTCTTCACTAGGAGTATTTTTATTCTGATCAATGGCATTGGGTTGGTCAACTAATTCATTATTTTCACTGTATATCCCACTTTTATCAGTTTTATTGTCAGTGGCTTTCATGAGATTTTCACCTCTTTCTGATAAGATCAATTTATCAAACTCATCTCGAAAATGAAAATCAGCTTTTATGTCTGCAAATTTTTCGTACTTAGGTATATTTGACCTTTCAGGTGGGCCTACGATGTATTTGTCATAAAATTTCTGTTGGTTAGTTTTATCCTTAAGGCATTCCGTCTCTTTGTTGGTATTAAGGGTTGTAGCTAAAATTTAATTTTCCTGTGCTTGTTTTTTGAGTTTTATGGTTTTTTGTTCTTTTTCATCTCTTTCCAATTGCTCTATTTCCTCAAGAGTTTTTAAAAATGGGATGGGGTTTATTACGTCAGCATCTACCACTAAAGCATCATGATGATATAATAATGTGGCTGGTCGTTCCTTACAAAAGTTTTGACCCAATAAACCGCCATCTTTGATCGGAAAATCGTTAGGGATCACATGAAAAATTGTAGTTTTTCCTTGTATGGTCTCATACGTTGTTTCTTTAGTTAAAACTGGGTGAGGTATTATTCCAGTAAGGTTTATAATTTCACTAGTCTTTACTCATGAATATGGGGCAACTGATCTAATTTAATCAGATTTGTGGCAGCGCCATTATCGAGCATGAGTGTTATAAAGTAATCTTTCCCTTCTGGGATTAATTACCTAATGCTTGTAGGCTCGTCGTCTACGCCAAGTCCCTGGCAGGTACCAATGTGGACGGTTTCAATTCTGTTGCTATTTTCATTACCTGCGCTGAAACATTCGGTGTAGGAGTTTAATTCTGTCTTTTGGGGCTCACCTCCGAACGACGATTGGGGTAAGCCGCCTGAGAGTTTAAATGATGCGGTAAACGGTCACCTCCTGGTTGGTATTGATTTTGAAAGTTCTGATTCTGATAGTTAGGATGAAAACTTTGTTGATTATAACTATTATAATTATTATTTCGGGGGTACCTAGTGTAATTCTGATCTCTGCCTCGGTATCCTTGATTATTACCAGGATTGAAATTAGCATTCCTTTGAGTGTAATAATCATTAGGATTTTTGGTATTATATCATCCGAAATTATTCTGATAATAATAAGAGTTTCTCGATTGATTTTGAAAATTCCAATTTCTTCCCTGATTCTGATAATTTTTACAAAAATTCTGTCCATTATTTTGTTGTTGATATTGTCGATTATAATTTTGATAATTATTATACTGCCTATCAGCGTGATTATTCTCATTGTCGATCTGTTGTTCATTACCTTGTGCCACTTGATGTTATGAGAATGGCTGATCGGGATACCTATTCTGCTGTTGATATAGGTTGTTTAAATTATTTCTAAAGTCACTACGAGGTAGTCCTTGATATCGCGTATCCGGAATTATACCCGCTCTCATTCGGCTCTCCAATCTCAACGCGTAATCGAAGGCGTCGGCTAGAGAAGGAGGTTCTTTTGCATCTACCTGCTGGCTTATCAAAGGTGCTACTCCTTTTATAAACATGTCTAACGCCATGTCTTTTATAGGGGTCATCATATATGCGTTGTATGTATAGCCTTTAACTTACATCAAGGCTTTTTCAGCACCGGTTAGCAGTAGGTTTACATAATCATAATATTCACCAACCAATTGGCCTTATCGTTGGCACCCTTCCTGTAGCTGAGTTTGATTGTAAGCAACGGTTTTTCCTGTTGCATATCTTTTTTTTAAATGGGTTATAAATGCTTCAAAATTTTCGAAATCTTGGCCACTTACGCTTATAAGTGCGGCACTTTGTAGATTTTGCAATACTGCTCTTTTATATAACTCTTTTTGATCATCTTTGACCCAGCTTTCTCTATTTCTAACATCTTGTATATAATCCTTTAGTGGAATATTTTTCCCATCAAATATAGGGATGGATTTAATCGCATGCTGTAATGAGGAGTTGGCATTGAGAGACTCTATCAGCGCTTCGGCTACTGTGATATCGGCATCATCGTTTCCATTGATCATTTTTTTAGTTGCATAATACCTTATGTGCGGTTTTTTTCTTTCTTCTCCTTTTTTTTTATTTTTTACTGTTTTTTTTGTTTTATTTTATTTTTTTCTATTCTTTATGGGTGTAATACTAACAAAAAGAAATTATACTTCTATTTTGTTTTATTTATTTGTTTTGGAAAAATATTCTTTCAAATCCCTGACATTTATCGCAGAAGACATAAGTAATAAAGAAATAATTGTATGTATATCTATATATGTATATATATGTATATCTGTGTATTTATTCGTGTGTGGATGTGTATGTCTTTAATGTGAGCGTTTGCATAACGCATGCTAGTGCAATAAGTTTGCTTTAATTTTTATGGGTAAACGATAAATGTACTATGTGTATGCCCTAAAACTAAAGTAAGAGAGTGTAATAAAGCACGCTTATATAATATCATCCACTTTAAGCAAGAGAGTATACGGTGCAGGGATTTCTAATGTGGCATGTGTATCTACACATACAAACTGCTACGCGAGCATTAGCTAGTGCGCGGTGTAATATTGAAGGGCTCTTTTTGTACGAGAGTATCCGACTTAACTGAACACTTTTTCCTCTTTAAGCCAGAATGGGCTCGACGGTCACGGTTTAAATACCGTATAAATAATTTTTTTTATATATTCGTATGTATATGAGTAATCTCCTGCCTATGCGTTTATATGTTCTTGAGTGCCTTCAAGAAACTCTTTTTTCGCGAAAGCAATTAATTCAACAAATTGTGTATTTAATCGAATCTTAAAATTATCGCATTTCCGCTGAACATTAATTTCTGAATTATAAAAATTATTTTTCTGAAACGTACTTACTACTTGTTTTTCGATTTTTTTGTTTTTTGATAAATTACTGTTTAATGTATCACAGTTATAGTAATTTTGTAACTGATTATTAATAAGATCTAATTTTTTTTCTAGAGTGTTTTTCTCTTTTACAAGCTCCTGCATAAACAATTTTCTACCACTTCTTTTACCTTTTTTATTACTCGCAAAATCATTCGTTGGAGGTGTCATGAAATACTATTTTATAAACAATCGTGGGTATGTAAGTAAAATCATTAATTATATTAAATCTTTACTCCGCTTTTTTTTAAGAATTCTTCTTCTGCTAACACTATTACGTGCAAATATGTCTGTGTGTATGTATTTTTTATTTTGATAGACCGCTTTAAGTAGCAGATCTAGGGTAAAGAGTGTCCGCTATTTCAGCAGGACTAATGGGGATGAACCGCTCTGGTTAGCAGATTCAGGGTAGGAAGAGAAAGACCGCTCTGATTAGCAGATCTAAGGTATAGAATGTCCGCTATTTCAGCAGGACAAGAGAGATGAACCGCTCTGGTTAGCAGATTTAGGGTAGGAACAGTGTATTTGTTCAGTCTTGTAAGCGTGTAGTATAAGAGGTCACTATTTTCTTATTTTTCTTTTATCATTTAAAACACATTTATATATTATAACTTATTTATTTCTTGTTATTTAAACGACAGTCAACACTTATTTATTTTTTCGTTTATTTATTAATGTAGTGTTATATTTATTATTCTCTTTTCTTAGTTTATTTACTTATTAATTTTTTTTTTTTAGTTATAACGAAATATCGCATATACCATGCTATCCGCAAAAGCACAGCATATACGCGTCCGCGCACAGTGTACTATATGGGGTATTACGCGTCATTCATTAACATGCTTTATTGAATGGTGTTTGGTGTTTCTTAAGAGAAAGATAGTAATAAGAGAATATATAATAAACAAACAAATAGCTAGAGATCATAAACCACGCTCTGCTACCAATTTTGTTACATAACGTTTAATGTCATTTAAGTTTGTTTTCAGTTTCAAATCAAAAACTAAAAACTGTGGACTACAGTCTCACGCTCCTTTACAGGCTGCGGGACAGCAGATAGTCCAACTGTTTGTTTGTTGAAGAAAAATTTGAAGGAAGGAAAAGTAAAGTGTTGAATATAATATCCAGATTACCTTACCTTCCTTCCTGCTAATTATTGATTCTGATGGCCTGCACTTTCTCTTTCCGTCAATTTATAATTAATAATTTTTTCATTTATTTATTTGTTATTTATTATTTTATAATAATTTAAATTTCTTTTCCAATTAGTTTTATATCACTTTATTTTATATTACTAGTATACATATAAAATGAAACAGAAAAGAAAAAAATAGACAGAACGTCTGGTTAATCTTATAAAATTAGTTATTACGTCTGCACTTGATGAGCGGCAGCGGGCTACTGACTAAAACAACGCGCAAAGAAATGCACCTTGCACGAAGTTTTAGTTAAACTTCTTTGTCTTACTTGCTATGGGGCCAGTACTTGCTGACTTCATGTGTTTAGGCTTCATGGCTTGCTTCGGTTGTTACTTGACACTTCCAAGAGCCACGAAGTTCACAGTCAGCTTTGTTAGGCGACGACTCTCGTTGAGTAGGACTCTGTAAAGAGTCTTATGATTTTATCATTGGGAATAAAATGTAACAGGATAAAATACAATAAAAATTAAAATTTATCAATTAACGCAAGTCGTCACCTAACAGTAAATAACGATTATGATGAACATGATGATAATAATTATGATAATGATGATCATTATGATAATTATGATGATTATGATGCTATTAATAATAATGTCGATAATGATAATGGTGAAGCTCATATTAACGATGTTAGTGATAATGATGATGATGATAATGCTTATAAAAATATAAATAATGATAACAATTATAACAACAACAACAATATTCGTGATTAAAAATATAACAATAATAATAACAATAATATTAATAACAGTAATGATGACAATAATAGTAACGCAGACAATAATAAAGATAATAGCAATAATAAAAATAATTATCATGATGCTGACGATAATAATGACGATAACAATGATAAAGACAATAGCGAGCACAACGGTGATAATAATAATAATGACGATAATAATGATGATAAAAATGATGATAATAATGATAATGATAATCATAATGATAAAAATAATGACGATAATAATGATGACGATTATAATAATAATAATTATAATAATAATGAACATAACAATAATAATGATAATATCAAAAACAATAATGACTATGACAATTATGGTCATGATAATGCTGATACTTTTAATAATTAAAATAAAAATTATAAGATAATGATGATAATAACAATAGTAATTTCTTTAATAATAATAACAATCATGACGTTATTATTAGCATCTTATTGTATCAGCAGATAATAATAATGATGATAATGATGATGATAATAATAATAATACTAATAATAGTGATTATAATAATGATAATAATAATGATGATGCTTATGAAAAAAATTAAAATAATGGTGATTATGAGAAAGATAATATTGATGGTTATGACAAAGATAATTGAATTAATGATGATGATAATGATCATAAAGATAATAATAAAGATAATGATGCTGTTAAAGTTACTAATGTTCATGAGGATTATAGTAATACTAATTATTTTTATGATGATGTTGATCATTATGTTAATGATGTTAGTGATAAAAGTTATTATGATGGATATAATACATATGATAATCAAGTTGATAATGATAATTATGCTGATAATTATAATGCTGATAATGATAATAAAGATGATCGTTATAATGACAGTGATAATAATAATTATGGTTATAATGTTATCAAAGTAAATGATAATGATGATGATGATGATGATAATAATAATGGTGATGATGATAATGGTGATGATAATAATAATATAAATTCTGATTATGACGACGATAATAATGAAAATAGTAGTGATAATAAAGATAATAATGGTGATAAAGATGATTACGATCAAAATGTTGATCAGAATAATTATAATATTAATGATGAAACTTATTATAATCAATATAATAAAAATGATGTTAAATTAATAATGATAATTATGTTGGTGATAATGATGCTGGTAATAATAAATAAGGTGATAATGATAATTATGATAATAATGATAGTGATTATAATGATGATCGTGATAATGACAGTTATGATAATAATTATGGTAAAAATGTTATCAAAGCAAATGTTTATAATGATGATAATGATGATAATCATGATAATAGTGATGATTATAATAAAAAATAATAAGTTGATTATAATGATGATAATGATGTTTATGATGACAACGATAATCATAATAAAAATGACGATGAGGACGTTGATGATGTTAATGACGAAGTAAATAATAATATTAATCATGATGATAATATCTATGATTAAGATTATAATAATGATAAAAAAGATATTGATTAAAATTAATAATAAGGATAGTAAAATGTTTACATTAATAGGAATAGTAATAGCAATACTAATAATCATGATGATGCCGATGCCGAGGATGACGATTTTGAAAATGATGATGATAATGATGATGATAATAAAGATGATGATGATGACGATGTTGATGATAATGATGATGATAATGACGATAATGATAATGATAATAATGATGATGATGATGACGATGATGATGATAATGATAATAATAATGGTGATGATGTTGATGATAATAATGATGATGAATATAATGATAATGACGACAATGATTAAAATGACAATGATAATATTTTTGATAAGAAATAAGAAAATGATATAAATCGTGATTATGATGACGATGTTGATGATAATAGTTATAATAATAATTAAGATAATAATGAAAGCATTATTAATGTTTATAATAATAACAATGTTGATATTAAAACTAAAAATAACAAAAATCATGGTGATAATCAGGATGTTTAGTATCAAAATGATAATAATAATGATGATTGTGATAATAATAATAATCAAGATAATGTTAAGGACGTTGATCATGATGATAATGATAATGATTGTATTCAAAATTATTTTGATGATAATGATTATGATAATGATAATTATGATAATTTCAATGATAATATGAATAAAAATTATGATTATAATGACAATTGTAGTTATAATCATAATCATTATAATAATAATAATAATAATAATAATAATGATAATGGTTACAATCGTGATGGTAATAATAATAATGATAATCATGGTAATAATGAGAATAATAATATTCACTGTAAAAATCATAATGATGTAGCTGATGATAATAATAATAATGATGATGAAGATGATGATGCTGATGATAATTATTATGATTATGCTTAAAGTGATGATTAAGTCGATGATAACAATGTTCGATATGTTACTGTGGATAATAATAATGTTGTCAATAATGATAATAATAATAAGGATACTAATTATGTGAATGTTAATTATGATAATGTTAATGATAATGATAATTATAATAGTGATTATAAAGGTTATAAAAAGAATAAGATGTTAATGTTAATAATGATGATAATGTTATTAATTATTATAATAATGATAATTTTCATGATGTAAATGATTATAATATTAATAACAATGATAATAATAATAATAATAACGATGATTTCAATAAAAATAATAAAAAGAATAATAACTATTATTTTTATTATCACGACGTATATTATAATAATAATGATAAGAATAATAAAGATTAAAATGCTAATAATGATAACAATTATAATTATTATACAATGATGATATTTATAGTGACTATAATGATGATGAGGAAAATGATGATAATGTTGATTATTATGATATTATGTTGATTATAATGGTAAAGACTATATTAATGACACTTATTATGATGATGCTGACAACAATAATAATGGTAATAATAATAATAATAAAAATAAAGTAAGAAATTATGATAATGATAAAAATAATAATAGTTATTAAAATGATGATAATAATGATATTAATAATCATGTTAATGATGATGATGATGATGATGATGATGATGATGATAATGGTGATGACGATGATAATAATGATGATGTTGAAGATAATGATAGTGATGATAATGACAATAATAATTACGTTGCCGATAATGCTGATTACGATAATACGACTATGACGGTGATAATAGTCATGTTAATAATGGTAAATAAAGATCGCAGTCCTTATAAAAATGACGATGAAAGTGTTTAAGATGATAAAAATGATACTGATCATAATAATGATAATAGTAATGATGATAATGACAATAATTATAATAACAAAATAATAATAATTATGGTTATGCCGATAATAGTGATGATTATGATGATGTGATGATAAAAATGATGATGTGATGATAATGATAATGATGAGAACAATGAAAATGACGATGCTGATGATGATTATGATTAATATGACAATTTAGATGATGATAATAATAATGTTGATGGAGATTATGAAGATAATAATGATCATAATTTACATAATAACTAAAAATGATGCTAATCATGACAAACCTTTTAACACTGATGGTAATGATAATAATGTTTTTGATAACAAGAGTAATCATATGCATAAAAACGAAGATAATAATAAAGATGCTGACCATAATGATAATGACTGTAATATTGATGACAAGAATGGTAGTAAAGATAGTAATAATATTGATAATGGTAAAGACAGTGGTAAGAATAATGATAATAATAATAATAATGATAATAATAATGATAATAATGATGACAATCATGATAGTAATATTTATATTAATAATAATAATACTAATTTCAACAACTATAACTAGATAAATACTTATTATTATGATAATGTTAATAATGACAATAAGGATAATAATAACAATAAGAACGATGATGATAATGAGAATGATTATAATGATAATAATGATGATAGTAATAAAACTTATAACAATTATGATAATTATGATGAAGATAAGATTAATAATAGTGATAAGGATGATTATAATGATAATAATGACGACAATAATAATGATGAGGATGAAAATAATAATCATGATGATGATGATTGTAATTATAATGATAATGATGATAATGATGATAATGATGTTGGTGATGATGATAATGATGTTCATGGTAGTAATGATAATAATAATAAAGATGATTATGAAGATGTTGATAATGTCAATAATAATAGTGATAATATTGATAACAATGGTCATGATAATTATATTGATCGTGATTATTATGATAATACTTATAGTGCTGATAATAATACAGATGATAATTATAATAATACTAATGTTAATTATAATGATAATGGTAATAATGACAATTATTATGAAAATTATAGTGATTATATTATCGATGTTGATGATAATGATGGTAGTGATAATGATAATAATGATTATAATGATGATTTTAATAATAACGATGATAATAATAATATTTATGATGATATTGACGACCTAAATGATAATGATAATAGTGATGAAGATAATGATAGTATTAATGGTAGTAAAGATGATAATTTCAATAATGATGGCATCGATAATGGTTTTAAGGATAATTAAGACAAAAACAATAATAGGAATCATGATAATAATTACGATAATAGTGGTAATGATGATGATGATGATGATGGTGACGATAATGCTCTTAAGTATGATAAAGATGATAATGATGATAAGGACAATAATGATGATGATAATGATGATATTAATGGTGAGGATAACAATGATAATTATGATGATAATATTAACAATAATAGTCATACTGATAATGTTAATGATCGTGATTATGATGTAATAATGATGATAATGGTGTGATTATGATGATTATGATGATGATGTGATAATGATGATGAAGATGAGAATGATGAAAATGATGATAGTTATGATGATGATGATGATGTTGATAATGATGATGATGATGATGATGATGATGATGATGATGATAATGATAATGGTAATGCCGATGATGATGATAATTTTGATGATGAAAATGAAAGTAATATTATTAATAATATGAAAAACAGAGGATGATGTCCCAGCAGCAATGAAATCCATAGTAAATTGAAGAAGAGAACAAAAAAATTTAAATACAGGTAGAGGTCAAGAATTTTATAACATATGTTTTTAAGATCTTATAAAAAATTAAATTATTTATCTGTATTTAATTGACAGTAATTTTTAAGCATTAATATGTGAAAGATTTAATCGCACATAAAAAATAGAATGTACGTTAAATTAAGCTTGAATGGTTACTATAAATGACTTGATTTACTGCTTGTCTTAGTAACAGCCTTTTATTTTCGAAAACATTGCCCAATAATTATACATTCTAAAGATATAACATTAACAAGTGAAGCTGAACTTTTGAAACGCTATAATTTTAAAGGTGATTCTGAAAGAAAAAATTAAATATTTTAAGTTTTTGATAAAGTACGTACGAGCAAAGTGGAAAATGCTATTGAAAAAGGTTATACGCAAAGTTGATCTACAGAGATCTAGATTTTTAAGATTACATGAATATTGAATGAAAATTCTACTACTTTCTATTTAAAAGATTTTTTACTTCATAATATTTGGAATAATAAATCTGATATTTAATGAAAAAATAATTGGGGAGCCACGGTTAACGCCCCATTTTGTTAGAAACAATCTATTATTTATTTTTACCTCCATGGACTTTCTCTTTTTCTTCATTATTTATATACATGCATATCTATATACACATTTATTTATAAAAACTTACATTTTAAATCCACAAGTTTAAACCTATTATTGCCTTAATCAACTATGAATAAAGCATATTTTTAAACTTTGTCCCTCAATCAATTATACAAGTTTTAATTTTTTTTGATGGCTGTAAGGACGCTATCTGGATTGAAGACTTGAAACTCATTATCAATGGTAATGATGACCTTGTACCCAAAACGGGTATTAATCTTTCTAAGCTCTATCACCATACATCTTTTATTCTTCTCTAACTCTACTAACTTTTCTGTTGGAAGGTTAATATTCTTAGCAATATGGTTCAACCTGGCAAAGTTCATTTTTGAAGACAAATCGAAAATTCAATCATTATGTGCTATAGCTTACAATATATAAGGTAAAAGTAGCAACTCACCCCAAAGTCAAGCCTAATCTTTCGATGGATAAGAAGTGTTAAAATCTTTGTAAATTGCTTCGATGAGGATTCGATGTGCACTCTGGCTCATTTGACGTTGAAAGGACTTTTACCACGTAGTATATCTCCTTATATAGAGCTAGCTTCTATCTCTAACTTAGAGAAGGATCTGATGTGCTTTTCAACTAATCCAGTGTTGAAATGAGCTCCACAGGCTGAAATAACTCCTGATACAGGAATAACTTCTCTCCAGAAGCTTCCTCCACTCCAACATCCTCTATTGGCTGTTACTTTCTGTCTTCTACTTTTACTTTTTCATTTTCGTGCTATAGAATTTTTAGAAATGCTTTATCCTCCTCACCCATCATGAGTTTATGCCCTCAAGACAGTGTATCTGTCATAGTCTTTAAATCTTATTTTTGTCTTGCAACAGATGTTTTCACATCTTTCGCTTTTTTAATCAGTTTATTATCTTGCACACAAATACAATACATTTTACTACAAAAACCAATAAACTCGAGTATAGTTTTACCGCAACACTCATCCTTTATGAACCCAATCACTTTCTTGTTTCTTCAAGGTAAATTGAAGCGATTATCGTCTGCACAATCTGATGTATCATATTTATCGATACTTTCACCCATTAATTTATAATTGTCTTCATCTTATATTTCATAAATCAAACTATTAGTAGCTATTTATAATAACATGCACATACCTAAAAAACGCTGCTTCATGTTTGAATAATGGAAGTCGTATTCTAGTGGTTCGATGTATCGAGTACACTACAACTAACGTAGATAGGCTTTATCATAGTGATATCTGTTCGTGCAAGGTATTTTGCCACAAGATTTGTAGTGAATATTATATGATTGTACGATTTCGGTTAAGCAGTAAGGGTCTTTGCACTGTAGCACCCATACCATTTATTAGCAAGCTTTACGTTGACTTTTTTTCGTTCATTTTTCATTATCTTCCGCTAAACCGCGTTCATTAGTAGCTTAAAAAACAGTCTCTTAAACTCATTTTTAGCATTCTTTCTCCTCTCAGTATTCAAATCAACGTAGGGCTTTAACCATGCTTTTTTGTTAAATTTCAATGCCTTATGTATTTTAGGCAAGATTAAACCGTGTTTCAAAGCTTGCTTTAAAATTTGATAGTGTATAATTTAACATTCCTTATTATATAAAGTAGTTGTTAGTTTCTTTTTCTTTGTACCCGGTGGTGTCGTATATTTAGGACACAAAGGTTAATCTTTGTGGTCATCGTCTTAGCTCCAAGGAAGCTCCAAGTCGACTTACAATATATTGTCGTAAGAGTGATTGGCCGGAACATGGGAAAAATGTAACCTTCTTAGATCACTTACCCATCCAAAGCTGCCACATGGTAAGGCTTGCGTCATACCCTAACCATAGAGGTGATTGGCATCGTAGTACATAGGGAATTTTTCTTCTCCTACGGGATTATACCCTTTATTAATGTATTAATTGTGTAACTTTTCATACTAGTTACAACATTGACTTATACCACCTCCAATACCTCTCTTAATAAACAATAAGATATCTACGTTGGTGAGAAGCTCTAATTTAACTTATGTATATTTCAACATGGCATCCCATGTTAAACCAGGTGTCGTGTAGTAGTGTGCAGCATCAAGTCCGTGCGCGTTTATACAAGTTGTACGAAAATTTTCGAAAACATCCGCAAGCCATAATACGTCAGTCTTTAAGTAAAAATCTGATTATTGACCAAGAGATTTGACACTGAATATTTTCTATACGTTTAAGGCATGATGGTAGTCATCATCAGAGATGTTGCTCTTGGTAAGTTTGCTATAAAAGTCTCCAATACTTGAATTAAACATCTTTGAGCTTCTCAAAGAAACTGACCTTATCATATGGGACAACACCTTTTCTCAATAATAACTTTATTTGATTTTGAGTGTAATCATCTTGCAGAAATGCGCTCGAACTTACATCGTATCGATCCAAGTAAGACGCTAGCTTTTCCAACGACGATGGCGAAAATCTAAATGAGTCAATGAATCTGAAGTTGATATCACTACTATCAATATATTTTGTAAAAGATATGTATTTTTCTTTATTTTCAGCTATTAATGTGACACGGCCTTTGAAGTCTGCAGCTGTCACTATTTTCTTTATTTTTTTTTTTTTTTTTTTTTTTTTTTTTTTTTTTTTTTTTTTTATATCGGGTTACCGCGACAGCCTATTGGCCGAGTCGCCGGGGCCACCCACTCACCACCTATGTGTGGGGGTGTATTGCCACACCCATTAGATCCTCTCTTTTTAATTTATAACATACAAATCATACCATGGGCACAGTGGAAGTATCTCCGGTGTAACACACCTTGTCAGTTAAGCTGACACTCTCTGCACCGGGGGGAAGTGCATCGGGTCAACTCGCCACTGTGTAACCTGGGTCCGAAGCATCGGATCCAGGCTAATTAGCATACCCGGAGAAGACCCATGTTTCAGGGGCCACTCCTCGCCAGTAAGGCCGGCGATCCCTGCCTGGCATCGGGCCGGCTAATCCCTACCTATTAGGCCCTAACACTGTTTCGCATTCACCCAGGCCCGAAGACCTGTGGAGCAAGGAAAAAACCCTGGAATTACTCTGAAGGAAAATTCCACGGAAAAACCCGCCCCGAAACAGCCGGGGTTACATAGGAACTTTTTCCGGTGAAAACAGTTTTTTGAAAAAATCTGCACTCACCGGCAATCGAACCCACGACCCCTAGAACAGCGTTGTATTAGTAGCAAGCACGCTTACCACTGAGCCAACGCCGCTCTTCCACTATTTTCTTTATTATAAAGTGAGAGTTATATCCAGTCAAATTATGAAAGACAACAGGTATATATCTTGAATTTTTATAGTAAATGTTTTATCCTTTAAGAGCAGCTCCTTTTCATTTTTCCGTTAAGTGGCAATGGTCTCTCACTTTTAAACTTTTTTCTAAAAGTTTTCCACAAATATGACATGATTTTGCTTATGCGAACTTCAACATTTCTCTATTTGTAAGATTGTCTGTATACAGCTATAGCTATGATAAACTCATTATGTACCATCAAAAATGCACCAAATATAATATCTAATACTATCAGCTTAATGTTTTTAAAATTTGCGATCATCACTTTCAACTGATCTTAACAGGCACTCAAAGTCAGCATATAACTTATGAGAAAATTTTCCTTTATAAAAAAAAGTATTGAACTGGAGCACGCTTTGATCTATCGTTAGAAGTTTTACTTTACACTTATTAACCACTACACAGTTGATTTCGTATTATTAAGGTTTATATTCAGTTTGAAAGAAATTCAAACATCTCTAACAAATGAAGCACTGACATTCATAACGGGTAAATTGACTCTTAATTAAACGTGATGAACTTTTAATCCACACGTAGTGGATCTTAAGTTCAGGAACACTCATTTCACTAACAGCTTTATCATGTTTTTCTATTTCTTGCTCATTTTTATCAGTATATTATGCTTTTCTTTCTTTACTGAGGTTATATGGCAAGGAGCAACGTTGTTATTATTTCCAACTTAAATTAATTTTACTAAAGTTAAATGAATTTTAATACTGCACGTACTGATTTATTGGTATTCTGTAAATTTTTGCTGGATGAATGGCAGACAATACTGCCTGCATAAAACACTTATTATCATTGTTCTTCACATTAACACAAGCTCTCTTATTCTGAATAACATATGGTGATTCAATGTACGAACTTCCTTTCATCAGATTGAACTTATCAATGTTTAGCATTAAATGTTAATCTGTTGTAATGGTTTGCCTGAATCTCTTTCTAGGAACTCTTTTATCTGTTGTTTCAATGGCTCACTCACATGGTAATCAAGCCACTCACTAAGATTTGTCGACTTATAAATTAAAGCATTTGATGCACTGTATTTTTGCAGAGCAGCCATTAATTTTCTTCAAACAAAAATTTATCATCATCTAAAAATGATTCAATGTCTAGGTCTGCATAACCCAATGACTGCAGAAATATTTTTACTGTCAGTTTGAAGTATTGTAAGTCTGCCAAAGTGTATTTTATCCTTGATTCAACTAAAACAATTACTAGAAAGTGCTCGTTGATGTGCTCCTGACGAACACCAATCGAAGGATAATTGCTCTTGTTCTGATTCACACCTCATATTGGTCTCGCTAGAGTGAAGAAGCCGTAAATATTTGCTCTTGCTTAAGAAGAAGATCGTAAAGACCTACTGTGCAGGCATATTGAATCTCGTTTTCTGTGCTGCTGTCGATGTGCTACTATCGATAACCAAGGGAAGAATGACTGCTCTGAGCTCGATGCTGCTTTTTATCCCTGTCTAGTTGGAGTGGAAAACTGTGGAGACCCTCTGCGCAAGCGTATCAAAACTCGTTGTCTCTACTGCTACTGATATGCTTCCGACTGACTCCAAACAAAGAATGACTGCTTCGATGCTTATACGACCAGTACGTCCAACAGGCGTATAGATTTTTCAAAGTTTGACCTAAGGCGGGTCTTGCTTAGTTGCGGATAGTTTTTTCCAGAATCTCGTAGTACCTCTCAAGAGGTTGTAAGCTCTGATTGGTGGTAAGCAACTGGAAACGGGGAGCAACGTCAGCTGGTCATCCGGATAGCATCGTTATGTACTTCTTCGTGCGTCATTACTGCTGCAATGCTCATCGCTACCTTATATCCTCGTATGACCGTAGTAAAAAGGAACTGAAGCGCTGAACAACAATTTAAGCCATGATGGACTGCGTTGTTGAACTACAAGGCTTTAAAAGGTGTTCCAATTTCTTTATCTGGAAGAAGGCAGCAATCATGACACTTTGAGAAGGTGCTACACCTATAGTTTACCAATTTAAAGGGTTTTGCAACAGGTCAAAGCTGTCACCTAATGATTGCCAGACTAATCAAGCGTTAGGATACCATTATCATGGGATGCCATGGGCATCCGGTTCTATATCTAATAATAAAGTTATCTTTACTGTACAAAACTCTTTAAAATATGCTAAAAATATATTTGTAAAAGAGTTGAAAAAGAAAAAGTGGCTAAAAAAAATTTTGTACGATAAAATAGTGTAATACACTTTCAATATTTTAAACCTTATTTAAATAAAACTTTATATTTTATAGTAATCTACAATATGTGTAAGATGGGATCTTATTCAATACAAAGCTTGAACAATGATTAAAGAATTTTTTGTTCCAATTATTTATTAAAGTTAAATCCAGCGAGTGCGAAAAGAAATGTATGCACACTGAAAAACTGGCATGTGAACTATCAATTACAATCATTTTTTCAAGTCGAAGGGGAAGATACTACTGTTTTTCATGAACTATCTTATAATTCATTTTCAATAAATCGATAATTTCATAACAAAAAGAGTAGTTATGAAAAAAAAATGTTACGAGGTTGTTTTTGATGAGTGAGGGCTTCAAATGGAGCCCTTACTCCTCTTTTTTCTTTTTAATAAATTTGTAATAAATTCATATACAGTCAGTCTTCTACAATCCCATTCCATTGAACCATTTATCATTCCTACTTTAAAATTATCTGTTTTAACTATCTGTCATTTCTATTTAATATTATCTTTGTTTTTTAATTATTGTAGTGACTAGTAAATAATAACAAATTTTTAAGATATTTATTCAAATAAAAAAAAGTAGTAACGGCCCTGACAAACACCCTTACTCGTTAAAAAGAACCACTCATTTATCTTCCCCTCAACTTCTTTTTCTTAAACCTTCTTGATCAAAATAACAAAATTGTAAAAATCTTATGCATAGTATAAATTACAACTTGGTTATTTTATATATATTTTTTTTTTCTATGTTTCACTAGTGTAGGAACTGGTTTTGGTGGCATAGACTTTCGTTCCTGGGCCCATTTTACATGAGCGGTTTTTCTATTTTACAGCACCATGTTTCTACCAAAAGAAGCTTTTTTAATTATCCTTATCATTACAGCAAGGTGATTCATCTTGTGATCTTATATCTTAAGTTTCATCAGCTTTCAGTGATAATGTAAACCTAAGAATCTCTCGAAAAAAAAGAAATTGGATACACTTCTGAGATGCACAGTTGCTGTGAAGGTGTTAATAGTGATAAATGATGAGCTGCAATAGAGATTTCATTTTATATAAAGATAAGTATAATATATTAAATGCTGATAAGCTTACAATTGAAAAAAATTTATAAAATACCAACCTCTAATATTCTTTTCTAATAACAAATCGGAAAAGACCTATGATAAAGAAGAAACTTAACAAATGAACTTGTAGAGGAGCTAGAAGAGTAACTTAAAAGATAACTGAAGAATCAATCTACTGTACCACAATCTGGCCTGGTGCCGTCAGAGAGTTTTTTACTAAAAATGTAAGTCAAGAAAGACAGCCCTAAAGAGTACGGGCAGCCACAATGGCCAACTTCTTAGTGGTCGGTCCAACGGTATACCCACAAAAAAGGTATTTTCTAGACCTACTTTCCCGACTAACAATGAGGGGTTGGTTATCCAAGGAACGACCCTAAAACGAGATATTCTTCGGTCAGTGGCGTACTTCCCTCCATCATAGTCTCCGTACACAGAGACTCTAAAGATAAAAGTCAAGCTACCCACAGCCAGCTCTTAATCATCAGGAATAATAATAAGAAATAGCTGGAAGTTTCACCACTGGCCCTTTTTAGGGCCATTATAAGTATTTACGTTCCCTACTAAACCATCAATCTCATTGGTTCTTTTAAGGGTCACCTAAGTTTAAACTAACTTGCCAACAAACACATTTTAACTACCAGTTCCGGGAGCGATTCATCGACTTAAAGATTATGTTAACTAAAGACGGCCACTATTAAATCAAGTCAGTCTTTCACTGGCAGTCGTCATGAGTAGAGTTGTTATTCGCAAGGCTGGGAACCCCGGTGACTGACAACCCTATATTACCCTCTTGACTCTAGGCATTCAACAAAAAATCACCGATCCTTTCCAATGTCTGCGTTAGACGAACCTTATATCTATAAAGGGAAAAAAAAACTTGAGCCAACGGGACAGTCTCCAACGGTCCAGCATCACGAACCCATCTCGCTATCTTAGGTTACCGAAACAACTGAGTCTGCAAAAAAAAGGTGCTGTAGACACCAACAACTTTGATGTTATACCATGAGACGTTGGTAAAAATTTGTATAACCAGCTCCAAAGCTTCAGACTTTGGTATTTTTTTCCCCAATAAGTCTAGGGCTTCAACAGCAGGCCAGTGGAGATCACCCTGAGGTATTCAGGCAGTTACAATTGCTATAAACTTTAGTTGAGAAAGAGCTTACGTAAGAAGCTCACCGGTCTTTTTTCAGGGCCATGGGAAGTCGAACTACATTGCCAACAAATATATTAGAATTTAACAAAGTTAATAGAAAACAGCCTTTAGGGGTCACAAAAGTCTTAAACATGCTAAAAGTTGCAAGTGGGTGAGTTGGAAGGAAAACTTTAAATTTATCTAATGAATACAATTTCAGATGTCAAGAAACTGACGCAGAAGATTTATCGAGATTGGAACAGCAGCGTCAAAATCGGCACATAAAGAATCCATTACGTAAGATATCAGCTTTTCATAGTATCCTCACAGGAATTTCTTAAATCTTTCAGATTCTTAAGCAATTAGAAAATGTATTAGTACTTTTGTGGCGATGAAAAATGTATAGATTCAGCTCCAGGACTTTGTTACTCTGATTATTAAGTTGCGAGATAAGAGAAAAAAATGTTTTTTAATATGTATTCCTTGGGAGTTTTGAATCTTAACAGCTTTAAAAAATAGCCCTTTTCGTAAACTATATGGGAGAAGTTGCAAATTAACGGTTTCTCATGGCTAACGATTATTTTATGGCTTAAGGAGCGCACGGTCCTTTTCGGCGTAATCTTTTTTTTTCAATCTTACTGCTTGTAACTTTACCGAATAAACTATATTGATTCCGAACAAATATGTTTTTAATAAAAACATTTTTATTCTGAGAACTGTCAGGAATAGATGTAAAATTTCTAACTGAAAACGTTTTACATTACATGTCAACACACTACGGTGTTTCATTTAGTAAGTCTCGGGTGAAGCCAATATGGGAGGCCGCTTGTTTCTCATAATCTTCCACTAGTGTCATGGCTGTTTAATTATTTTCCATCATATCTGGATAAGTTCCTTTTTCATCTTGTATGGACTAGCAGAACTTGTCCAAAAAGTTTTGTATAGTGGACATTCTGGTTTTGTTAGTAATAAAAGCAGCAAAAACAGTGGTGTTAGAAGGCATTAATAAATAATTTCGAACCAACATTTTCTGAAATATGTGCAGCAATATAGTAAAAGTATGAACCGTCAACCAACGAGATCTACTGCTGTGATATAACTCATTTTCTCTAGCAACAGACAGAGCGCCAAGTTATCATCGAGAGCTGAGAGAGCAGTATGTTATTATCGCAGACAACAGAGATAGTACCAAGTCATCATTGACTGCAGATAGTAGCGTCATCATTGAAAGCAAAGAGCAGTATCATCGAGAGCACTACGTCACTATTGTGGGCAGCAGAGAGATGACTACATCATTATCAAGAGCAGAGAGCACCACATCATCATCGCCAACCCCAGAGAGAGAACCACATCGTCTTCGAGAGCGGAATCATTGGCTGTAGCAGAGAGAGCACTACTTCGTCACCAAATTATTAGAAGCAGATAGAGAGAGTAGTTAACGTATGTATTATGTTTATTTGAACTCATCACTAAAACAATAAATACAAGCATGCGAACCAGCGGACGGTGCTCGTACCGAAGGTAACAGGCTGATAACGTGTTTGAGTAGAGCAGCAATTAGGAGCAGCACCAAGAACACCCGAGAGCAGCACCAAAGTGACCAGTAGCAGTACAACAACAACTCATACCCTTGATGGCAACACTAAGTCAGTATGTAAGAGTAACGTCAATGATACCCGAGCGCGGCAGCGACGGCACTAGCAGCAGGACAGTAGTGCACACACTTAATGGCAGCATGAGGTCAAAACGCGAGACCAACGTCTATTATACTTGTGAGTGACATTAATGGCATCAGCTGCAGTGTAGAACCACCATGCACACACCTAATGGCAGCTCAAGATCTTTACGTAATAGCAACTTCGATGATACCCAAAAATGGCACCGACAGCACTATCAGCAGAACAATAATGCACACACTTAATAACAGCATGAAAATAATACGTTAAAGTGACGTCGATGATACTCGAGAGCGGCATCGGTAGCACTAGCAGCAGTACAAATCGCAGTAACTTACTGGCAGCACGAAGACAGCGAGCACGAGCAAATAGTCGATCACCTAAGAGCAGCAGTGGAACTGCTGTCTTCGTGCTGTTTGCTGCTAGACGCAGTAATGTGCGCAGAAAAGAGTGGAAGTATTAAAATGTCTGGTGAGAGGTAGTACAGACCCCCCACTGCGCAGTAACGTGCGCAGTAAAGTGAAAGAGGTAGTAGGGTAATGGGACTCGACGTCGTAGTGTCGCGGCCGCCAGGATCCCCATTGTCCTGGAATTCCCATTGTCCTAGAATCCCCAATGTCCTAGAATCTTTACTGTCTTACAGGTTGCTGCAGTTAACACCACGCAAGACTGTTAACAACCCAATCTCTTTCCAGATACGATTACCATTAAAGTAATAAAGTAATAAATAAAAGTTAAACACACACGTAAGTCGCCATCCCTGGCTAACATGTCACAACTAATATGTTATATATTAAGTCAAACTATATATACATACTTACAGCGGCTGCTGTAAGTGTGTAGTGTAAATGGTACGTGGCGTGAGTTGGAGCTACTTGCCACGTACTACCGAAAAAGTTTGAGAAAAAGATGATTACTAAGTACATAGGTAAGCGCTTGGGAAGAAAGAGCTGCGTGTGAAAATGTATATAACTTTATATACGGCTGAACTATAGTGGGGTTGGAAAAAAGTCTTTTTACACCTTTCTCGGTCTAGCCAGCTGTTGCCCAAAATTTATAAGACGTAAGAATGAGAACTTTATTTTCAAATGTGTAACTTACCATATTTCTATAAATAATTATAAAACTACTGGAAACTACCTTAGACGGTAAAGAAGCACATACATTTTTGAGAGCTTTTTACCACATAGTTCAAAAGAAATAGTAATAAAAAAAGTGCTCTTCATTTGATTTTAGACGATAACAAGTAAGTATCGCGGATGGAGCAACGTCACATTGTCACAATAATAAAAGTAGATAGCTATATATGTGCAATTATGTATAAGTATACGCAAAGGCATTCACATTTCACTCTGATATTTTGAATACGAGATGTTACATGTATATTTTATATCTGTCTATAAGATTGACCTATATATTGGGAAACCACTATCTTAAACAAAATTCAATGTTTAGGTAAGTTTTATGTGTTGAGTTATAAAAAAAGGTCAAATTTTTTTTTAGTGCAAGACACCTTATGTATGACACTTTTAATATAATACTAATACTGTCTAGTATTTCAACGCCTCGTACGGAGACTAGCCGTATTCCCAAGACTTTAAGAAGACCAGCGTTATTCAATATCTCTGACGAACACTGATTTTATCTGCAGCTCCTTGCGAAAACTAGACGTATTCATGAAATGTTTATCGAAAACCATCCTTATTCACTGCGCACTATCAAAAACTATCCTTATTCACTGTGTGCTATTGAAAACTATCCTTATTCACGGAGCGTTATCAAAAACTATCCTTATTTACGCGGTGCTGTTAAAATTTTTTCTTATTAACGAGCATTCTTGAATATTAGCACTATAAGAGTATAATAAACAGCATTTTTCTAGATAAAGTTCAATACTTTTTTAAAACTACTTTAAAAAACAGTTTATTCAGTATTTTTACTATTATTGATATCATTTTATTTTTTTATTTTTTTTATTGTACTGTACTATTGTTTGTTTTAGAAAATTATTGTCAAGTACTATTTCAGGCGTAAGTTTATTATTATTTCGTGGATTAACAATTCCTACAATTTAATTTTCAGGAAATTTGAAAAAAAAAATTAAATTTTTTAAAATATGAAATTGTTCTTGAAATAAAAGTTGTTTTTGTGAAAAATTGTATAAGGTATTTTAATTTATTAGAAAAATATCTTAAGTGCCAATTTTTATGCTAATGTTAATATAAATTTTTTCTAAAGGAAATAATTAAAATTAGCTCATTGGAGAGGGCACTGTAACGATAATCACTAATTTCTCCATTTAACTGTTTTGTTAGCCTTCCTGAGTCTATTCACGATCAACAAGTGATAAGGAAACAAATAATCAAGCATTTAAGAAAAAAGCAATGAAGAGGTTTTTTCCGACAACTGTCATCTACTAGGAGGTTTGGCAAATATGGTACAAAAAAACGTAAAGATTTCTTTTGAAAATGACAGGCATTTATTTATCAGTCAAAATTTTATTGTCGTTATTTAAGTGTGGATACAGATGTCTTTTATATAAGCTACTAATCTGTTAAACTAAACTCATTTTATTTCATATGTTATGCTGCTGCATACTCCTTAATTTGTCTCTTTTACATGAAAGTTATCTGGCATATCTCATAATAATGCCAGAAGAAGATAAAGATTTATATAATCCTCTTGATGTACCAGTTAAACTGAGAAAAGGATTATACCGTTTTGTTCGTTGCGATCAATCACAATTCTGTAGTTTTTAATTTATTTTTCTAGAATCTATTAAATTCATTATACAACTAAAGAAGATATGAAGTGGCTTCATTAGTCCAAGAATAATCTCTTTCTTTGTTGAAACAAATACATTCTAATTATTGTTGTATTTCTTTGCTAGATATATTTATACATCATAATTACGTCAATACCTGTAAATTAGAAAAACTCTTATTATTCTGTTTCTCTGTAGCCTTAGTAATGGTTGTTAGTTATGACATTAATTGATGTTTTTATGTTCTCTCGTAATGTTTTTTTAGAGTTATCAATAAAAAAAGTGAAATCGAATGTAGTTTTGTTTCTTTAAGGCAATTTTTTAGAAATTCTAAAACATTTCATGTGTTTAAAAAAGAGTTATTTCAAATGAATACAATGATGCCTTAAAAAAATGGTTATACTTTTAATCACATGGAAAACATACTATTTAATCTAAAAAAGATTATCCTTTAACGTACAGCGTGTATTGTTTGGAGAGCTGGGTGTATAATTTTCTGATGGTCATGATTCCGGTCTGCTGAGCGCTCAATGAAGTAGTGGTCCAAAGTCACCTTGTAAGGATTCACAAAATTCCACGAAAAACATTCTCCAGGGGGAGGAGGATTGAAAAACTATCACTGAATAATGGTTTTAAAAATTATCTGTGTATTTAATAGCTTATGAGATGTCAGTTTGAATAGTCATCTTGCCAAGTTTGAGCCCAAGAAGTGACCTTAATTCGGAATTATGATGGAACAATAAAAAATGTCAACTTTTGCATTATACAAGAAATAAAATTATGAGCAAACAGTTCTGCAAACCGTGTAAAACTTGTTTAGGTGTGTAGGGGTTATTAAATAGGTCAGGAAAATAAGTCTGGCAGACAAGCAAGTGGTCAGAGATTTTGGAAAAACACCCGAATTTCCGCGACCATCTCGCGTTTTTGATTAAAATGTCGGATTTTAATTTTGTTTGCTTAAAAATTAAAAGAGAAAAAAGTTACATTAAAAAACTATGAGTAATTCCTATAAGCCTTGATCCATGGCATTAAGTTGAGTCTTTTAAGTTACATGATTGGAGCATGTAATTAAAAATAAATCAGGTAATAAGTTTGAAGAACTATTCAAAAATGACCATTATAAAAGACCATAATACTCTGTTGCTGCAATAATACAAAAAAATCAGAAAACGCTAAAAATATTGACTATAATAGTTATTACCATTAGAATACAATGATAGAAGACTAGCATTTTGAAATCAGTAAGCTTAAGTACACAGACGAATCTTAGGATACTAATGTATTAAAATGAAGTCAAGCACATGATATATTTAGTCTATAGCCATTTCAGTTCTGGTGTAATGAGTCTGATCCATACTCAATTCAATTCTTAAAAATTTGCAATGTTCAGTAAACTAAGAAAATATTTAAGCGCAGTTTTGCGGGTATTCGTTAAAGAATTTCGATCTCGAAAGTAAAAGATGCAATGTAAGAATTTAATATTTAGTTTTTTTAACGTATGAATATTTTAAACAATGCATTATAAATTGATAAGCAAATAAATTTATTTTTGGACATTTATCAGTATTATTCCTTCAATTCGTTAAAAAACAACCTTCAGATTCCGCTACCCTATCAATCGACAACAAGTAGCTTTATTACTGTATTATACATACATACATACATATCTATCGATATATATATGTGTGTGTGTGTATATCCCTATATTATATAGTTATTTGTGTGAGAAATTCCACACATCCCCCCCACCAGCCCCCACACAGACCTACCACATGGTCCCCGACACCCCCCCCCCACAAACGAGCTGAAATTCGACCGTTTTCATCGCTAATTTGACATTTTCTAACTTTTTTCTCAGACTTCCCACATCCCCCACACAATTTTTTCTGTTCCTCCACGGAGCCCATACAGCCCTGCTACAGGCCCCCCACATTATTTTTCATACATCATGTCATGTATACTCGTTAACTAATAAAATAATAATAAGTGACTTTCAATTAAATACCATAAATATTGCTGATTTCTATTTAAAAATTATCAAGTAAAGTCCATAAATTATGTCAAATCTGTTTTTAAACAAATATTTTCATTACTTTTTTTTTTTGCCTTTCTATTTAAATAAATAAATTATTTTTATCTTTGCATCTTGATAAAGCCACATATAATTGACCATAAGAAAATACGGGTTTTTCTAAATACAAACCTGCACTATCAAAACTTTGACCTTGGGATTTGCTTATTGTCAGAACAAGAACCACAACGATTGGAAATTATTTACGATACAAAATAAACGGTTATGTTAAGGAGCTTCCTGTGTCTTAGGTTATTCTTGGAGTAAGGACTCTATTTCCAATTTTCTCTCCAGTTATTATTTCTCCATCTATATTATACTGTAATAATTTTGTGATTAGTAAGCGTGTTCCATTAAAGAGTCCATCTGATATACTAAAATTTCTCAGTTACATCACTATTGAACCAATTTTTGATTTAATTTATGAGGTGGTAATCCTTTACGAATAATGTTTAACATTTCTACCGGAGAATTTAAATACATATTATCGTCTGATTGATTAACCTCCTTTATAAGTTGCGTTATCTATACTAAAATAAGTTTTAATTTCTCCAGTTAATTTATTAGAAATTTTATTATTTAACTAAGGGGTGTTCTCGGTATGCAATGTAAGTATAACACTATTCATCGAACAATTGTAGATATCAGAAAATATTTGAGAACATACATCATTTGAGATTCAGTTCTTACGAATGTTAAAAGTTTTTATTTTCCCTTCCCCAATTTTTAATATCAATTATAAAAATTCTCTTTCGTAAAAACAAATATCAATTTTCTATTTTAAAATTTGAAATGAGTTCCATAAAAATAAGAATTACATTGTTTATTGAAGTATAATTTTTCTATTACCGTTTTTTATCACTGGGAGAATCTGACGAAAATTATCTCTTAAAATAATTAATTTATTTCCAAAATATTTTTTTGTATAACATAAATCTTTCAACGTTCTGTCTCTAATTTTTAATGCTTTTTTTGGAATCATAAAAGCCTCATCCCAAATAATTAAATCAACTTCTCTTAATTTTTTTATCTGACTCGAATTCTAAAAATGCACTCTCTTTATTAAGATCTAAAGGAAGTCTAAAAATTCTATGACTAGTTGTCCCCTTTGAAAGCAAAATTGATGCCATGCCAGTCCATGCCATTGTCATAATTTTTTTATTTTGACAAATAAAAAAAAAATTAACGTTTAAATACACTTATATAAATAAGTTTTTCCTGGCTCTCCAGGACGATCTATTAAAAAAAATTTTTTTTTTGTTCGCAAACAATATGAAATATATTTTTGTGGTCATTATTAAAACTTTTATACATCGAGTTAAATATTTCTTTACTGAAATGTATTTTATCATCTATATCTTCTTTTTTACTCTCCATTTTTTTGGTGTCAGTAAATAAAAGCATTCACATGATTTATCTTCTGATTCTAAAATTTGGTTAATATGTAAAAGAGCTCAATCGTCTTTATTATTAGGCCAACCCTTCGTAAAAAATTCTTTGTATTTACTTCATATTTCATCACTCCTAACGTTTACTGAAATTTAAAACCAAGCAAAAAATTTTCTTAATTGATATGAAAACATAACAGCAATTGTTTCTTCAAAAATTTTATTGATTTTTTTATCATTGTCTATTAAACCCATTACGATTGCAGTATCTTCAAAAGTTTTATAAGTTTTTTTTCATATGTTTTAATTTCTTTGAACGATGTCGATGCAGTTACTTTATTTAATACAAATTTTTAAAATCTTTCACGATCTTTTGGAGATACAATGTTTAATCGACCAATCGCAATATTATTTATTATATTTTTTCTTTAAAATTAATTCTTAGTTTAAGATTACTATTTGAATTTTCATATGTTAGAATATCGTTGTTCGAGAAATAAACTATAACGTGGACATTAAATAAATTTGAGAAGTTTTTAATTTCAATACTTGTACCATAAGTCCCATTTTTTGACATTATGTTGATATATTTATTACTCCTTTTTACATTTTGATGATAATTGTTTCCTACTATAAAATTATAATAATTTTGCCATTTATTGACAACATTATTGACTTCTAAAGAACGAGCTCTCATGTAGAAATCGTCGTCACTATATAGAAAATAAGAAAAAGTTCGGAATACACAATTTCCGTCCTCTTTTACGCTAATTTTTATATTGTTTATTTTTGAAAATTTTAAAAATATTTAGTTTGATCTTGAATCAAATTTTAATAGTACAAAGTATAAATGATTTTTTTAATTTACAGTGTTAAATACCGTAAAGAAATTATTTTCGTATTTTTCATTTAATCTGAAAATGAAAAATTTTTTCTAACCACTTCTATTAATTGTTAAAATATAAAATGCATAATAGTAACAAGAATAATACAAAGTGTATGTTATATGAAGTTTAAACAATTTATATGTGATTAAAAAGATTAAGACTATTTGTTGTTTAGAATTTAATCATTAAAAAAATAATGTTTAAAGCAGAGAGTTCTAAAAAAACTTTTAACGTTCCACAATAGTACCTTCTCGGTGGTGTGGAAACTTACTGATAATCATATAACTAATGCTTAACGATATAAGTCAAAAACTCTTTTTCCTCACGAAATTCTGGGCACTAACCTCTCCTCACTAAAAGATGAAATTTAAAAACTCTTCTTGTAAGTTAGAACAGTAAGGGGTTGGCGCGCAGAGCGCGTGGGGGGGCGAAGCCCCACCAGTATAATAATGGATATATATATTTGTGTGTGTGTGTGTGTGTGTGTGTGTGTGTGATACTTTATTGATTATTTTAAGAAATTATTTCTCATTTTAATTAATTATAAAAAGGAAATTAAACGTACATGCTCACACACACACACACACACACATGCAATGACATAAATACTTACTACAGAGAAGCATGTACGCTCAATTTTCTCTATCATTAATAGTAAATACGAAAAGCAATTTTTTATTTATCGCAAAAACACCATCCTTCAGAGGAATCTGCGTTTGCAAATAGTATGCATTTAATACCTCACTTTGTAAGACGTTAATGCATAGTAAAAATGCCTATAACTTTATGACTCTGCTCTTGAGTCGTCCTTTTATTGTATTTTATAAGAAATAAACGAATAATTGCAAAAATTATGTACAGAATAGATCTGTGCGCTTACTTGCTTATTATTTAAATGCAATAATGATACATTATACTTAAAAAAAGGTCTGGAGTCAATACAACATACAGCATGCAATAAAATAATAGTGATTGGTGCTGGAAAAATGTATTAACATTAAATTTGTGTTCATAGAAGTGTACGTAACGAAAATTTAGCCAACAAAAATGATGCGTTACATTTGTAACAAAAAAATTCTTTCATCTAAGGCCACCAAAGTGCTTCATTAAGTTATTTAAATGTTAAGAAAACAATTGTTAAACAATATTCTTAAAATATAATAAACCCTGTCAGAAAATTTAATAGTGATACTATTTCAAATTGCTCAGCTAATAAGGCTAGTCTTCGGTAGCGCTTTGTGGATAAAAAATGTTTTCGATAGCTCCCCATGAATAAGGATAGTTTTTTAATAAGGTTAATTTAAGATTTGATGCATTTTTATTATTAAACTATTTTATCGTATAGTTGTGGTAAGCTTCTTCTTTGAGCTATATACACAAATTAAATAACATTTTCTAACAAAATAATTAGATGAAATATTTAGTGATTAACCGCATCGAAAATTCCGAATGTGTCATTTACTCCAGTAGCATTTATTAATATGAATTTTAAATTGTATGGATGAAACCCAAATATGTTAAATGACTGTTATTTAGAGACTAAGTTATTCTTATAATTAATAATTATTAATAATGAAAATACTTGCGAAAATCGTAAAAGCTATTTACGAGTTACTTAAACAATTATTTATAATGAGCATTTTTTAATATTACTACTACTTAAAAAAAAAAATTTTAATGTATGATTATTAACCACCTAAATCGCTAAGCTTATAGAAAATAGGCTTACAGTTTATCAATTTATTTTCATATCATTTTAGCTGTATAACACGATTTATTGTGAGTAGCTTTTTTATTATAAAGTACGTCAATCAGTAAATTTCTTAATTGTGTCTTTAATCCATAACAAATAATTCCAAAACTTGAAAAATTAGTTTATTCTTTAATTGTCTGTAACCTAATTTTTTCTCCCTGAGCTCAAAATTATGTTAAGCGGCAATAATTCTTTTTCAAACGAAATAGCTGTTTTTTTTACTAAATTTTAATTATTTACTAGATACTTAAGGGAATCTAATTATTAAGGTATAAAATATTAATTTTTCTTGTTTTATTCATTATTGTTATCTATAACTTATATTTATCACAATAAGCCAAATTTTATAGTTAATTTGTCTACGAAGACCGTAAAAACAGTACAAGTAACAGCTTACCACTGAAACTAAAAAGTTATACGATTAATTGCTGAATGATTAATTTATTCATTACAAATCCTAATAGAGATAAAAAATTTAGGGTGTTTATGTTTAAGGCGTACGAAATTCAGGCTTAGAATAATAAGTTGTTGATGTAGTCAACATATTTGAATTTTCATGCATATTTGAAATTTGCTGCTAAGTAAGTATCCTTCGTTAGCAACATCATGTCTGGTCTGTCTTTAGTAGCTGTGAGTATATATATATATATATATATATATATACAAATACGACTTTGATTTACTTCATATATTCCATTATTTGTATAATTGATCATTTACGTAATGATTTTACTATGAGAGAGTCACCTACCTCCTCTTCTGAGGCACTGTTGGTCTTTACAATAATCTGCAAATCTACATGACACCGTAAAAGCATTATACCAGCTTCCTACTCATATAATATCTTTATGATTAGGTCATATAAAAAAAAACTACCGTATTACCTGGGAAGAATGGAAGACACAGAGTTTTAAAACAGAGCCTTTTAGGCAAGAAGCAAACTTTTCACCACTAATCTACTAAGAGCTGCCAACGCTGAATGCTGTTTGCCAGAACCTAAAAAAATACCTGTAGCCAATATCAGACGTCATTGGCAGTAATGTTTTATTTAAAGAGCACTTCTATCTACGTTATGATAGAAAATTTAGGCTTGCAGCTGACTTAACGATAAGACGATTTCTCGTACACTGAACCTGAAAAGATCTTGTTTTGAGAGTTTTGAGATATACTTGACTTGTTTTAATTTTTCTAATATATCTCTGGTCTATATTTGTCAGTAAGGTTATAAAATAGGACTAAACAGACTGAATGTAACTAGAATACATCTGGCGTACTAGCAAAAATACTTATTTTTTGATATTCGACACTTTGAGTATGCAAATGTGAAGTAAATAGTAGTGCAGTCGCCGAGGCTTTGTCTGCCTTCTCAAATTAAACTCATAACTGTTCTGCATGACATAATTAAGAAGCTTACAAATTAATGGCAGAACAAAAATATTGTAAGATCTTAGAATATTTTTAGTTTTTTTTTTTTAATTACTGTTATCGAACGGGATTGATCGAAACAGTTTCAATGATGTACGTACGTAATTATGTATTTTGTTTGAAATTGATTTATTAAATAAATATTAACTTCTACATGTAATACATGTTTGTTACTCAAAGTAATTAGATAGTTATAATCAGGCAGAGACTGTCTTACATAGTAGATATTAATGCTGTGGAAAGATGCAGGTGGTTATAGCATAGCACGGTCTACCAGATTAAAAACTGTATTCTTCGTTTATAATAGTGAGTGGTTAGAATAAAAAGTTGAAATAGTTTAATCTAGTAATTGATGTGATCATAACAATAATAGTAATAATTATAATAAAAACAACAATATTAATAGTAATTATAATAATCAGAATCGTAATCATAATAATGATAAAAATAAAAAAAATAATAACGATAAGAATAACAATGGTGGTACACCTGTCGAAAGCTGATAGCTTTTTATTTTTAGAAAAATAATTCAAAATGTTTATTAGGGCTATGGTTAAGTTTTTTTACTGCTAGTCGTCAGAGAGGAAGTCAGCTCATTTTGACCTAGGTATTCTGAATTTCCGTTACCTATGTTCAAAGTAGCAGTACAGAACTTTTCTTGACAACTCTGAGCCAGGAAGAGTGGAAAGAGCTATACTTGGTTTGATTTTCCCAGTCTTTTTATGTATGGAAAAGTTGGAGAGTATAACTAGATTACGAAGTTAGGCTATTACAAATGGTTCACGAAATCGTCAGTAAAATAGTATAGAGTAACCTGGTAAATTATGTATTGCGAAAATAAATGGGAACAATCAGATTATATTGCTCTGCTAGATTTACCGCAGTTAACAACTCCATAAAGACAAACTAGATGTGGCTCACTGCATAAACATAGTGTAAACGCATTTGTTTAGGCTATTCAGGCTCACGATAATTAATAATAACTTCCTTTGTCTACACCTTTAAATACCAAGTTATTATTGATCAGTGTAACCATTTTCAGCTAAGTTCTTATATCCAGTGGTTTCTAATGTTTATTTCAATAACTTGTACAAAATATACTATTTTATAAGCTTTTCATTTCCAGTAAATATTGGCCAGCGTGCATGTAAGTGAATAGACCGGGAAAGGAAGGAAAGAAGCCAACTGAGATACTACAGATGTAGGCTCGTCTCCTAACGTATTAATAATGAACCTTAAATCTAACAGCTAAACTATTGCAGGTATTTTTATTCGTTGGTAAAATAGCGGAAACGTAGTTCTCTGCGAATATAATTTTTTTTTTACTATTTAGAAAACAATGTTTAACAAGTAATTTATAGACGTCAAAAAGATCTACAAAATAAGATTAGTCAAGTTAAAAATAAATATTTTTTAAATAACGTTTTGGATAAATAACTTTACACCTAGACGTCCCAAATTTTTATAGACTGTTGGCTTGGGCCCATAGTATAGATCGCATTTTTTATCATTTTTCTTAGCACATTTTTTTCAAGAATCCATTTGTCAATAAAACAATCACTTTTTTGCTACTTAACTATCACCTTTTAGGTAGATAGTGAAGTGTCTTATTTGGGCTTATTTATTTTCTTAAGACTTTCACTTTTAGTCTTTTTTTATAGCTAAATGATTTTTACAACTTGGGTCTTGCAAATCCAAGTAAAAAAAGGGTGAACTGCCAATATAAAATAACCTAATTAATATAAACGTAGTTGTTTTGAAATGTTTGTCATTCAATTGGCAGAATTTTTCTTTAAATTGAAAAAAAAATAAATGCTATACGACCAAGGAAAGTGGAGATAATTTTCTCTTTTATAAAAATTTCTGACGATTTTTTTTTTAATAAAAGATGCTAAAATTTTAAGGGATTACAGTTCAATAGTTATATTTTTAGTACGAAAATACTACACATTGCTTCAGTGCTACATATTGTTGCTAAACTAATTTTTTCATTGACATTGATTTTATCAGCATAGTAGAGATAGCTGACATCAGATAATACAAGAACTAAGCATGGGCAATTTAAATGAGACGTGCTTAGAAAACTATCGATATCTTGAGTTTCCATGGTAAAAAAGTTATGACTAACTAATTTGGGGTAGATTAGTCAGGTGATATGCATTATGGTAGTTTTGTAAAAAATTGTTTTTAATTTTATTTATAAACCTAACCTTTACTTTTCTATTATATTTTCACTACTGTTTTAACTAATTATTATGGTTCTTATTAAATTGATAATGTTGTGAAGGCTCTTTGATACATGTTGTACACTGTCATTGATAAATATAAAACCTCAATGCAATAATCCATAGATAAACGACAGATGTTTGTGTTTTACGATCCATATGCAAATATTTGAACGTTACTATGCCTACTGAAAATTATTTATTTATAATTCTTTCAAAGGGAAGACGGGACACCCCTCCAAATGACCCCTTTTCGTAGTCAAGCGTGAGTTAATTTTCTTACGCTTGGCTTTGAACGACGTTTACTCTACGAAAGCTTACTTCAATCGCTGTGAAAAAAAACAATTATGTAGAAAAAAGTGAACTCATGTTACCGTCTAAGTTTCACGTGCGTAGATTAATTAGTATAGCTACAACAGTTTTGAAAAAAACCTTTGTTATTCGGCTCCTGTTGGTCATAGAGTAAGATTTTTTTTCCAAATTTATATAAAAAATTAGCGTTGTCAAATGATTTTTATTGTAAGCCTTTATTTTATAAATTGGCAAAGTTTAAGTTGGTTGCATTAAGCTATTTGTGCAATGATAAGAACTGCAGAGCTCTGAAGTGCTAAATTAACAATTTTGCAATAGGTCACAATTTTGCTTTTGGATAATTGGACGTATCGCATTTTGTTAACATTACTAATGTCTAAGTTATACTTAAATAATATTAAAAACAAGAGATATCCAGGCATATTTATCAATACTTTCATTCTTTTTCGTTCCCTTAAATTTGCGGTGCGTTTTGAGCTTGACAAACAATTTTTCAACTTTTTAAAAACCTTAATAACTCTGTAAAATTTTTTGCTACGCATCTTTTGCAGTTAACTTTGTTTCAAAAACCTTTTTTTTTTAAGTAATTGTGAAATACCTGAAAAATATGCCGTTTTTCAAATTATTTTGCAGCAATAACTATTGACGTGAAGCTTGCTCATTTCAACTTATTTAACAGCATACTATATACGCAACAATCTTTAATTAACAACAATTTTACTCCATTATGCAACTCGATGATTTGAGCAGAACTTTTTTTTTTGCTTGCACGTGTGTGTACAAATTATATTGCATTTACACATGCACACGCAGTTTTCTCCATACCAAGCAAGTTTGACTTTCTGTTAAAATTCAAACTTGGTGGCCCTATTATAAAGCGTGAAGTGCATTTAAAAAAAATTTAGGAATAATGAAAAAAAGAGAGGAATCGTTTCATCCTCGATCGCTGTCTGGAACTTATCAGTGTGGCGTGCTAGCAATCTAGCCTCAGACGAACACCACTAACACTTGCACTATTACGTATTACTATAACACTGGCAAGATTGACATAGAAGGTTGGGAAACAGGCATGAATTTTCAATCGTATGCTTACAATAAGTTAATGAATCTAAAAGCTTACAAAACGAACTAGCTCGTTTATTCATAGAATTAACAACAATCCAACTCCATTATGCAACTTTATGACTTGAACAGCATTATTTTTTTGCGTGCGCGTGTGGGTGCAAAATTATATTGCACCCACACATGGACACGCAGTTATCTCCATACCTAGCAAGTTTAACTTTCTGTTAAAATTCATACTTGGTGGCCCTAAATTGACTCCTCTCCTGTCTCCATTATTCTTAATTTTTTTTTTAATGCACTTCGCGCTCTACACTAAGGCTACCAAGCATGAATTTGAACAGAAACTTAAACTTGCTTGATATGGAGAAAACTGCGTGTGGAAGTTAGGGTGTAATTCACACACACGTGCACGCAAAAAAATAAATCTGCTTAAATCATCTAGTTGCACAATGGAGTTAAATTTTTGTTCATTCTATTAATAAATGAGCAAGTGAGTTTCGAGAGTCCTTAGATTAGTTGAATCTTTAATTAAAATCAAGTTTTATTTTGTTTTGTCTAGGTGCTATATTTGAAAGTATGTTTTGACAAATTGTAAAATATGATTTGTTTTTGTAATTTGTGCAATGTATTTTTTTTTTTTTTTAATTTTTCCATTAGATTATTCGCAAGTATTACTTTAATTATACTGTGATAACATGCAAATCATTTACTTTTTTTTTTTTTTTTTAATAAATGTTGAAAAGCTTCCTTTCAAAAGACTTGAAAATAAATAAGTTTTAGTAAGCACTGTTAACAGTAATTCAAATATCTGTTCATGGATCGTAACACACAAACAATTGTCGTGTATTTATGGATTATTGCATTTAGGTATTATATTTATTAATGACATCGTACAACGTGTATTAAAGAGCCTTAATAACATTAGCAATCTAATAAAAATCATAATAATAGATCAAAAACAGTAGCGAAAATATAATAGAGAAGAAATGGTTATTATTTATAAATTGAAAGGAACAAATTTTGTAATTTACAAAACTACCATAATTTGTTTCCTCCAGCCAACCTTCCCCAAATTGGTGGGTCATTACTTTTCGCGCGACCACGGGTACCCTAGATATCGATATTTTCTCAAGCGCGCCAAATTTGATACGCCCGTGCTCAGTTCTCGTAGTATGTAATGCCAGCTGTTCGTACTATGTTGGCAAAATCAATATAAATTTTAAAATTAGTTGAACAACAATATGTGGCACTGAAACAGCATGTGATATTTTTGTACTAAAAATATAACTGTTATATCTGTTGTTTTACAATGAAGTGACAGTAATTTTTATAAAAAACAAATTACTCATGCTCCTTTTGGTCGTAAGGCATTTATTTATTTATTTTTTTTTTTGTAAATTAACAGAAAAATTCTGCCCATAAAATGGCAAAAACTTTGAAACAACTATGTCTACATTCATTGAGTTCTTTTATTTTGCAATTTAGCACTTTTTTTCAATTTGATTTTCAACATTTCAGTTGCAAAAATCAATTAGCTATAAAAAAAGAATGAAAGTACAGCCGTCATAAAAGAGAAGAAGCTTAAATATAACACTTTGCAACCTACCGAAGAGGTAATAATTAAGTTTGTAAGTCATTTTTCAAAGGTCAAAATAAAAAAAATACCAATCATACTACGCGTCAAAGCCTACAGTCTTTTATAATTTGTAACATCTAGGAGTAAAATTATTTATTTAAAACGTTATTTAGAAAACTTTGATTTTAAGCTGTTTTTCACATTCTGTAAAAAAACAATAAAACCAATTTGAGCTTAACTGGTCTTATTTTGTAGATCATTCTAATATCTACAAGTTTCTTTCTGAAAACTTTTTGCTAAATAGTAAAAAAAAAGTCATCATTGCAAAAAACTACGTTGTCGCAACTTTACCGACGAATAAAAAAAATCTACAATAGTTTAGCTGTTGAATTTCAGGTTTGTTATTAAAATGTACAGAGACGAACCGTAATCCATCAAAATAACTTGGTTGACTTTTTTTTTCAATCACCCCTCCAATCGACTCCTTTTTCTGGTCTACAGCTGTGTTTGGTCAAAGTATAGCAGCTACGCGTCAGCTCACAGGTAATTTACCTTCTATTTGATGCACGTTGGTCTATACTTTTAATTTTTTTTCAGCCGTTTTAAAATTCTTAAGGGAAAGAGTAAAAACAAATAGTAACGTACCTATGTTCTAGTTGATAAGTTCCATGTTAATAAGTTAGCAATTTCATAGAACACTACAAGGGACGCAAGTAAAATTGATACATTTATCACCGTTTTAATTCGCATGTACACGGAGAAATTCTGTCACAGCTCAAGGTGGTGCAGTGCTGCTGGCGAAAACAGCGTGCTTGGTGGGAGCGCAAAACAACGTGCGCAGACAGCAAAAAAACGGTACAAACGCGCACGTGATTTCAAGCTGCAGATGCACGCTCTCTCCCCGTGCAAGCCACTGGAATTTCGACTGAGTGGCTCCAGTATAGTTCGACACTTTTTTATTAATGCCTAACTATGTAACTTATATGCATGTATGCGTATAAGTTACATAGATAAATTAGCATTAATAATAAAAAAGCATTAATAAATAAGTGTCGAACTATACTGGAGCCACTCAGTCAAAGTTCCAGTGGCTTGCACAAGAAAAGAGCGTGCATCTGCACCTCGAAATTACGTGCGCGTTCGCACCGCTTTTTTTTGCTGTCTGCGCACGTTGTTTTGCGCTCCCACCACGCACACTGTTTTTGCCAGCAGCACAGCACCGACTTTAGCTGTGACAGAATTTCTCCGTGTAGAAATATAGTGGTCATTTTATGCGAGAACTCTTGGGCCCCTTTTTAAAACAAATATACTTAAGATTAGGAAGAAAAATATTTTAATTTTTTATTCAAAGGAATATTTTTAAAAGTAAAGTAAAATAAGTAAAATATTCTAGTCAGGTGTAGATTAAACGAGATGACTACTTTAAATAAACAGAAAAAATGAGTTTTAATTAATAATATGGCAAGATTACCACCAGTGTTTGTCGATAGTTATTTTATAATTCCTCACAGTATTATTATTAATGATGCTTTATAAAAACTAACTTAAAAAATTATTAAATTGAATAGTATAAATAACACTATGTGAACAAAAAATTTATAAATGAACGCAAATGTAATAAGTTATTTTTCTTTTGCAGAATTAGAGGAACTAGTATTAAGTTTCAAAGGAAAATCATACATAGACCCATCTGTAATTGAATCAGCAAAGCTCTATTTCACAATATAGCTTATGAGATCGTTATTATCAACCAAAAAGATCCTGAAGCAAGGTAAATGTCACGATAAAAGATGTAGTTGCAGTTTTAGATTCTCATGAGAAATATGATGTACAGAAATTCTGTATTATTAATGAGCATTATCGCTAATACTTTGGATCACGGTATTGAGAATTTTATTTCGAATAATAGTTTATTTATTTCAAATCGTTGAATGCTTTGACAAAATAAAGCTAAAACCTTTAAAAAAACATTTAATTCTTATTTGAAAGCAACTGTTATCCATGGAGATAGTAAAATTATACCAGATACTCGGACTGTAAAAAAAATTGATCGATTACGTATTCTCGTTAGCGAAGGTAAATTAGAAAAAAATTTTAATACATTGGTACTTTCTAATAAAAAAGTATTACGCCAGCTTATTCTATTTTTTAAGGCTTTAGATGATAGGGATCAAAAAGACAAAGTAAAAGTTTTATGTTGTTATACAATGAATTCGAATTAGGAGAATATAAATATTGCTGCGACTGTTCTTGAGCACTTTTTCGATACAAGTTTATTGTATTTACATTGTCGTCACCATATTTATAAACTCACTTTGGCATCTGTCTCTAAATTTAAATTTCCTGAAACTAAAAGACCAGATAATCCATTATTTAAGAGATTTTGTGATAAGTGGCTAAATTGGGATCCAGTAAATTATGATGTTGATGAACTTAAAGATCTGTATTCATTGTTGTTTCTGCAAAAAAAGGAAGGTTATAAATTTTTCAAAAAGGTATTTCAAGAAACAACAACCTTTTATAGACTACAAGGAGCTACTTAAATGGTGTTAGATCTTTTTAGGAGCATCTCTAGAATATTCTGACGTCCGCAATCCTGGAGCATATCATCATACCAGACAGATGACTAAAGATTCTTTCACATCACTGCTGTCGAATTGAAAAAACGCTTTGATCTTTGTTTATTCATAGTTCCTGTGTATGCAAAAACCTGGTTTTAATCTCCAAACGCTGTGCAAGCTTTAAGCAACGACTTAAAATTTATTAAAAAGCTCCATAATTATGATAACATTAATGCTTTGGTATCCACTGCTACCTTAGAAAAGATCAAAAGGCATTTATGGTACTCGTTGCCCAGGGCAAGTTCCATGTCATTCTTTAGTAACGATTAAATTCTAACAGTCAAATGTCAGATGATTTTATCATTCAAAAAAAATCGCAACTACGATGATGTACCTTAAAAAAATTTACAACCAATAATAGTACTGATTAACAAAATTTAAGAAGTGTAGAATTGAATTATTCTATAAGCTATCAATCACTCTTGTTCTTTGATGAATTTAACGTTTAAAAAAACTTTTAATACACTGACTGTAAGATTTAGTATACTTATGACGATTACTTAAACGGCTTGAAGATCGTAAAAATCTACGTTTTGTAAATAATAAAGCTAAAAGGGCTGTTAATCTTTCTTAAAAATGTATAAGTAGGATTAGAGGAAAAAATTTTAAAAATAATTTTTAGTACAGAACGTAAGTTGATTTCGGAGTGATCTTGAAGATTCAAGTAAACAAAAAATTGTAAGAAAGTGGGAAAATCAGAAAAAAATAATATTCAAGAGAACATTTAATGTTCTACAGAATTTAAAATAAAAAATTTCACTGTTTTGTATAAACATATTTTTGTTTGACTCCACTTATTTTCTTTCATTCATGAAATATTTTTTTTTGTTGATAAAATATATAAAATAGTAAGGGCCGTGAATAGTTGAAAGTAGTACAGAAATTTAGGAATCACATTAATTTAATATTCTTAAAATATGAAACTGTCTATAAAATATTTTGATTATGTGTTATATGAAGCAATATACGTAAGTAGCAGTCGTTTTTGAAGTGTATTAGAGTTGAAAAGGCTATTCAATGGTAAAAGTCACCAATAAACGGCAGTTAATTGCTATAAAAGTGTTTCTTACGTTACTTAATGTTAATTTTAGTACAAGGTAAATAAAAATTTAGATACTCCGCCAAATTATAATACAGAATCGGTATTTTTATTTAGTGACAAGAGTATTAGCTCGATTAGAGAAAACTTTAATGCAAAAGATCTTTAAAAAACAGCCTTTAATTGACGTAAAAGTGCCTTTCACATTATAAGATGTAAATTTTGGCTAAAAATAAGTAAGGATTTAGATTTTAAGATAAATTGTATATGACAAAAGTGTCTTTTCAAAATCGTCTAAGATTTACTTTAAATAAAGTTAAGCGTTAAAGTGCATTGGATCAAGTATAATATATGTATGTAAAGTAAAATTACGTTTCGTTGTTTCGACACGACTTAAAAAACTTTTTTTTTTTTGCAGTAGCCATTTTTGTTACCAAGCACAGAAACAAAGAACTACGGGGTAGCACAGTGAAAAAAAAAATTCGTTAATAAGGACACCCTAAGATAGATATATTCCTATACGTATAACATGGTTGTTAGCGTCCAGCATTTCATAAAAAACCCCCTACAAGTCCACAAAGCCCCCCCTCCTCCACGATCATCCACAAAAAACCATTGACCTTCTTCCCCCCTGTAAAATAGGGTAAAATTCCATTATTTTTTTCCTTATTTTGGCTTAGCTTACTTTTTGTCAAGATTCTCTATAACCCACATAACCCACCCCCAAAGCCCATACATATTCCCTACATCCCCATAATTCTTTTTGACTGCCTCCTACCTCCCTTTAGCTTCCTACACCATTCATGGAAAATCTAAAGGAAATATGACTGACCATTATAGACCCTGACAACCACCCACACACATCTATGTAAACGTTTTGTTTAATTTTTAATTTTGTCTTACTATCAAACTAGGATGAACTATAAACTTTTCAAATAAACGAATACACATGGGTGTTAATGTAACTGGATATTATTTGCTAATATTATAAGTAAATGAATTAATTAACATAGTTAATGTATGAACACGTTGTTTCCGTTTTTTTTACAAAGACACACCACCACCCTCTAACAAAATCGTACATACCTGAATATTTACTTTTAAAGACACATCGTTAAATGTACTTCCACACACTGTCAAGTACGAGAAAAAATATATTATACTTAGAAACAAAACCAGGGGGTATAAATGGGTCATGGGACCCACGGTAAGAACGAAGTTCTTTAAACATGACATGAGTATAAAAACACAATTTCTCAGGTAACAAGGGGGTCGCCAGACCCGTAGAAAGAACGAAGCTCTATAAACGTTAGTACTGCATTCATGTAGTTCACTAAACAAAAACTTAAAAAACGAATTAAAGAAAAAAATTAAAAAAATAGTTCAGTACTCACGATGGTTGAACTTCGTGAGAACGGCGTGCATAAATACAGTACTCACGAAGTTTAACCATCGTGAGTACTGAACTATTTTTTTAATTTTTTTCTATAATTCGTTTTTTAAGTTTTTGTTTAGTGAACTACATGAATGCAGTACTAACGTTTATAGAGCCTCGTTCTTTCTACGGGTCTGGCGACCCCCTTGTTACCTGAGAAATTGTGTTTTTATACTCATGTCATGTTTAAAGAACTTCGTTCTTACCGTGGGTCCCATGACCCATTTATACCCCCTGGTTTTGTTTTTAATTTCTTGTATTATTTTTTTTTGTTTCTTGTTTTAATTTTTTTTTTTTATTTCTTGTTTTATTTTTTTTTGATATTTCATTTTAATACATTTTTTTTTTTTTTTGTATTTCCTTTATTTAATTCCTTTTTTTATTTTCATATTTAATCTTTTTTTTTCATTCCCTTTTTTATTTTTTTTTTTTTTATTCCGTTGTATTTATTCATGTCTTTTGTAATTTTATTTCATTTTATTTTCATATTTCATTTCATTAATTTTTTTTTAAATTTTTTTTTCCACTTATTTTTTTGCGATTTTATAGCTTATTAATGCAATTTTTATTTTATTTTCATATAATTACTCAATGACATTGTGCCATTATTTGTTTATCAAATTCAAAATAAGTACCCTTAAAAACCATTAAAATGATATGAAACTCGAATTATATTTATATAATGATCTTAAATAATTCATTTTTAATTGATTTACTTTGAATTACTTTATTTATATAATTATGTGATAATGTAACATAATTTGTTTATCGAATTCGAAATAAGCGCCTCTAAAAACCATTGATACATTCTTTAACTCTATTCCAAGTATTTAGAAAACAAATACAAAAACAATTTATCATAAATCGAATGTATTATCAGTGAATGCATGTAAAAATGGAATATTTCAGTTACGAACCATACCATAAGTACAAGAAATCAATTTTGTATAAACAGCAGCGCTCGTAGCAGAGTGGGTAAGGTACTGGACTCACATGCAGAAGGTCGAGGGTTCAAAACTCTTTATTGGAAAATGTTTTTTTTTTTTTTTTTTTTTTTTAGAATTGTAAAAGAAAGAAATTCAAAGTGACATAAAAATTATTGTGAGAAAATAAAATTGGGAGTGTGAGGGAGAATGGTGGGCAAAGGTGTGTAGAAGAGTAGCACGGCAGGGTTGGCCGATATACATATATAGTGGGGAGAGGGGAAGTGTATAGAGAATAGTCGGTGAGGGGAACGGGGTAAGGGGGGGAAACTTGAGAGGAAAAGGAAACCACTTTCGTTTCAAAAAAAAAAAATCTGTCGGTTTTAAAATTCCAGCCCCCCGAGTAACGCGACATAAAGAACTTCGTTCTAATAAATCATAATTTGGTCATTTATAAAGCTAACAGTAAGATAATAAATAAATGTATATCAATTCCTTTGAATTTATTTGTAACTTTTACGTTATTAGTGCGCTAAGTTGTTTTTTATAATATTGGTGATGAACTATGTACAAAACCTTAATTTTTTTTTTAGTATGACATGATACCTATACGTATACAAATTTTATTGGCAGTGGCTTATACTATGATACAAAACACAAAATTATCGCCCTTTTAGGAAGGTCAATTCACAGAGCCAGTCAAATAATTTATATAATATTTATTTGCTATGTGTACATGTTTCTAAGAAATCTCGTAATTATTCTCATACGACGTAGAGTATCATGAATCAATAATAGTCTTTTGTTTTAAATGTTACGAACTCAAAGACATGTTTATAGAGTTAAAAGCAGTAGTTTTCTTTTAATACAGTTTCCTTATCGCCTTTTAAACTATATTAAATAAGAGTTTATTCTTTATACTAAGAATATTATTAAGTGTGAAGAAAGAATAGGATCAGACAATACTATTTACACTTTCATGAAAGGTACATCAGGAACTGAAAAAGTAATCAAAATAAGAGATAGTTGCGAACAGTTTCTCATTATCGCATGGAGGCCCTGGTATCGACCGAGTAAGGAAAATTTTTAGAAAACTAGTGTAATATTTTATTTTTACTACATTCTTTGATTGTAATTTCGATAAATATCAAGAATTTATCTTTTTAATTTACTGTAAACATAGATTTTTTGGAACGAAAAGTCAGTGATAAATATTTTTTATGATTTTAATGAAAATTTTGTATTAAGCTCAATTATCGAGCCTGAATGGTGTCGATGTAGCTATTATTGAGTCTCTATTATCGAGCTCGCTTAAGCTTTATAAGATATATATATAGTAAATAGTATGTATACTAGTGGGGATTTGCCCCCCTGTGCGCTCTGCGCACCAACCCCCTACCGTTCTAACTTGAAAGGAGAGTCTTTAAATTTTATCTGTTAGTGGGGATAGGTTGGTGCCCAGAATTTCGTGAGAAATAAGAGTTTTTAATCTACATGGTTAAGCATTAGTTAAATGTTTATCAGTAAATTTCCACACCATCCAGAAGGTACTATCGTACGTCGAGAGTTTTTTTGAAAACTTTCTGTTATGTTAAGAGAAAAAATGTTTGATATAATGTAAATAAATTTAAATCAATATCAAAAGAAAATTTTCTAAACGATTTGTGAACAAGAAGAAAAAGTCTATTTCATAGATGGTCCTGGAGGATCCGGAAAAACCTACTTATATAAGACACTCATTTATTATTTTCTTTCTAGAGGTAAAAATATTTTGTCAATGGCTTGGACAGGAATTGCATCTGTATTACTACCCAAAGGTGTGACCAGTCATAGAAGATTCCGTTTAACTTTAGATTCAGATAATATTAAAAGTGTACTTTTAAAATTTTGAAAACTGAAAAAAAAAATTAAGGGAAGTCAATTTAATTATATGGGACGAGGCTTCTATGATTCCGAAAAAAGCTCTAGAAATCGTTGATAGTACGTTGAGAGACTTGTGTACTACAAAACTTTGCTTTGGTAATCAATTTATAGTATTAGGAGGAGATTTTCGACAAATTCTTCCAGTTATAACAAACAGTAATAGAAAAAATGCGCGGGGGTGTTGTAAGGGGGCTGTGAGGGGCTGTCGGAGGCAGTGGGGGGTTTCAGAAAAAACTGCGATATGTCAAAATAAGGGAAAAAATGACAGGTTTTTACCTTATTTTGTGGGGGGTTGGTGGGAGGCAGTGGGGGGTTAATGAGGGGCTGTGAGAAGGCTGTGGGGGGATTGTGTGGAAAGCCCCACTGAGATAACTATACAATATAGGAAGATATATATATATAATAGATACGTACATACATAACGTAAGGGTAACAGCAATACAGTTGTTATTTTAACTACGTAATAACAACTTTTTTTCAGAATTTGTTACTCCTTCATTTATTATTAGGAACAATAAAAGGAACAATTGATAATAAGTGCAGTGCTTGTCTCATGTACCAAAAATCGATACCCTTGATTAGCAATAACTAGCAGTGTATCTAACTTTGATTAACTTTCTATTTCCATATCTTTTTTAAATTACATATTCCTTTCATGAGAGTATAAGACCCATCCCTTAATCCCATTCTCCTCAGACATTCAATGATATACTTAGCATAATAAAATTTTCGTCTTGATTTATCTCCGATGAGGATAAGCCAATTGTATATAAATAAACTTACTACTCCAAGCTTTGTATACATGTTTTTAATTTTTCAACTTTAAAAAGATAAGTCTTACTTGATTTTATCACATTTAATGTGAAATACAAATAGTTAAAAAATTTTTTTATAAACATGCATATGTATAAGAGCACAATAAACATCATCAAAACTACTTAACTGGCTTTGTCAGTTGACCCCCTTTATAAGGTAATACTTTCAAGGGTTGTATTATTGTATAATTAAGTGTTTATTAAACTAACGTATGTATTAGTATCGTGCCATACATAAACGAACAAAAAACCGAAATTTCTTACATAGTTTGCTACCAATATTTTTTTAAAAAAAGGATTGCACTTCAACGACGTTATACTTACATACGATTAAAAATAGATTAAATACATACTATTAATGATCTTACTTATACCCATATGAATGATTTAATTTTTTTATTCATGTGTATAAAGTCTATTCACGTTAAAATAGCAGAATGGACAGAGGCAGGTGACTCTCGCAACGAGGTGGGCTTTTACATATTACGTAGTGCCTGGAACTCACGCTGACTTACTCATTAATTCTACCTGGTTTCAGGTATAGTTCTAGTTCCTTGTGCGTGTATGTACTATTATAAACGTGCGCATGGCCCCCTTCTTTTGGTAATTTTAATTGTGACGAGAGCTCGTATTCACGTCAAGCGCTTGCCTCTACTCGCTCCTTGGTCAGCAGTGAACAAGCGCGTACCTTATGAAGCATGAACTACTTCATCAGAGTCAGAAACTTTGTTGTAGCAATAAACATCAACATTACTTTAAGGGTTTTTTCAAGCCATCTTGTCTAACCTCGTTTAATGTCACCTGTATTCGTCTAGCCCCTCAAAAAATTTTTAATTATCGTTTCAATTATGTTTTCTTGAATTTATAAAGTGCGCTTGTCAAGCAACATCGCTTTGAAGGCCTTTTCAAGCCATCTTGTTTAACCTAGTTCAAGGTTACCTGTATTCGTGTAGCCCCTCAGAAAATTTTTAAATATCGTTTCAATTATATTTTCTTGAATTTTTGAAGTACGCTTGTCAAGCAACATCGCTTTGAGGGCCTTTTTCAATCCATCTCGTCTAACCTCGTTTAAGGTCACCTGTATTTGTGTAGCCCCTCAGTAAATTTTTAAACAATTATATTTTCTTGAATTTGTGAAATACGCTTGTTAAGCAAATCAAGTTGTACATTCAGCTGAGCAAAAGGAATCTAGCTTAATTTTTAGTTGAAGTTTTTTTTTTCCTTATTAACGCCAATGAATTGTTATCGTGTCATGATTCTTCCTCATGGGTGTGATCCAATTTATTGTACGAATTTTTATTTGGATTAATAAGTTGTTTTATTTTAAAAAGTAATAATTCGAGTTGAATTTTATTTCTTTACCATTACCTGCAAAATATAACTTAAGGTTTTGTTTGAATTTCTAAGACGTCAATGTACGGTATAAAAGGAAATACACACGTTTTTGTAAAGGTGATTCAACGCTTAAATAGTTTTAGATTCTTTGCTAATAAAGTGAATCACAGCAATACTAACAAAGTCCATTTATTGGCGTTCTGGGTCGTGTAGAAGTAAATATATGAAAGTATGTATTTAAAAGTACACATTGACGTATGTAGAAGGTCATGGAAAAGCGGTTAAGTATCTTAATAAAAAGTAATACATGTCATAATAAAAGAAACAAAATTTGCATACATTTACCATAATATTAATTTATATAAAACTAGAAATTAATGTTTGGGGAAAGTGATTGGCACTAGAAGCTGTAATAAAGTTTTAGTTGACTGTGGGAGGCAGTTGGAGTCTAGATAAAAGTGAGCTAAGCCACAATAAAAGAAATAATGGCAGAATTTAACATTATTTTGTGGAAAAGAGAAATAGGGTGAGTATAAGGGGTAAACGGAGTTCTGTGAAGAGTTGGGCAAGGGCTATTAAAAGCTGTTGGGGATGTGTCTGGAATTCTCTACACACAACTACATAGTATAGGAAAATATATACTTATTTATTAGTGGGGTTTCGCATTCCATTACGCTTTGCGTGCCAATCACTTAAAGGAAAGACCACAAAAGACAAGCAATTTTTTTTTAATTATATTTTTATCTCTGGGATAAGTTTAATATAAGTACTATACAACAGTTTGACTATTTCACACAAAATTATAATTAGCTTCGGAAGACATTATACGTAGAAATATTTTTGGTAAAGTATAAGCTTATGTTTAAACAATTGAATTTTTAAAACGTGGCCTACTACATGCTCATGCTTCAATGAAATTACATTTTTATAATAAGATAATTCACACCTAAAGCTGTAAATAAAATTGTAAATGCTGAATTCGATTTAAATAGTAAAAAAACTCACAATATTGGTAAACCAGCCTACGCTTCATGGTCCCAATACTGAAATAAGTCTGTGTTTAAGTAATAGTTGTGTGAAATGTGTTAAAAATTTACAAAAACCATTTTGTGTATCAACAACGTAAAAAAAAAAAAAATGGTCATAATGAAAGAAGAAATAATATTGTTTAAAATAACATTCACAAATCTAAAAATAAATGTGAAATTCCAGTAGAAAAATCAATAGTTGTTCCTTGCAATAAATTTTTGTTAATGAAATCAAAGTATAAAATATACTTATGATAATATACGCAAGGAAAGTGATAGAGCATATATTGGAATAAAAAAAATCAATTACAGTGACAAAGACATATTCGATGAAATTAAAAGTTATTGGATACCAGATACTAAAGTGGAATAAAGGAAGCATAAATACTGCAAGAGTTTCAAATTTGTGGTAGAAGTCATACAGTAGTTGGGGGTAAACGTGGGTATTATTGCGGTTTTTTTTAAGGTAAGCTTGAAAGGTCCATAGTAAAAAAATTGTTCGTCTAATCGTCGTTATTCTTTTTTACTATGAAATTCTGATGTAAGAACTACTACAATGATTATTCGTAAAGGTGTCAACAACTGATTATTTATTTAAAAACTTTAAAATTTTTTTTAAAGAGGTTTGCGACAGATGTATTTTATAGGGTACTGTTAAAGAATGTTTTTAAGGGAATTGTTAATATTTTATTCGATTACTCCTTTAACATTAAACATCGTGCTAAAATGTTTGTATAATATTACATAACAGAATTTCATTCAAACGATATAATTAATACAGTAAAAGTTTTAAATTTTGTAGTACTTGTAATAATTAATAAAAGTATATACTAAATTAGGTTGTATACTAATCTTCTTGTTATTTGTTGAAATACAATTTGTTTTGAACATCTTTTATTTGAATTTGTATTTCTTTCTCTGTTTTTATTTAAAGCAAGGCTTTTTCTACAGCTTTGTTTTCGTCTTTAATTTCTTCCAGCTTTTTTTTTTTTTTTCTCAATGATTTCTTTTTCTCTCGTTATCCTTTGCTTATCTTTTAAAAGTCGCGCTTCCTGGTTTGTAAGCTTTTTATCTTTTTTGTCAGTCTTCAATTTTTCTTGTTTTTCTTTTTTAATTTGTATTCGAAAAATAAGCTCTTGCTTATTCTTGCACTTGTCATTAAGCTTCTAACTCACGCTAGATTGCCATTGTGGACCAGATATCACAGATAAAACATGCTTTTTTTTTGATTTTAGACTTGCATTTTAGTATATTTTCATTAGGCCACAATAACAAATCGTTTATACAATCCAATTGATTTTCACGATTAATATCTTAAATATTGCTAAAAATTCTATGTTTTGAATCAATTTTACAGACAGTAGTTTGTGTTTGGTCTATTTGCACAGACTTAACATCTATTCTGCTACCGAGACTAGAATCTTTTTCGTTCTCTTCATTTGCTGTTTTGACTTCGACACATGTTGTAAAATTTACAGTATTATCTATAGTGACCAAATGAGTTCTCCTAATCATGCTTTCATCTAGTGGTTTACTTATCTCAGACTCTGAATCCATACTTGTATTAAGTAGATTCTAACTAATGTTATTGAAGGATTCGTCTTTTTCTTCTGACAATTTTCAATTAGACGAAAAAATGAAAGTGCTTGGCAACACTTTAGTTAACTGTGCAGGAATATTTACTGATTGAATGATACATGGCACTACCTACAAAACTAATAAAATATTTTAAAGTATGCAGAATCAGCGAAAATATGTGAAAAACGTGTAAATTGGGTATTTAAAAATACTTTTTTTAAATTTATTTTTGACATTTTAAATTTTTATATTTTTTAAAATACATGAAATTAAGACAAATAAATCAATATTACATAATTTCATTGATTTATGAGACTTGCATAGAAAAAAAAATTTTTATTTACTTGCTCGTTTCAGATGGCTTCAACAATTGGAATGGACTCTATAGTTATGTCTTGACTAGTTTTAGTGCTAGTACTGGTTTTAACTGGGTGTTCTTTAATTTCATCAGCAGATTGAGTCCAAGAAAATAATGATATAGCTTAAAAACAATTACCAATCAACGTATGCAGTTGATATGTTTTAAATGATAAACTATGACTACACCTTGCAAGATGAAATTTTTGATGAAGAATTTGGTGTATCATTATAAGAATTCTCTAATTTATACCAAATTTTAAAGAGTCCTTCATCTGCTGGCAGTCCATCCCACGTACTTGTTGTATTTGAGTGATTAGATTCAAGTTCTTCTTCACTCAAGAATGACTCAAAAACTTTTAATTTTTTTTCTGGGCTTGACTTATTACTTTGGTCTGGATCACATGGACAATCCTCCCCATGGAACGCTATAGTTTTTCTAGTCTTCTCATAATCCACTGCATCAGGATTAAATGGGTATAGACCACACTTCTTAAATCTGTTAGGTAAGATTGTTTTCAAAGGAATAGCTTCGTATGTTTTTTTTATCGAGGGAGCACATTGATATTCGTGCACACCCATGCTCAACCTTTCTTGGCAAAATTTTTGGGATACTCTACTCGAGTGAACTTTGAATGTACGAAATAAACTGACGTCCAGTGGCTGTATTATGTGCGTGGCATTCGTATGCAAAGCTATAAATACTATCTGATGGTCCAAACAAAATTTGCTCAAATGCAAGGTCATATGTGATGCATGTCCATCAACATACAATACTACGGGCCTTTGTATTACGTTTTTTGTAAGCCAAGGCTGAAAAATGCTCGCCACATACTCGTAATAATTTTGAGCTAACTTCCATTCGTTTCCAAATAAACCAAAAGCCAAATCATCCGTAGCCATTGTAGAGGCATGATCTGGTAGTGACTTGTCAGCTAAGAGAACTAGTGTTGGAGCTAAAGTGTGTGCAAATTCTTATGACCTTTCAGTGCTAGGACAGATATAGGAGCAGAATTAAGATAAAATCCTACCAAAAAGTTAATGTTTTATCAAACAGATAATTTAAGGTACCTGAGTAAATTTGAACGTATACAAGAAAATTTTTAACCAGTTTCATCGGAGTTAAGAACTCGATCTGCCTCTGTAGAAAGTAAATCATTTTGTTCCAGATGTGTGCAGATTTCAGAAAACCACTTTTTTAATGAATATTCTGAAACCTTTGCCCTGTTCAGAGAAACTTTTTCAGACACTCGTTGTACTATTTCTGGATATCTTTTAGTAAAACCAGAAAAATATGCTCGTCCAGAAGTGTCGTTGGTGAAGGGTGTTGCCCTTTTGAAAGTTTTACAAATGATTTGGACACTCTCAAACAACTTAGCTTTTGCAACAGGGAAACCCTTGTTACAACACTTCATTATCCAATTCACCAGCTCTTGTTCCTCCTGATTTGTGAGTACACAAGAAGGTCCAGGTCGTTTTGTAGAAAATGCATGACCCTTTTTCCAACGAAGTGTCAATTTCAGAATACTGTAAGGTTAAGCTGCCTGAGGAATTTTACCACCTGCTTTTACCTCCTGACAAGCAACATCTATCCTTTTACGAGTGTATGATAACCTTACTTTTTTTTACATTTTTATTCTTAAGCGGCTTCTTTTTTACGCGTGACCTTTCATTACTAGTATTTTTTGTAGATTCAGGAACATCTTTGGTTATTCTTTTTGACGTAACTTATCACAGAATATACTTACTTATCTAAAGTTACTAACCCTATTATCGAAGATACGCGGGACTGTGTACGTATTAAGAAAGCCGAAGTGGATAAATTTTGGTTACTGCTGCAGCAGTGTAATAATCCACAATAATACAAACACCAGCTGAATTTTGTGTTGGTATTATTGTATCTATTTTTAATACTATAAAAAAACTTTTTAGTGCTATAAGATTTATTTTATTTCAGAAAATAAATCTTATAAAAAAGTTATTACAAAGCATATTTTATTCAATAAACAATGAAAGGAGCTTGTTTTAAGTAAGCCTTCGTAGCACGTCGTTGTCAAATACTAAGCTACTCTCAACGGTGCTAACTTTAAATCATTTTTTTTTTTTAATGAAGCAGTTTTGAAACATTGCATATTTTTAATAATGTGAAGAACTTCATTAATTACATGCTCAATTTTTTTTAAGCTTGGGCGCACTTTCTTACAAATTTATTTATGGTATTTTATGAAAACCACAATAATTGATACAGCCGCAGTAATACCCACGTTTACCCGTAGTTTACCAATACATATCGAAAATAAACAAAAATTGGTTTTTCAAAAAAATTTAATTGAAGATAGAATACAAAATTTGCAAACACTGCTTAAAGCTTAGTTTGAATTGAACACAATTGACAATTATGCGAAGTTAATAAAATATATGAATATTGTAGAATACTATATTTTTAATGATCAATTAAAAATTGGGGTGAAACAAAAAAATATCAAAAAAAAAATACTACAATTTAAAGACGAAACATTGTTTTTTTTTAGGATAGTTTAAAATTTTTTAAAAATCAATATTGAACAAATTTAAAGAAGCAAAATCGTTTAATGAGAAAAGAACATACAATAGAAAACGATATAGAAATTTCAAAGATGTATCAATAGCTATAAAATTATTTAATTATTATTAACAAATTAATAATATATTTTAAAAAGCGAGTACTATCATATAACTTTATTAATTCCGAAGTTTTTTTGCTTGGTTTTTGATTTCGGAGAATATACAAGGTGATAAAATTTGGAAAAAAAACGAAAAACTTTCCAATGAAGATTTTATTGATAAAAGCATGATTGTGCTCTTTTACACATAAATTAATTAGAGGAAAAATGGTAATCGTAAGAAAATTCCATTTAGTACAAAAATGTCTAAATATATTGTTGTACGATTAATTGAACGCAGATCAAATAATAATTTTTAAAACGATGTGTAAACAAAAAAATAGGATCATCTGAATTCATCGTCTTAGTGATTGAGGAAAAACATTCTTGTACAAAATTTCAATACATTACTTAATTTCTTGTGGTGAAAAAATTTTATCGATGGCAGGGACTGATATTGCATCAATATTACTTTTTAAAGGAATGACCAGTCACAAAACTATTCATTTACCTTTAGATGTGAGTATTGATGAAAGCTTATTAATCGAATCGAAATCAGAAAGAAAAAAATAAAAAGAAGTAGACTTAATAATTTGAGGTGAGGCTTCAATGATCCAGAAAAAAGCATTAGAATTAGTTGATAGAACTTTGCGCCATTTATGTAACACAGACATACACTTTAAAAACAAACAAATAATCTTAGGTGGAGATTTTTGTTAAATTCTGCCGGTTTTAAGATACTGTTATAGAAGTATGATTGTATTTAATATTTTAAATTATGGTTCCCTTAGTCATAATTTCATACAATGAAATTCAACAATAATATTTGCTGTCATGACTCAGAATTTTCTAAATTGTTTTTGGAAATTGGAGAAGGAAAAATAAAATTTTCGAAGACTAATAAAACATGGAAAACTGATAACGTATGCTCGATAATTTAAAAAAAAAAAAAACTGTTTAATACATAAGATTATTCTTATTTCCCATCATAAATATACTCAATTCCTAAACAAAAAAATTCCATACCATTCACCAGAAGTAAGGAAAACTTACTATAACATAGATCATGCAACTTATAAGGGAGTTAATAAGTCTAACGACGATATTTACATGAATTTTTCAGTTGCAGTTTTAAATAATATTCGTGAAGGTTTGACTCCTCATAAGCTGAATTTAAAAATTGGAGTAATCGTAATACTAATTAGAAAATTAAGTATTTCTGACAGCTTAAGTAATGGCACAAGACTACAAATTACAAAATCATTTAAATATAGCATTGAAGATGATTTTATAACTGGTTTAAAAATGGACAAATAGTTCTTATTCCAAATATAACTTTGAATATCGAAAATACATTTTCATTACCCTTTATTCTGTATAGAAAGCGATTTCCTTTAGTATGAGCATTTTCGATGATCATTACTAAATGTCAAGACCAGGGTTTTGACAATGTTAGTTTATATTTTTTGAAAATTTATTCTTACATGGTCAATTATATGTTGCTTTATCAAGATTCAAAAGTCAAAATGGATTATCCATTTAAATTTATCGTGATAATAAATTAGAAATAGAAAGTGTAGTTTGGAAAGAAATTCTTTTTCTCAGATTTAGTTGCATATAATAAACAAATTTCACTGATTCATTTTATCTGTCAGTTTAAATAATACTATTTTTAACATTGAAATGTGAAACAAAAAATGAACTTTTTAAAGTAAAAATTTCAGACTCAAAACTAAGTACTTTATGACAAAATTTTCTTTTCTTGTTCTTGAACTGCTTGAATAAAAAATTGCGCATAGCATTACTGTAGTTTTATAATGTAAAAGAATTATAATTTTTTAACAATATAATTTATATACTTCTTTAAAGTCTTAGAATAAAAAAAACCAATCCACCATTCAAATCTCATAGGTGGTAAGGAAATTTGCTAAGCATTTAATTTATGTAAATTGTACATAATTATTTTTTTGAGATTACGGAGAAACATAACGAATTCCTTAACGAAAGATCTTATTTGCGGAGGACAGTAAAAGAATTTGAAAACTATGATCTCATTTTAACTAAATAGAGTATGTGAATGGTTTTTATTTAAACTGTCATGTTCAGCGGGGGTTATGGGGGGGGGGGTTTAAAAATTGTGAGGAGCCTGGGGGGATCAAAAATTTTAACCCGATTGAAATAACGGAGAAATGTAATGAATTTTACTGTATTTTAAGGAGGGTTAATGGGGGATAGGGGTATGCAAAAATTATAAAGGGTGCTGGTGAGGGGTATGTGAAGCGTTAATGGGGAAAGTGTGGGGGCCTTGGGCAGTGGTAGCGATATTAATGCCAAACCAACTAAAATCAGTGTGTAATGTACGAAGATATAGTAAGAATCATGTATGTTTACATATAAACGTCGATATAATTATGTACCTTATACATACATGTATATGTATATGTTACTTGAAATCGGTATGTTTGCGTATAGGTACATAAAATGTATATAACGTACATTACCATACGTGTAACTTATGAACGTACGATAATATTAATATCAACATGCTTCTGCAAACATATAAATAACTACATATGCGCATAAGTTTACACATACGTTTCCTTTCTTCACAATAGTGTACTTTTTTAAAGTTATGTTGACTTAATACACACGTATGTAAATAGAAGACACTATATCTGTTTGTATATGTATGCGTACTTGTGTATAAATGTGTGTCTACGTGCATTAACATACATATATATGTTGTGTGCGTGTTTGCATGTGTGTATAATTATTATAAATGTAGCTGTAAAAATAAATGTATAAGTTTAGTTCATCACTTTTTTTTACATACATGTATGCATATGTATTGGCCTGCACTTGCCTGGAACTTGCTTTTTTGGGAATCCAATATTCTTTTAATAGCAAACAAACGTAGCTTTCACTGACAGTTCTGCGACTGGCCCACTTGTTTGACTTAAGTTTTCAGCATATATAACTGCTTAGATACCTCTGGGTGATATTTTCTGGCCTGCTTGGTTTCATAGCGTTCCGCTAGAAAGGTTGATTTTAAAAGTACCTTTTTTCTAGTGGAGATTCATTTAATGTCACCTTACTGTTGAATACTGTTCCGGTGGCTTAAGCTTCTTCCTTCTTTATAATTCCACTGTTCAATTTGTTAAATGCATACCTTATAAAGAATCAGTAATAATTGATTGAATGCTGAGAGTTAAGAAAGTAATGCAGGGTCTTTGGTGTCCGGGGTACCCAGCCTCGCGATGAAGAACCCCACTTATGACGTCTTCCATTTTGGTTTGGTTTCAAAGTGGATGGCTTGATATAGTCTCCTAGTTGTTGGATCATTGTCGCAATTTATTTTAAAATATTTTTTGGAGAAAGTTGTGAGAAAAATATTTTTTGGCAAGATAACTTAACGTTATGTGGATTCAAAAAGAACCAATGAGACTGATGGTAGTTTAGTAAATGTAAAGATTGATGATGGTTCTGAAAATGTCCAGTGCTTATTGTTTAGTCGTAGGCTAATTATATTTTCAAAGATTTTTGTTCTTAACTTGTTGTTGGAGCAAGAGGTGCTTTGGCAGTACCAGATTAGTCGGAAGAACATCCTCAATGCCCTTAAACATTAGAGCTAGTTATGCTCCAGCTACACGTCATCTAGTATTATGCCATAGACATTTGCGCTTACCACGCCTTTGTTTTCATGGCACTCAGTCATCTTTACTATCCAGGTTGGAAATCAGCGTAGGTTGCCAGTCTGTTGCAAACCGTCAGAGTGTCATCGGTAGCAGGAATACCCAGCTGCACGACTAAAATCTCCATTTTTGACATCCTGTGTACCACTAGTGAACTGTAATGGTATTCAACATCATATTAAGGATTATTTTAACCGGGCATACCAACTTCGATTGCAGATGGCTTTCATTTTACTTTGTCACTGCTAAGCGGATCCTTCTAAACTAAAGCAGTATTGATTGCAATGATAAAAAATTGTATGCCTATCACAAACCTTAGTATGCATTCCGGTGGATGTATATAGTCATATCTTTGCCAACGTTAGTTAACACCTTGATTGTTGGTGGCACTGAACTCCGAAGCTCCATCGATGTACACTAAAGCTTGCGTTTGCCATGAGACTGCTGACCATCGTGGCCAATATTAAACTAAAGCTTAAATAAAATGTTTTGATTACAGAACTTAACTCTTATTAATAACAATTGTAGTTGACTTTTTCCGAGAAAAAAAACTATGAAAAAACCATATGGGACGTGTTAAAAATCAGTATACAAAATTCAAATAAAATCAGTTAAATAATTTTTGCTGCTAGCTTATTGATACATTTTTTCTAAAATGATTTATGGCTAAGTTTAAAAAGCAAAACAAAATGCATTAAAAATAAATTCGAATAGATTTTAATACACTAGTTAAAATTTACATTAATTAGTTTTACTTCAAGTTATTTGCGTTAAAAACATAAGCTTAGTATATTTTCTTTTTAAGCAGGTTTTATTATTAGAAATAATTAAATCTCTATTACCCTAAAAAAAATTCTAATTAAGATAAAGTGACTATAAATATACAGTGATATGCTTTATTATGATTTCAAGCTTTATAAAAACTCCTAAGGATTAAAAATAAACATCATCCAGATTCAAAGTTACTGTACTACCTTGTTACTTATTCATAGATAACAGAATTTAACGCGCAGCTATCATGAGTTGAAAGAAAAGCTTCTATCTCTAGTCATAGACATACACACATGTTCACAGAGATATAAACGTACATAAAAGTTTAAGCATAGAATGACCAAGAGCTCTGATCTCGTAATGTAGGGAAAGAGGGAGAAAGGAATTTATCGTGCAAATTAATTACAATCCTTTTAGCTAGGCTTCAGTTACAGTATCTTTTTTTTCAGATAGGCCACTAACTAATGGTATCTTTGATACTATTAAACATCAAGAAATAAAGCAATATTCATACAATAGTTTCTTACTTTAAAACCATCAAAACTTTTTAAAGTCAAAAATCTTCTAAAAACTGGCACCCGTGTCAAAAAATAAGGAAATAATACTTAAAATTTAGAATAAAACGTGACTGTTCTTCAATAATAATGAAAAAAGCCAATATTTCGACATCCTACAGATGTTCTTATCAGGAATACATAGTATGAAAATGTACATACATATAAAAAGAACGTTCAAGAAAACAAGAAAACGAATATATCTTTAAATAAGTAAATATACAATACCAATTAAAGTGTAAGGATAATACTTGATAATGTCGCATAAAGCGGGCAAACAAAAATCAGTCCCACGTGGATAATGTATAGTCACACGCCAAATGAAAGAACTGCATAATTTGTACATACATTAACTGAAACAAAAGAAAATTTCGTTTTAGGTCAAGGAAGGGCAAAAACATAAAGAACGAAGCTATATAGAGGCTCAATACGAAGTAAAAAACCAAAGAAAAAGGATATAAGAATCATGCATCAAGGTAAAATATACATTTAATACACAAAAGATGGAATAAACAAAATTTTATAATACAGTAGTAGCTAACTAACAATAAAAATACTTTCATAAATTTCTGATTAACATTAGGCAAAAATTTATTATTTATAGGACCTAACTTTTTGCTATCAAGCTGTCGATTAACATTGTTGTCGTAAATTATAATATAGATGGTTTCAAAGAATTCCCGACTGAATCAATTCTTCTCTTGATATAAGATGCTTACTTTATCAGAATCGAAAGAGTGCTAAATTTTATTTAAATGTAAGGCTATTGCAGATCTATGATCATGTTTCTCATATAATCTAACATGTTCGCTCCTGCGAATAATTAGTTGTCATTTGCTTTGGCTAATATAACAGATTTCATACTTACAGAATACAATGTGAACAATGCCACTTATCTGCCCCTTTGGTGTTCTGTCCTTTTCTAATCTAAACATATTGGTTAACTTTTAAGTGTTGACAGAAATGACTCTAACACTGTGCGTAAAAAAATTTAATTTAAGATAATTCTCTTATCGTTCCAAGTATAGATGTACAGTGTAGGGAAATTTATGAGAACAGTACGCCGTGCATAAACTTTAAAAACCCCCCTTGTAATAGCTATTATTGAAACGTTAAGAAGTTCTATGGAGCATGCTCATCTCAATTCTAATACTTTTCTACAAAAAAAAAGATAAGCACTAAAAGCCAAGATTCTCCTAACCTCCAAAATGTTTTACAATATGCCATAAAACACGGGTCGGTAAGTTCTAATACTTTTTTAAACAAAAAAAAAAATTAAAGCTTATTTTCATGCCACTGAAGTAGGCAAAAAAAATTAAGACATTTACAAGAGGCTGACGGTTTGCGATACAAGTCAATTATATATGCAGCCTTATATCTCTGGTAACGAAAGTATCTAATAAGAAGATTAATTCATTTTTTTTTGTTGGAATGAGAACTAATTAAACAGATAAAAGCTAGTAAAGAGTTTTTGTACCTATTAAATGTCATGTTTATTCATTATTAGGAAGCAATTATTTACATGTTCTATCTTAGTAACGATAGACATACACCTCTATGGAACCGAAGATCTGCAATTTTCTAAACAGACCTAATAATAAATCCAATGATTTTTATTACTTTTGTTTCGTTAACTTTCTTCGAATATATAGGGTCTGACAAAACTACCTCAACCTTGGTAATATAGTCGGCTCTGTAGATGACAACTGTAGAACCACTCTTATCTGCGCCCTTAACGAACAACTCCTTGTTGTGTCCAAGGAACGGTCTTGTGCGAACCAGACAACCGTTAGTAATTTCATTAAAATATGTTAACCTTTTTTTATTTACAATGGCACCTTTTTATACTGACAAACAAAAACCTTTTATATTTGATAAATAGAATTTTTAAATTCATTCAATACTAGTGTGAACTTAATAGCCCTTATAAAATTAACAGTTGTATTTAAATTTTTGTAAGTAGTAAAATAAAATCTTGACCTGAGTCCCAGAATGACTTGTACATTTTCAAAAAGGTTAACATCTGTAATATTATAAATAAATCTACAAGCAAGCTGTTTTCTAAACTGCTTGAAAGTGTTAAGCTTATTCATATAATTATGCAAAATCAGAATACTGTTTCAGATATAGTTTCTTTCTTTATGTTTTTGCATTTTCCTGACCTAAAATAAAATTTTTTTTTTTTTTTAAATATATTAACAAATCATGCAGTCTGTTTTTTCTTCGTGTCATTATCCATTAGCCATGTATAACTAATTTTAATGCGCGTGCTTCATGTGACATAATTTCGTATTATCCTTGCACTTTAATTGGTATTGTACATTTTTAAATTTAAAGAGCCACTTGTTTTTACGTACACTTTCTTTTAATATTAACATGTTTTTCTACTATTTAATTTTCAAGAGGACGTCTGTAAAATATTTCAATATAATATTGGCTTTTGCAGATCATCATTAAAATTCAATCACGCTTTATTTCTAAATTATAAGCGTGATTTATTAATTTTTTAATGAGGGTCAAGTGCTTGAGAGATTTTCGACAGTATTATATTTGATACAGACATGTATGAAAATAAGTTTGGTACTACTTTTTGTAGAACACCAACGAGAATTTTATTAATAAAATTGAAACGATGGACTAGCATGCCTTTGCAAGCATTTTGATTACTCATGAATACATGGACAACTTATGGATAAACCAACTTGGCCGAATGTTAGGACAGTTACTTTAGACACTATTATTAACAACCTCTTTTTCAATCCTACATGCTTTTCTCAACAGTTCCTTTGGCAGTTGTAGCATACTTTTAACTTTACCTCCTATTAGCTAAGCATTCTGTATTCTAATCTTACTTGTAAGTTGATCTCTATTAAATTGCATAAAATTTTTTTGCTTGTTTGTAGATTTTAGGGGCTTTGTTCTAAACATATTGATAAGCATAGACGTGGTTTTGATGGCTTTTCCTCTAAAACTTAACGTTCTATCAATGAACAATTGCAGAATAATACCAAAGTCCAAAATACAATGTTAAACACTGGAATCAATTATTTACAAAGGTAACACATGTTTTATACTGGGGGTTGCGACTGTGTCTCAATTAACTAAAAACTTACTTTAAAACGTAGTTTATATCGGTATTAGTTATATTTGCTGAGCGCACGGTGGCTCAGTCGGCTAGGTTGTGGATTGGCACGCCGGAGACCGTGGTTCGATTCCCGGCAAGTGTGACTTTTTTGGGCAAGTACCTCTGTGATTTTTCACATGTGCTTTTTGACAACGCAATGCTCCTCAAAGAGGGTTTAGGCGACCTTCTCGCAGCGAAAATTGCCTGATTTCCCCCTACCCCCCTCCCAGTAATAAGAGGCCTTCCCATCCCTCATCCCTTTCTTCTCCCAAGTGCTAAGAGCCCATAGTAGTGCCCTCACTAGAGAAGCCAGACGTAGAGCACTCTAATATAAAAAAAAAAATATAAAAAAAGTTACACTTGCTTATTAAAGTATATCTTTTTTAATAAATTACACCAAAAAAAACCATAAATTTGTCAACTTTAGTTTACTAGATAAGATTGCTTTTAATAAATACACTAAATATAATAACCAGTATTTTAATTCTGCAAAATTATATGAATAAGCTTAACACTTTCAAGCAGTTAAGAAAACAGCTTGCAAGTAGATTTATTCATAATATTACAGATGTTAACCTTTCTGAAAATGTACAAGTCATTCTGGGACTCAGGTCAAGATTTAATTTTACTACTTACAAAAATTTAAACACAACTGTTAATTTTATAAGGGCTATTAAGTTTACACTAGTATTGAATGAATTTAAAAATTCTATTTTTCAAAGATAAAAGGTTTTTGCTTGTCAGTATGAAAAGGTGCTATAGTTAATAAAAAAAGCTTAACATATTTTAATGAAATTACTAACGGTTGTCTGGTTTGCACAAGACCGTTCCTTGGACACCACAAGGAGTTGTTCGTTAAGGGCGCAGATAAGAGTGGTTCTACAGTTGTCATCTACAGAGCCGACTATATTACCAAGGTCAAGTTAGTTTTGTCAGACCTTATGTATTATAAGATAGTAAACGAAACAAAAAAAAAGAATTATTTTATCTCCCATTAAGTCTGTTAAGAAGATCGTAGATCTTTAGTTCTATAGGGGTGTATTTCTTGACGCTGAAATTTTAGGGCTCAACCTAAATCAAATCAATAACTGTTCTTTATCTTAAGCTTATGGCGCTGTTTAGGTCGATAAGAGTGATAAACCGGTAAGATTGATAGTTTCTTTTCTTGGATCACGCACAAATGGGTTAGATAAGTGGTTCTGTGACTATTTTGACAAATTTTTTTAAAGATCACAGTATTTGTTTTGAAATTTCTATGAAGTACATCAGTGACACTGTTAACATATTGTGCCTTACGGTTTTTTCTTGGTATCGTTTGATGTAGTATCACTTTATACTAAATTACTTTTTTCACTCATGAGAGACTGTGTAAACAGGAAGTTGGGCTCTCTTGTAAAGCTTCTGGTTATTGATAAAAAAGAATTTTTAAATTTTTTTAAGTCTCTAATAAATTCTAATAACTTTACATTTAATCAGAGGAGTATCCCATCAGACTTGTGGCACACGTATTGAAGGCTGTTGCTCCTTGTAGGTTGCTCAAATAGTACTTGAGTATCTTGAGATGTCCATTGTTTTATGGTGCGGGAAAACTATTCTCACTTAGATAAAATTACGTAGATGATTGCTTTCTGATTATGAATAATAATAACATTAACAGATACTAGAACTGTTCTCTAGCTTTAATCTGTATATTTAGTTTACTACCAAACAAGAAAAAAATTAATTGATCCCCTTTTTAAATACTTTTATTACCAGAGATATAAGGCTGCATATATAATTGACTGATATCGCAAGCCGTCTGCCTCTTGTAGATGTCTTGATTTTTCCTTGCATACTCCAGCGGCACGAAAATAAGCTCTAATTTTCTCTATAATTAACAATCGTTTGATGTAGTATCACTTTATACTAAATTACTTTTTTCACTCATGAGAGACTGTGTAAACAGGAAGTTGGGCTCTCTTGTAAAGCTTCTGGTTATTGATAAAAAAGAATTTTTAAATTTTTTTAAGTCTCTAATAAATTCTAATAACTTTACATTTAATCAGAGGAGTATCCCATCAGACTTGTGGCACACGTATTGAAGGCTGTTGCTCCTTGTAAGTTGCTCAAATAGTACTTGAGTATCTTGAGATGTCCATTGTTTTATGGTGCGGGAAAACTATTCTCACTTAGATAAAATTACGTAGATGATTGCTTTCTGATTATGAATAATAATAACATTAACAGATACAAGAACTGTTCTCTAGCTTTAATCTGTATATTTAGTTTACTACCAAACAAGAAAAAAATTAATTGATCCCCTTTTTAAATACTTTCATTACCAGAGATATAAGGCTGCATATATAATTGACTGATATCGCAAGCCGTCTGCCTCTTGTAGATGTCTTGATTCTTCCTTGCATACTCCAGCGGCACGAAAATAAGCTCTAATTTTCTCTATTATTAACAAAGTATTTGAACTTGTGGACCCTTGTTTAAGACATACTGAAAGATGTCTTGGATGTTAGGAGAATCTGGCTTTAAGTGCTTATCTTTTTTTTTGTTGTACAAAAAAATATTAGAGCTAGAATCAGCATTCTCTATAAAACTTCTCAACGTTGTAATAATAGATACTACAAGAGGGATCCTTGAAATTCATGCACGGCGTACTGTTCTCATGAACTTTTCTATGTTGTACATCCATACTTTGAACCATATCTTTAGTTTATATGAGGACAGAACACTAAAGGGGCAAATAAGTGACATTATTTACATTGTTTTTTGTGATTCTGGAACCTGTTATATTGGCCAAAGCCAAAGACAACTAAATATTAGCAAGAGTAAACATGTTAGATGAGTTACAAACTATAATTCTAGATCTGCAACAGCCTAATATTCTAATGAATTTTAGCACTTTTTTGATTTTGATGAAGTAAGAATCTTGGACCAAGAGAAGAATGCATTCAGGAGAAAATTCTTTAAAATAATATACAATTAAATGTATGACACTAACGTTAATTAACAGCTTGAAACTTAAAAATTAAGTCCTAAAAATAAAAAGTTTTTGCTTAATGTTAAACCATTCAATTTTATGTATCTCATCTTTTGTGTATCAAATTCTCATTCCATCTCGATGCATGTTTTTTATATTCTTTTTTTTCGGTTTTTATATAGTGTTAGACTTTTATAGTTTCTTTTTCTATGTTTTTGCCCTTTCCTGACCTGAAAATAAAAATTTTTTTTGTTTAATCAATGTATGTACATATTATGCAGTTTTATTGTTTGGCGTGTCATTAACTATTACCCATGGGTAATCGATTCTTGTTCGCGCTCTTAATGCGACGTAATTGCGTGTTATTCTGGCACTTTATTAATATTGTATAATTTTATATTCGATAATATTTTTGGTTTTACCTTAATTTACTTTGATTATGTATATATTTTGATACCATGTAGCCCTGAATAGGATATCTGCAGGATGTTAAAATATTGAGTTTTGTAGATTTTTATTTAAATATAGTGATGCTCTTTTTCCAAATCTCATAAGTGTTTTTCTGATCGAAATTCTTGTTTTTTACTTATTTAAAATCTAGTCTTTCTGTTTGCACAGAAAAATTAAAGTCTCATTAATTTCAGTGTCTTACTTAATTTGGCATATTTTAAACGTAAATCTTACATCTCATATAATGAAATAGTTATTGCTTGTAACGAAAATCTGAGCTTTTTTTTGTCAATTATACATAGGTTCTACTGACCAACCTTAGGTTTTTGTTGTCTGCTGTGAAATCCATGCACGTATTTTTGGGCTCCAAACGACCAAGCTCAAGAAAAACGTTTCTCTTTGGATAAGTGTCATGGAAACTGGGTTCGTTATTTTCATCTAGTTTTCCAACAGCCCATACAATAAATATAGGCTGGTCTGTAACGTATGCTTTATCCCCTAAATCAGCTACTCAAATAAATAATGAAAGTGATTCTAGATGTTTTTTATTATTATGTTTTTCTTCAAATATAAATGACATTCAAATAATAACTCACGAGAAATTAACAGTCTTCGGTAGGTAACGGTCGTTATTTCATTTTCTCTTGACGCAGTAAATAGTTGGTTGCTATCTTGACCACCCATAAAATCGTCCTTGCATACGCCTCTGTACTGCCCAAGTACTTTAGTACACTGTCGATTTCGATTTTTTAAATAAAAACAAAAAACTAGAGAGACATCTTAAAAACATTTGAATATGTTATTACCGGTGCCTTGGACGTGATAGTGTAATCAGAAGCGTAGCCTCGAGTACCATCCATGTAGGCTATAGTTACGTCCGCGCCTTCCATTTGGCTTTTTTCGTTTGAGCCTGACAATCCAAATGCCATATATTCGTTTTCCGCTGTAATAAATTACAAGCATCAACGACAGTATAAAATGAATTTTTAAGAATTCGAAAAGTAAAAAAAAATAGATGTACAGACCAATTTGACCAACAAGTTGAATCGTTATTTGTGGTCCGAAAATATCCCATCCAATTTGTAGTCTTTTATGAAGCTGCATACAGTTTGGCATTGATTTGGACTGCTTTATAACCTGGTATCAGTAAATAAATTTTAAAATTGTATTAATTCACCAAAAAAAAAACATTTATGTACGAATGGCCATTATTTCTCTCGTATGCATCTACCTATATATACGAGCTTTTGCATACTTGATCCTTATTTTTTTATATAGAAATCAACTTGTGTATCTATTTGAAAATTTAATATACAGTTTATCTTACTATATTTAGTCATTCAAAAAAAAGTTAAATGATTTCAACGTATCGTTGTCTCATAAATGCTGTTTTACGTTGTCCTTAGGTTATATTTATGGTCAGTTAAGGAAGTTCGGTAGAGATAGTGGGGGGAAACATTTGTGGGGCAAGGGGAAACCAGCGATGAGTGAAGATTTGACAACGCCGTACGAGTATTAAATGTGTGAGTGTTCATGTACATGCATCAGGTGCTGCAGTCAGCACTCTGCACTGTCTGCTCGTCTGCTGTGTTGGTTACGACAGTGTTATACGTGTATATTGAATGTTTTTGTGATAAAGCAGTAAGTATTTGACTTTGATTCGTTATAAAAATGTAATGAAAATGAATAAATAAGTAATTAAAAAGACTTATGACCATTGAATTTATATTTGTAGATTTCATTTATCAAAATTCCCAAAGCCAAACAGTATAAACTCTAAACTACGACACATAAGAAAGGAGCAGAAATAATCGTAAATTTGAAATTTTATAACGTTAAATAAATAACGTCTTACTAAATTATGTTATTTTTTTCTTATGGGGAGGAGTTGGCGTGATGAACATACGCTCGTACACACATATAAGTTTGTATTTTATACGAAAATACGTAAATATCTACAATAATATTAAAACATGTACTGATTAACGTCTCGGAGCATTTTAAATTTCCCGCTACTTGTGATGTTGCCATTGCGTTTCTATCTAACTTTTGTTTATTTATTTATACATTAACGAATCAGACAATCGTCGCAAAACTTGGTATACATTAAACTCATAACATTATCTGTGATATATATAAAAATTGGCAAAATTCACTGGACCAATTTGCTTAAAACTGTGTTTTAATCAGTTTTCCCGTGAGCGACCGTGTTAAAATGACTGAGCTTTGAAATGTAATACCTCGAAAACAAAACAGACAAACCTCTTAAAATTTTGACAGGTTTATTGCAACAACAACAAGAACGTCTGGTCAAATTTTCAGAAAAATTCATTGGGAAATTCTATCTCTACCGAACGTCTTTAGGATTTTTCAAAAATTAAAAACATCAAAAATGGCAAAGGGAAACGTTCTAAAATTTTGTACACTATACTTACATGATATAGTAAGTGTACATTTAAATATTTAACAACATCTATTAGAAAATCCTAAGTGTAATAAAATTTTGGAACACTTTCCTTACTTAATGTGGTGATAAAGGTGTGCTAAGATCTATGTAATATTAATTAACACTTAAGTAACGATTACGCTAACTTAAAAAAAAATACATCTGTACTGAAAAAACTCTGACAATGTAAACAAGTTTCATAATGTTCTCTATGGTAAATGCAAAAGTCATCTGTTAGCGTTATCTGCTATAAATTAGTTAATTTCGACAAGATCTATTGTAGTATGAAAAAAAAGTGACTTACAAGATGTATGTACACTATTGGTTGATGAGTACAACGCCAAGAAAAATTGAAAGTGTGGCACGCTACTCTGGCTTTCATAACTTGGGGTACTTTCTTACCACTAAATCAATTAGTTCATCTTTAGATAATAACACAAGTATCAATCACTAGATAACCTGAAGCCCTGAATAGCCTTTTAATAAATAAATTAAAAAAATAATACACAACCTCACTGTTAATCATAAAGAAACTTGTGAAAATTGATACCACATTAATAATCTATTAGGAATTAAATGATAACAAAAGCGCCAAACACTAGTTTAAACAGGTAGTATAGTAGAATTAACTTTTTGGATCGAAAAATTAACAGTAGCTTAAAAAGTTATAATCGCTTTTTTTTGTACTTATAACAAATTGTACTACTTTCAAACACCTAAAAAGTTCAGCAAAGGCCCCAAAAAAGGAAAATATGACGTACAATATAATTATACATATAAATATACATTCTATAAAACAATATTGTGTACAAAGGTGGTGCAATTGTCTTTGAAATGAGTATACCTACGTTAGTTGGGTGTGGTTTCAGTAAATATTCTAATATTTAATAACTGAAATATTATAACCAATATATTATGGCCCAATACAATATAATCGATGTCCCTTCAGGAAGTTAATTATACATAGGTTTCTTTGACAGATATTATGCAAGCATCAAAAGTATACTAAAAATACCATAAAAAATACCAATAAAAAAGCAGATTATTTAACTCTACCCTCCTTCGCATGTTTAATTTAGAAAATTTGCAATTTAACATGTAACCTATGAAAATTACTTAAAATTACATTTACAAGATCTGTATAGGCCCCTTAATTTTTTTTATATAGAAGAGTTCTTTCAGATAAACCTGTTTCATTTTTTAATGGATCTATATTTTTGTTTTTTGTTTTATAACACAAGAAAAAAGGGGTCAAGTATGCGTAAAAAAAAAGTAATTTCCAGCGTTGCTGCATATATTTGCGCTCCTTTCACATTCCTCAATTTTGTGAAAAAAGAAAACGCAACAAAAATTAATTATTGTATTTGAACAGTACAAAAAAATTTTGTTTTAATTTTTGAAAATTATGAAAAAATGAAGAAAATTGTATAAACAATTATTTACTTATTTTGTCGGAAGTAAATGAATAATATGTAAATAAACGTTTAATAATACATACGAAAGCTGCTCTTCTAATATATGCTTTGTATATTATAGTTTTTTGAATAAATTATGTATTTATTTAATGTATAATGAAAATAAAATTAATTATGAATTTCTATTAGAAATATGTTGCGAACTGTAAGGTAAAGTCAAGTAATCGGTTTTTTATTGTTAGGCCTGCTCATAGCAGAATGGATAAGGAGGTTTTTTTTTAAATTAGTTAAAAGGAAAAATAAAAAAAATTCAAAATGTGTGGTTTGGTGTGGTGAGGTAATGTTGTGTCGTGTGGTGCTATGACGTTGTGTTGTGTAGTAGTGGGGACTAGAAAAACGTCAAGAGGGGCCAGGTGGAATGAGAGAATCAAAGCAAAATCCACTTTCGTTATACTTTTTTTCAAGGTTACTAATCTGAAATCGTTGATTTACTCCGTAGGTCAAAACGTGCCTACAGAAGTATAACTTCAAAAAGTAAAAAATCAAAAGGTTGTGTGATTCTAAGACAAAAAAAATAAGCCACATTAGGCTGTAATTAGTTAAGTTAGGTGCTTCTATAATTAATAGTACTTAAAAATGTACGAAATTGTCAGCAAAACTAATATGAGCGTCGAGAAATAAATGTTAAGAATTTGAGACCAATTTACTACGTCTTTATTGAAATCTATGTTAAAACATTCTCGTCAAATAAATGCTCTTTTTTAATATTGAAGTAATGGTGCAAACACTAGATAGCCCCATTACTTTGAAAGGGTCACTTACCACATACCTATAAATAATTGAAAAACTATTGAAAACTATCTTAGACAGTAAAGAAACACAAGCGTTTGTTTTTTTTGTTTTTTTTACTACATAGTTTTAATGAAATAGGAGTCAAAATCGGGCTCTTCGTTTGATTTTGGGAGATAACCAAGTAAGTATTGCGTACGTGGCAACGTCGCATTATCACATGAATAAAAGTAGACAGATGAACATGTACAGATGAAAGAAGATGTACATGTTTAAATATGAATAAGTATACGCAAAGGCATTCACATTTCACTCTGATATTTTAAATACGAGATGATATGTGTGTTTTGTATATCTAAATATAAGATATGAGATTAACCTATGTATTGGGAAACAACTAAATTAAGCCGTTTTTTCGAAAATTGCAAACATCTATCATTTTCAGTCATTTTTTAAAAATTTAACAACATGCGTTATAATTAATATTTAGAGCACAAGTCTTTACCCAAGGTTGATATCAAAGCCCTTAATATACACACTAAATTTTCACAAGATCGGTTTTAAGCTTTTCGCAAACCTCTAAGAAAACTAAAAAAAGGGCCTTTCATAAAACGGTCATAAAAAAGTTTTGGTGGAAAGTAGTTTCAGTTTTTAAAAACACTCGTATTCATAAGGAGTTTATCTATTGGATCTCCAAATGTTTTTTAATTTAATTACGAGCATGTCTGTTAAGCATTTATGGTGAAAAAGTGGTCCTTCTCGCTCGATGCACTAGGCTGGGTAGTGGGTTGTCAGTGGCTCACCTGACTGAGCCACTAAGGTAAGCCACCGCTACCCCACACGAAGAGGAACGTTGGACTGATAGAACTCATAGGTGCGTGTCGTTAAAGTTCAAAGCAACCTTACACTCTGTAAGCGCGTATTATAAGACTCTCTCAGTCTAATGTTTGCATTCGTACAGCTTGATACAGTGTCAAGCTCTAAGAACCCGAAGCGTAAGGCCAAACGATCTTAAGGGTTTGGACTCTCTCATGGCAATCTCGAGGCTCATGGCTCGACGGTAGATATAGATGTACATGCTCATGCTCTGATGCTTGATGTGGCCTGCACGACATGCAGAGAGTAAGGGAAGAAGAAAAGGCAGCATATACATGTGCATGAGCGTGCGATGCCTCAGTCGGCTAGGTCATGGGTTGGTACGTTGGACACCGTGGTTCGATTCTCAGTAAGCGCTCCTTTTTTGAGCAAGTAGCTCTGTGAGTTTTAAAATGTGCTTTTTCACCACGCAATGCTTCTCGAAGAGGGCTTAGGCAACCTCCTCGCAGCATAACTGCTTAATTTCTCCCCCCCTGCCAGTAATCGGTGGCCTTTTATCCCTCTTTTCTTCCTTCTCCCAAGTGCTAAGTGCTCCATAGTGGTGCTCTTTATAGGAGCTAGACAAAAAGCCTTATATATATACATAAGTGGGGCTCCACCCTCCCGCGCACTTTTTGCGCGAGCCCCTGGCGTAAAAGTTAAAAAGTTTTTTCCGTAAACCTTTAATTACTTGAAATTTATCTGTATTACATTTATTTCATTTTTTTTAAATGTTAAGAAATCGCCAATATGAAAATCAATTTACCTCAGTATTTCTTACTATGTACAGAAACTAATATTTGAAATTCTTATGCACATATTACATTATTATTTATTAATTTCAAAACATATAAAATCTACTTGTAGTTTCATTATTATTAAAAAAACGCTTTCGTCAAAATTCTAAAATAAAAACAGTTCATCTCTCCTACATTATTTGTTTATTGATCAGATTCTCAACAACAAAAAGTTTTAATTACTTTAATCACATATGAATTATTTGAATTTAATATAACATATACTTCATATTGTTTTTGTTACTGTTACGCATTCTATATTTTATAAATTAATGTACGTGGTTGGAAAAAATCTTTCATTTTTAGATTTAATGAGAAATATGGAAATAATTACTTCACAGTGTTTCACACTGCAAATTGAAAAAATTGCTTGTACTTTATACTATTAAAGTTCAATTCAAAATCAACCTAAATATTATAAAAATTTGTGAAAGTAAGCAATATAAAAGTGAGCATAAAAAGGGACGGAAATTGTTTACTTGGAACTTTTTCTTATTTTCTGTGTAATGACAAAGATTTTTATCTGAGAGCTCAGTCTTTAGTAATTTATAATGTTGTAAATAAATAGCAAAATCATTATAAATTTATAGTAGGAAACAATTATTTTAAAAATGTATGAAGTAGTGACAAATATATCAACATAATGTCAGAAAATGGGACTTATGATACAAGTATGGAAATTAAAAGCTTCTTAGATTTATTTAATGCTCACTTTATAGTTAATTGTCTGAACAACGATATTTAAACATATGGGAATTCGAAAAGTAATCTTAAACTAAATTTATTTTTTTTCGGAAACATTGATTCTAGTCATTATGATATATTAGATTTTCAGAGTCCTACTAAGCATTTCATTAATTATAGCTTACGAAAGTCATTTGGGAAACAAAAAGAAATCTGTGGTTATAATGATAAAAGTATTGATAAGAAAAGACATTTATTCCAATTTCTGAACAATAATACATCTCCAAAAACCGAATTAAATGAAAAAACTACTGAATAATTATGTTATATAATAAATGATTATTATACTTCAGAAGAAAATTTTTCTAAAAATAATAAATTTAAATCCTCAGAGAATAAAACTAATATGTAAACAGAAGGTGACAATTGAATAAGAAATAAGTTAAACATAAAACAAAAGTACTGTCTTATGATAACTAAATAGTTAATTATACTGAACCTAAGCAATTTAAAAACTCACTAGATAATAGTTATATAAAACAGATGGGAATGGATTGTTCAAAATTTCCTTTTTTGTTGTAGAATAAAAACTATTTTTATTTTAAAACAAGAATAATGATAGTTAAAAATGTCATAAAAAAACAAATTTTTTATGTTGATTTTATTGTCTACATAAATCAACACATTAAAATTGTTATTTTTAACTCGATGAACGTGTTATATTTTGGTGATTGTTCAAATGATTTAAAACTGAACATTTATTTCTTAGGAAGTGTGGATTCAGGTATATATAAGTGATTGTATTATTGTAATACTGGTATTAAAAGAAAACTATAAAATCTTACATTTATTCAATCAAAAAAAAAAAGGAAACTGAATATAAAAAAGTAATAATACATTTAATAATAACATTTTTAATCAATTTTTGAGTAGTATGAGTAGTACCCTCAATAAAAATAATGACTTATTAGTAAGTCCTGCGTTTTATGGTGTAATAAGTTGTTAGTGCATGTATTGTTTAGCAATATTTTGGCCAGATAAAAAAAAATCAACGTGATGTCATAAGGGAAAATCTTGTCTTAGTTCGTTGAGTAAATATAATTTAGAGTTAAAAGAACTTTTACTTAATGATGACAATTTTAGAATACTTATCAGGTAGTACAATAATGTGTTTAGTTTTGCATCTTTGATAACTAGAGAAATGTAACAAAAAGCAAAAGGTATATATAATATTATCATTTAAGGACAAATTTTTTATGTTGTGCAAAACACGTTGAATTCTGATCTTAATGAAAAACCAAAAAATAGTCAGCTATACACATATGATGATGATAAAATTGTTATTGATCTAAGGTTAAAATCTATAAATAGTAGTAGAATTCTTTAAAAACATATAAAAACTTTAACAAAAATTATGAAAGAAAATCCAATGGCAAAAAAGTACAATTATTAACATTAAATCACGAGCGTAGATAAACTACCAAATCATAAAATGATTTTTTATGAATAATTGACCAGCAAAAACATTCATACAATGAACCATTGACAGCAGAATGCAGTGCTATTATAGTTTCAGACTCTAGACTACCAAAGAGTTTTAATCTTTCTGTATATCTAAAAGATTTATCTGATAATTATCCTAAAGAAACAATTTTGAATAAACTGTCTTATTTTATTGATCCTACGATATTTCCACTATTTTTTTCCTCAGGAGATTGAGGATGGAGTACCGGTTATTTAAAAAATTTCTTTAATAGGAGAAAAAACTAATTGTGTTACAACTTTTTTTTCTACAGACCGTCTTACAGATCAAATAAAATTAATTTAAATGCATTATTATACGGGGAATGGCTGACACAAGAATTTTTTAATCATTGTTACATTATGATATAATATAAGCGTTTAAATTATGAAAAATGTAATAAAAAAAATTAAAGAATAGAATGTTATCAAGGTGTATTAGACGCAATTGTTGATAGTGCATTCAACATTTCTAAAAAATTTCGAGACAAAGGAAAAAATTTAGAATCTTTTGAGACTCCTATCTACATACATCAAAAGTCCAAGATATACGCAGAAACATTATCAAGACGCAATGTCTATAATGAGGCAGTATGGTAGACCAGATTTATTTATAACAGTAACATGCAATTTTAAATTAAAAGAATTGAAGTTAGTTTTATCAAAATTTCCTAAAAATATAACACAAACTAATGTTCCAAACTTAACTGTTAGACTATTTCACTTGAAATTAATGTTAGTTTAAGATGACATTATTGAAAACGATATATTTGGTAAGGTAATGGCAAACATCGAATTTTGAAAATGTGGTCTACCTCATGCACATACTTTAATAACCTTGCATCCTGATAAAAAAATTCTTCCACCTAAACAAGTTGATGTAATTATTTTAGCTAAAATTCCTTCTGGTAATACGAAACTTACAAAATTAGTGATTAAACACATGCCTTATGGACCTCATACAAAACAAAATCCTTGTATTATTGACGAATAATGTACAAAAAATTTTCTCAAATCTTTAACAAACATAATTTTAATTTAAACAAATGGTCACCCTGAATATAGAAGAAGAAATGATACTTCCGAACAACATGTTTATAAAATTTTTGGAGAAAAGATGAAATTTTAGTAGATAATTCAATGGTCGTACCATATAATAAATTTTAAATGAAATATAGCATAAAATATATTTATGACTATATACATAAAGGTAGTGACAGAGCATACATCAAAATTCAAAGATTAAAAGACCAAGATGAAGAAACATTTGATAAAATTAATAGTTACGTTGATGCTAGATATGTAGATCCAATACAAGCAGCTTGCAGATTACAAAAATTCCCAATTTGCAGTAGAACTCATACAGGTGTAAATTGAGCTGTTAAACTTAAAAACAAACAAAGACTGGTATTTGAAGAAAATAATATTGAAACTATTATAGAAAACTACGAGGCACAGTTAACAGCTTAGTTCGAATTGAATAAACATAATGACTTAGCAACATCCATAAAGTACGTGAACATTCCAGAATACTACATTTTTAATACTAAAATTAAAAATTGGGCGAAGAACAAACACGTAATAGAAAGTATTGCAATAGGTAGATTAAACATTGTATCTCCAAAAGATCATAAAAGACTTTTTTTTTAAACTTGTATTGAATAAAGTAACTGGTTCAACATCATTTAAAGATATTAGAACATGTAAAGAAGTAACTTATGAAACTTTCAAAGATAGTGCAATTGCAATGGGTTTAATAGACAGTGAAAAGAAAATCAATGATATTTTTAAAGAAACAATTGCTGTTATATTTTTATATCAATTAAGACAACTTTTTTCTTGGTTTTCAATTTTAGAAAACATTCAAGGAGATAAAATATGAAACAAACATGAAGAATTTCTTACGGAGGGTTTGCCTAATGATAACGATAATTTAGTTTTTTTACATATTAACTGAATTTTAGAATCAGTAAACAACCATGTAAACGCTTTAATTTACCTACACCAAAAAAAATGAAGAGTAAAAAAGAAGATATAGATAATGAAATACATTTTAGAGAAGAAATGTTTAACTCGATGCATAGTAGTTTGAATAATGACCAGAAAAATATATTTTATACAACTTGTGAGCAAAAAAATAAAATTTTTTTATAGATGGTCCCGGAGGGTCAGGAATTACTTATTCATATAAAACTATAATTAATTTTTTTATTTCTCAAAATAAAATGACAATAAACAAATCCCAAGTTTCAAGTTTTGACAATGTGGGTTTGCATTTTAAAAAGTCTTTATTTTCTCATGGTCAATTACATGTGGCTTTATCAGGATGTAAAGATAGAAATAACTTATTTGTTTAAGTAGAAAGGCAAATAAATGTAAAAATAGAAAATATTGTTTTAACAAAGACTTATGCATAATTTATTGACTCTACTTAAGGATTTATATAAATAAATTGGCAATATTTATGGTGATAACTTGAGAGTTATTTATAAATATTTTTTCATTTAACAAGTGTACATGACATGATGTATATTTTTTTATGACGACAATTTTTGTTAAAAAAATTTGATTTTGAATTCTTTGGCATGAATAATTTCTAATTAAAAAAAAAAAATTTATTTAAATATAATAGCTAAATGTGCATGTTATAAAAAAATTATTATAGCTATTTTCAAAGTATTAAGTTAATTCAATCATCATTTATACTTTAAATGGCTGTCATAAAGTTTAATTTTGATTTACTGATTTACAACAACAATTAGTTTGTAACACGTATACGTTGAAGCAAAAAGTAAGAGACAGTTGGGTTCTTTCAATCAAGATAATGTATATAAATATACGTTTAAAATATTACTATTTTTAAAACATGTATAAGTTTATAATATACATAAAACAAGCATTCATGTGTATCATTATAAATTTTATCCAAATTTGCGATTGGGTGTGGGGAGTTCTGTCTCTCCGTGGTTATGATAGAGCTCAATTTAATAGGTTATTCACTTAACCTTTTTAAGTTAGGTGATACTTTCACGGTTATTATTATTTTAAAATTATGTAACGTTTTAATTTGTATATGTAGTTGTATCGTATCATATATGTACACATAATAAATAATGAATGTTACATTATTTTAAAATAATATTAACTAAAAAAAAAATGAATGCACCGAGTACTTCATACTTATCCATATGAGAGCCATGAGCTTTGAAATTGTCATGAGAGAGTCCAAACCCTTGGACTTGTTAGGCCCTACGCTTTAAGCTTTAAGAGTTTGGTGCTGTATCAAGCTGTACGAATGCGAACATTGGACTGAGAGAGTCTCATGGTACGATTCCACAAAGTTTCAGATTGCTCCGAACTCTAATGACACGCACCATTGAGTTCTATCAGTCCAACGTTCCTCTCCATGCATTACCTAGCCAAGTGCGTCGAGCGTAAAGGATTGCTTTTTTACCATTAATGTTTAACATACTTGCTTGTACTTAAATGAAACAATGATTTTTGATTTAATAGATAAACTTTTAACAAACAAGATAGTTTTTTAAAAATTAGGCTACGTTGTGCCAAAACTTTTTTATAGCTATCTTGCGAAAGGACTTTTTTTTAGTTTTCTCAGTGGTTCGCAAATAGCTTACAACCGATGGTGTAACATTGAGTGTGTATTTTAAGGACTATGGTACCTACTTAGTATCTAGATTTTAGCTCTAAATATTAAATAGAACGTAAGTTATTTGATTTTCAAAAAGGGCCATCAACGATGTTTTTTTTTGCAATTTTCGAGAAAATGGCTTAAAAAATCGGAGCTCAACGTGGCTCTTTAGTTTTGTCTTAGAATCACGCAAATTTTTTGCATTTGACAATTTTTTGAACGATTCTTATTCTTTTCTAGGCGCAAAAAACCTGTTTTGGAAACTTTTATCATTTTTTGGGGGGCTTTTGCTAAACTTTTTAGGTGTTCGAAAGAAGTACAATTCATGATGAGTTTAAGAAACTAGTGATAATAATTTTTTTATGACACTATGAATAACCTAAAATTTTAATGGACTTGAAGCTAATTTTATCATAGTCAAGTCAATTACTGGACTCTTATAAATTAACAAAGCATTAAATAACCACTCAAGTGCATAACACTAACTAAACTAGGGATCTTACTAATCACTAGAGAAATAAACAAAAGAAAAATAAAAAGCCTTGTTTTTAAATAGCTGGAAGAACGTAAAACTTACTGTAAACTTAAAAAATAAAAAAGTACACAGTGGGTGCTAGGGTACCAAAAAAAAGTTAGGCTTTTAAAAATTATGTGGCAGATAACACAATTATAAACCTAAATAAACGTTCTATGAAGCAGTTTTGTGTAGAAAGGTGATGCAGTTATCGTTGGAATGAGTATACCTGCAAAAGTTGTGTGTGGTTTTATTAAATAGTTCAATAGTAAAGAGCTCTAAGTGGTTAAAAATTGTATAATATAATATAAACAATATGTAGGCCAGTTAGTATAAGACTATGCAATTTCATCGAATCTCCCGATAATTAAAAAATAAATTCCTACTACCTACACTGATAGCGTCTTTAACGTCACAATTTTATCTATTACGTACGCTCACACACTTATTCCTACTCCGTGTTTAATACTTAAAATATAATAATATCTAAAAAATTAAGACAAACCATCCTGTAATACCACTTTATTCAACAGCATAGTAGTACATGCCAATGAATGTTACCTAAGTACGTTCATTCAACATGGATTTTTTTGACAGATATTACTCAACCATCAAAAGTATACAACAAATAGCGTAAGAAATACCAAAAAAAATTTTAGCCCACTCAACTGTACCCTTTTCCATGTTTCATTGTGAAAAATTTCTATTTAACATGTTATCCTATAGATAAATAAAATAAAATTTTATTTACAATATCTGTATAAGCCTCTTAAATTTGATTTGTACAAAAGCTTACTTTTGGATAAACCTGTTTTATTTGTTAATAGATCTTTTTTTTTTTTTTTTTTTTTTCATAATAATACACGAAAAAAATATTTTTAGAATTGTACGTAAAGACTTGCCGGTAAGTACAACCATATAAAAAAAATGTTTGCCAGTATTCCTGCGTATAATTGCGCTGCTCTTATTTCTCTGAACTTTGAGCTAAAGTTTTTTCCTACCAAGTATGTGATGAACGTCTGGAAGTCGAAAAATCACTTTAATTTACAAAGAAAAATTTGAGAAAGATAAAAAAGCAATAAAAATCAATTATTGTATTTATATAGTACAAAAACTACTTTTTTTTAATACGAAAATTTTGAGAAACTGTGAAAAAATTGTATAAACACTAACTTATTTATTTTAAAAGTAACAAGTTTATGATAAGAAAAACACGTTTATAAAAACACACGAAAGTTGCTGAGCTAAAATATACTAATTATTAAGTTTCTGAAAAATACATTTACGTACCAAACGTAAACAAGCAGGGAGAGACTGGAAAGTAGGAAAATGTAACAGAGATCTAAATAATGGAAAACAATTTTATTTTAAATTAAAAAAAAATTTGTGCTTTATTTTCTTAAGTTTTCGGAATCATAAGACATTTGTGTATGCTCCTGGTTAAAAGTTATCCCACACGGCATCCACAAATCATAAAGAATTCTATATGAATTCACCAAGGAACTTGTTTTTGTATTGGCAAAGTGTTCCTAAAGTGTTCTTAAAGTATTCCTATAATATTCAACTTATGTTCCCTCTTTTGAATTCTTTAAGAGTTCGCCAAGAGTTCTTTTTTTTCAAATCTTAATCTATAAAGAGTTCTTAAAGTATTCATTTTGATCCCACGGTACTTAAAAATTAAACTTAAATAAAAAATTATTTCGTTAACAAGTCGGTTTTCTTCTGTACACACTTACTTACTCCGGATACGGATATACATTAATATCCGAAAAAAAAGTCTGCAGACAAGTGGAATTGAACCCAGGGAGCTAGAGCTAGCGTGTGACACAAACACGCTTCACCACTCGGCTATCAAGGATTCGGAAATTCCCTAACATTAAACGCCTACATTAACTATTTACAAAAACTATGATTCTTTGTTATTTTAATTCCCTCTTATGATTAACAAATTGTGTGAAAAATCTCTCTGCTCTTCTCGCTTATGGACAACGCTATCTTATATTTTTTTATTACACGTGCACTTATCTCTACATATTAAAGTAACGTCGTACGATCTGGATTATGTATTATTGTAAGTACATGATCTTATAATGCAAATTATAAAATAAAGTCTTCGGACGTGTAATAAAGATTATTTTTAAGACAAATAAATACCAAATTAAGATTGCAAAATAAATCGTATAATCATAGTGAGCTTCCATATTTAGGACAAGCTTCGGAGCTTCACCATAAATATGATTAACTTTCGACCTTAAGACTCCCAGTGCTTCCGTAGCACAGGTTGCTCGCACGCATGTTTATCGTTTCGTTTTCGCATTCTCGGGTTCGAATCTCGGTATGGAAGATGACTTTTTTTTTTTGTTTCAGTGGTCTTACTGGTCATTCTGTATTTTTTACTCGACAAATTCTTTTATTATTAATACTAATGCAGATATTTAAACTTAAATTAAATATTAAATGCCTTAAAAAATTTTATTTTCATTGTCCAATAAGCTCCACATTGTATTTTTGTATCGTATACATACTTCTTTATTTAACTTTTATTCGATTCATATAAATGAAATTTTTGCTACTTCGAGAAAAAAATAATAAATAGGATGTCGTACAAAAATTTTTCTTATAACTTAATAATAATTCTTCAGATGTATTTTGAATTTTAGCGATAGCTTATTTCGTGTCGTTTTAGTTGTTAAAAGGTAAGGTAAAGCAGTGTTAGAAAACAATAAAAAATTCATACACAAACGAAAAAAGTTTCAAAATGATATCTAATTCAAGTTTCATTTATTTTTTGTAGCATCAGGCGAAAATCAATTAAGTAGTGCACCATAATAAACTTTTACTACCTTATTAAATATTCAATTTTTACTTACGTGTCTATCTAATTGATAGTAATAGAAGACTTCAAGTAAAAAAAATTAATAAATAATTAATAAGGCCTTCAAGGTGATTTTTAAAAAATCAGATCACATGAACGAAGAGTCGAGTCCAAGAATGCAAAAACGAAACGACGAACTTGCATGCGAGCTATCTGCGTTAAGGAGAAGCTGTGTAAGCTACAGTCAAAAGTCACTTATATTCATAACAAAGCTCCAAAGCTTGTCCTAAACATCGCTGGGGCTCGTTGGAATTATTATATTTATTTTGCAATCTCAACTTGGTATGTGTTCGTATTGATAAAAATTTCGATTATACGTGCAAAAACTTTAAATGATAATTTTCATCGTCGCAAAAAAACTCTGTGAAATTACATTACCGTAACTGCGACCTTTCTCCAGTACTTATTTTAAATTTTTTTCCACCCTAACAAGAATTAAATAAAATTATATGAAATTACGTACTTCACGATCACTAGTTTTAGTTTTTTATTAGTTTTTTTTTAAAAACCTGTTCTTGCCAAAAAAATAATTATTAATTCATACTAAGTAAAGTATTTTGTCTGTAAGCTGTGTGAGAAAAAAGATGTTACTGCACCAATAAATTATTAATTATGCTTAAAAAAAAAAATGTTACTACCTCTGTATACAAAAAACGTTGATATGTGAGACATGTGTGTCACATTTTTATGTAAAAATAGACATGGAATTGTAAAAGTGTAATGTAAAAGTCACCCTATTCAAGTCAGAATAAATGGACTACTTACGTGGTATTCAATCAGAATAAAAAAAAAAGTATTTCATCCAAGAAGAATTACCTTAAAAGGTATAACACAGATATTGATGAATAAATAAATACTTGTTAAAATATACAAAATTTACGATGAAATTTTGCAAAAAACCTTTTATAATTATTTTATTTTTTAATATATTATGTCAACTTGTAAGTCAACATACATTGTACTATAGTGTAGATAAAAATAATAAACTTACTGCTTCATCAAAAAAAAGTTTTTTTCTATTATTACTACTTAATACCTCGGTAACATTAACTGACAATGAAGAATACAAACACATGATATACTGAGTAATTTACCTTACAGAATCGTCTAGACTACAAAATGTTTAATGATTGCATGCAAACAAGTAACTTTTTTTTTATTATTCATTAAATTTGATATACTTGTTTTCCTTTAAATAAGTTGCAAAAGTAACACGAAGAACCTCATTCATTCAGATTAAACTGTGTGCATCGTGCACCCTGGATTCTGAACTTGGAAAATTTTATAACAAGTCTGAGTAATTTAATTTGTTGATTTGTTCATAAGTTGTTTCTTGTTCATGTGAGATAGCCAATTAAAAAGTGATTCAAAATACATTTACTTTTTCTACGTCTTAATAAGAGTATTATCTTTTTAATAATATTTTCTGATGGTGATAGCCGTTACACTTTTAGTATTTTCAAGTTATTACAGTTATTAGTTAAAAAATTTTAACAAGCAGGGTATAGATATTTTCATTTCTGTCCCTATTTCTCAATTTTTGCTTTTTTCATAATAAACTGCAATGGCTCACGCTGTTTCCTTGCTTCTTTGAAACTTACTAGCTAAATGGGATAAAAATTTTCATGACAATATACATTTTAAGATACCAGCAAGCATATGATAATAGCTTAGTAGTGTTTATACTGAAATTGTTTGAAGAAGAGTATATTCAAATTTTTTTATAAATTAATTTAACTGTTACTAAATAAAAGTATGCCATTAATTTAAAAAAATCAAAATTTCAAAAGTAAAACACTAAAGAAAAAGGTCTCATTGATAGCTATACCAATTGGAAGATAACAATTTCTAGAAGAACAGCTTTTATCAAATAATTTTTTGAAAAACAATTATGCCGCTTTCAAATAGTAGTTGTCACTTACTTTAAATATGGTTTTCTTACGGTTTCCACTGTTAAAATTACGTAAGCTACAATATAAACGTAAGACAACTAATTTTAGACGGCTCGATATTTTAATTTTATTCAACTATTTTATAGGTAAGGTCTTTAGTTAGGTACAATAATTTTATGAACAATCCCTCCAAGTTGAACGTTACTAATTTTTTGGAAAAAATAATAAGGCTATTTAAATTTTTAACATTGTACGTGGTTTTGAAGTGTCCAGCAAAAGTTTTCGTTGGTTATCCATGAAAATTATATTCCTTACAATTATTAGGTATTTTATCGTGGCAGAGCCTTTTAAAAAATACCAGTAACAAAGAAATATGAAGTATAGTAAAAGATATTATGCGTTATTCTAAAGTATTTTCTTAACAAAAAAAACTTTGTTGACTTCTGTTCAGCTGAATGCATAAACTTATTTACAATTCAAACTTCATTAGTTTTTAACTTTTCATACGGTTTGATCCCCTAACAACTATTGATTCGCGTATAAAACGATAGTGCAATGGTAGTTTTCCTGCGAGTTTGAAAAATCTCTGTTTGCAAACCAAGAGGTTTGCGGCCCGAGCCGAAGGCGAGGTTCGTAACGAGGTTCGTAAAGGAGACTTTTTGAACAAGTTCCGGAAAACTGCTTTTTCGCCCGAGGAAGTACCAGCCTCCTAAAACCACCCGAGGGCGGAAAAGATATTTTTTGTGTAAGAGAAGATTAAATTCTGGTTTATGCATTTGTTGATCTTTGCTTACCTTTTTTTTTTTCTTGTAGTATTCACTTTTTCAAACCTTTATGTATAGAAAGTAATAATTTATATATAAAATAATTGGTAATTATTAAAAAAAGGAGGCTTCTTAATGCTTTACAACGTAAAACTAAGTATCTAAGATCTAGGACTCGAAATAGTAGCCGTTGGAACAGGTTCCACTTCGTTTAATCAAGTTTTGGAATATTCTACTAATTTACACAATACATGCTCATTTTTTTTCAAATGTGTGTAATTCGATTATAATCATTAAATTAAGGAAAGAGATGCTTGATTCTTTTAAATACGTTTAAAAATCATTTAAGAACTAATTATCTGTAATTATCAACGCAAATTGTTTAAACAGACTTACTACGAAGACAAAGAACTGGCAAGTTTATCTTATAACAAACAACTATTTTTTTGGTTTTCATGTCCCAGTAAAAGCTTTTTTGTGTAGACAAAACTTGTTAGACATCAAAAAATGTTTTTCTAATGGAGAGACTATTTTTTCTTTGGAAAGTTAATTGAAATCATGTATCTTTAAGATTAGTGGGATGAGTGTTTTTACGTTATAAATTAAAGAAAAATACAAGTCCATCTTTAAATTATTAAAGTAAATATTTAACGTCTCCAAACATTCTATTTATTTATAAGACTTCAATTTATTTCTGTTTAAAGAACTTTTTTTCGTGCAGCTTAAAAAAACTTTTTCTCAAGCAAAGTGGTTCTGTAGTTGTTATAATGTATACAAGTCTCACAAAAGAATGTTTTTTTTCTGAACCTATAAACTAGTCCTATTTAATAAATTCATTTCTAAAACATATAAAATAAAAAATACTTTTAAGTAGGAAATGTAAGAATGTTTATTTTGCAAACAAAATTTCGAAGTTACTGTACAACCAAAAAAATGGTAGTAGAATCACCCTTTTTAGTCAATTTTTAAAAATTTGAAGTCATGTGAGTTCATAAAACTGATTTATTTCGTCCCAGGATAATAAAAAGTCCTTATAATAAAACCATATAATAAGTCTGCCTATGGTAAAACATAACTTTAAAAAAGAAATATCATACTTTAACAAGAGACGGTGGCACATTGAGTCCTTCTCTTTGAAAAGAAACGGAGCCAAAACTTGTTTTTGTCTTGACATCGTAGATACTTAAGTGCTCAATATCAAAAATCGTCACTCCACCAGGTAACTGGATAACCACGTCATCACTTTTATAAGCATGTAAGGGATCTAGGCTAAAATTATATATACTTGATGACAATTTATTATTCATACTACCGAAATGCATGTGTACTGAACTTTAAAACTTTCTTCAGGACTTACTAGCCGTACTCATCGGGAACTTTAATTCCTTTTGGTGAAGGCCTCGTGCCTGGGCCGATCCAAAAGTATGTATCCTGGCCAAGTCCATCGTAAACTAACTCTTTAATCCTGATTGTCTTAGCGTCGAGAATCTCAATTGATTTAGAAGATACGTTGTGTACATGATTCTTATTTAGCTGGCCAATATCTTTTGTCATAGGTGGATCAAACTCTTCTGGGATGTAGATATCACCAAAAGTATTCTGCAATTATTAAATAAATATTCGATTAGTCATGCCAGTCTGGCAACTTGTACATTAGTTCGATTGAATTTTTTTCTTAAACTCAAAAAATAATTTGTAAATGCATATTTTTAATAACTGATATGGATTTTTTTTAATTTCTGTATAAGATTCTCATACATACACATGCAACAAAATTTAGAGCAGTTTGAAATCAAGTATACGGGCTTGCACAGCCCAGTTAAACAACACAAAGTTTAACGCTGAATTAAGTTGTACAAGTGGAGATGCACTTGAATTTACGTAACTCGAAGTTTTTTTATGTCAGTTATTTGATAATTGATACTGAAAAGTTAAATATTTCTTTTTCACACCGATTGATTTTAAACGCAAACATGAGGACTCAATCACAATCTAGTTTTTGTTTCCTGCGTAGTGTGATTAAAGCAATCTTATATGTTCTGATTGTCGTCATTGGTTTAGTGTATATTTTTGAAGCGGCTCTACTAAATAATTGACTGATCCGTTGTTATTGTACTGATACTTGGAAGTTTGGTTCTTACTGTTAAAAAAACTTATGAATAAATTAATAATACGAAGTCAATTTTTCAACAGAAAAAAACAGGGATTAAATGGACTCGTTTTCTTAAAGGATATTTAATGAAATTCTTATTTTTTGCAATGATTTTATAGAAAAAAGTAATGATTACGAGACTGTAACTTCTATTCCGTGAGCCATGCAGTACACGACATAAGTATAGATTTAAATATTGGTAATTTAAGAAACACTGCTACATGTTTCTTAGCTGCATATAAACTAAAATAATAATACTCTAACGTAAGTGTTTAAAAAAATTAGGTTCTGCTAAAACGGTCTTATACAATTTTTGATGTCATCCTTGTAAATTTTAATATTGATGTGCAATTGTAAGTAACGTTGTAATGACAAAAAATGTTAATGTTAGAATTTTTTTTCTAGCAATCAATCATATTTTTTATCGAGTTATTTTTCTCTTCAACTCTTGAAGTATTTTTTTTTAACCATAATGTTGCCAATCAATAGTCTTTCATGTATAAGTGGCGTTGGATGCGGTACTCACAGTTCTTTGTATTAGTTATTCTGCGTATTGTATGTTTGTCTTAAAATGTAATCATGAAATTTAACTGGGAACAACATTCCTGAATTCGAGTTGCATCGAAAGATACTCTGGTCTCCCGTACCTGAAGACAGAGGGCAGAAGACACAAATAAGGATATAGTCATCGCTCAGTAAAAGGCTGAGTGCGTAATGCCCTCAACGTAGGGTTGATATATTCAGATCAACTAAGATTAGAGGTAAATCTGAACGTGGCATTTCTGCAGCACGAAAACTTAGAAATAAGTACACCTAATAAATCCAACGCTATACTAAAGCAGGAGTCAAAAAATGGGAACACTAGGGTGTTAACCGTATTAAATCGAACTAAGCGAGGCAAAGCATCACGGCATCTTCGAAGTTTCACGAAGGCAGCATAATTTTTTCGAGAGAAATGGTGGAGTCAAAAGCTTCTCCGAGCAGCTTAATAGTGTGACTAACCTGTATTAATTCATTACTAAGAGACGGGGTATGACAGTTTAAACATAAATAATATTCACATTTTTTCGAGATACAAACCACATAGTGGAACACTTACGCAAGCTAGGAGCCAAGCAATCGTTATTTACCTAACCCGCAACACGACCCAAATTCAAATTCATAATATTAACAATATGGCAAACTTGGCTTAATGGGGCAGAAAACTTAAGAACAAAATAATCAGTACACTAATGGCAGATGCATGACGTTTAGCCTAGGAAAAATCATTTATGTACATTGAGAATAATAACGGTTGACACAAAGTATCCTGAGAAACATCCGAACAACGATCACGCTAGCCATAAGTCAAGCCACCCCCTAACCTCAGCACCTGTTATTGTTCAGAAATCAAAGATCTGATCTAGGTGCAAGTATTACCAGAAAAACAAAAAAATAGCTCAATTACTAAGATATTGATCAAAATAAATCAGTCATCTTTTTCTTTCTTAGTTTGTTATTCATATCGTACCAGAGTACTTTATCCTGGAGATAGGTGTCCAGTATATTTTTTAGGTAGTCTAGCACGTTTCAGCACTTTAAAGCCCTTATTATTTTTGACCATTTGGCCAAGTTAAAGCAACTATTGATGTTAAGAGTCACTATAATACACACGCTCCTTATTTAATATGAGGATTTCCATGCTTCCTTCACCAACTCGAAAACCTAAGCCTTAGCCTTAACCGTCAAATGCCCCATACAAAACTTGATGTGACTGTCTGTTTGTCTGAGGGACTGACCGTCCCTCTTGAGTTGAAAGTGAGTTCGTATCAGCCTTTCGAACATTTTTTTGGGATTGTCCAGAATGCACAATGGTCAGAGTAATGACGAAAACAGAGGGGCGGGATTTAACTTATTCAAATGGGCAAATCCTTGAATCTTTTAGTGCTCGCTAAACAATCTCACTTACAGTCAATTATTCAATATGTCCAAAATACGTGTGGCTTTTTGGCAGCTGTGACTTTCAGGATTATGGATAGCATCCCATCTGGACTAGGGGACTTCCAACCCAGCGTCTCTAAAACCACAAACCTCAGTGTGTAAAAGTTAAAGAAAGGCACCTGGCATACCTTATATAATCTCATCTCCTCTTAAGATCCTTTGGAAAGAGGAAAGAGATCACCCTCTTTAAGAAGGAAGCTTTCATCGATGCTACTGGATCCAAGCCAAGCACTCTTCTTGTCACGAGTGGGTTACCCCAGCCTCATGTATTTTTATTTATCTCAGTTATAAGTTTATATCAGCATTTATTTAAGCGCTGCGCCTCTCCACGCAGGTTGGTAATTTCTTAAGCCATTAAAAGCATGAACGCTGACTTCGTCTGGTGGTCATGTTGGGCATACATGTGTCACACCTTCCTCTGAAAAATTTTAAGGTGCAACTCACGAGAGCCTTCATCTCTGCTGTACTTATAATCTTGTTCAAGTCAGTAATAGGAGCGCACTCGATATGACCTCCCACAGCAAGTCTTGATTACACTTCGTGGAGCTTCTCCTGGCAACGTGCCTTCAAATTTTTTCTTGAAGGCCTGCGCTATGACCTCCATTCAATATGAGGCTAACATACTAATGAAAACAAACCATGTCATCCTTCAGAACTTGCTAGCCAAACACTCGTGCCACTATTTGTAATGACACCAGCGCAAGGTGAATGAACGTTGCTAAAATTCCAGAATTTATGACGATGAAGTCTAGAATTGCAGCCATCTTCAGCATCACCCTCTTTTTGAAGTCACTTCACATTCACACCTGATCAACATAAACCAATCATGGCTTTCAGTATTGGATATGGAGAACTTATTGCTGTAGACCAGGATGGCAACATATATAGTCCTGTCACTGTAACAGCTTTAATGTGGTAAAGCACAGGGTGGCTTATTTATAAAAAGCAAGTCCACACCCCTATCACATGAGTAATAGTCCAACAGATCATGTGTGATCACACCAGCACGCTCCAGTTCTGTACTTTGCAATGTACCCAAAGCCCTAGCATCTGAAGCAGTGCTTAACCTGAAATTTGGACCATATTCTGAATTTTATTAAGCTCAGCCTTGCATGGTTCCTCTTATCAAGGATCAATGCATTAAGCATCAATTTAGGCTTTTCGATTACCAGTAACAGAGCTGGTTGACAGCCGTACAAGCATGTCATCCCCCCTCCCACATCACCGAAGCTACCCCTCAGTGTGACTCCAACATCCTGCTTTGTCACAGTTAGATCGATTTCCCTAATTTTTCAGGTCAGGTGCAGGGTAAGAGACCTCAGGGAATATATATCTCCTTAAATATAAGCAGATGCTGCAGGATCAATGGTAAAGTGAGCTGTCTACCTGTAGGCGGGTACTGTCATTAATTAATTTATGGACACACTTATAATTTCTTAAAAAGAACACTAGAAAGTCTCTCCAGTTTTTAATCAAGAAGTGTGATTGTCATAGTTTAAGTATCTTCTCGTCTTCATTTCTAGTCGTCTTCAAACGGTTTGCCGTAGACTGTGAGGGTTGCCAGTCTCTCTCTTTCGTCAGTTAAGCAAACAAGACGCTTCTACTAAATCGTCGCTGCCCACTCTTATCTCGGTCATTAAAAATAAAAGTGTTTTACCAGCACTATTGCAATCGCCTCCACTCTTATCGATTATGTTCAGCACACTACGTTTTCGCAACTAACAAGTCTTGTATACTAAGATAACGTTTTAAATAACAAAAAAAATTAGAATTAAATAGATAGTTTGGTGTTTTTTGAAATTTAATCTAAAATTTATGGAAATTGTTGGGTACAGGATTAAAAGTTGTGTAACGTATCAGTTGCCACGTGATGAAAAATGTTGCTATGTGTTGCTAGGTGTTGTTGTTGATAAAAAAATAGTAGTTTAGTCAAGATTTTAACATTGATTACTTTTGTTTACTTCTGCTAATCAATCTTGGTTTTGTTTTGCACAGTAATGTGCTTAAATTGTTACTGGTAAGCATAACAGCTTAAAGGGCTCGTCCAGGATTCAAAAGTCAAGAGTTTTGAGGTTGAAAAAAACCCTGCATGAGATACACACCAACGGAAGGGGTTGAAGCAATAAAGCGACAGCTGGAGGAATTTCAACAGCAGTGTTTGAAATTAGAAAACCAGCTGAAAAAGACAAGGTGAGTAGTGAAAATTTGGAAGAAAATGATAGTGAAATTTAAAATTGAACTGGCTGATCTGCAGAAAAATTATGACAATTTGCAGATTCAGCTTCATGACGTACGGCAAAAAATGGAGGATACACTACGCAAACAACAGGATATTCATTAGAGGACACTCTAGCAGCTGAGGTTTATTTTTTCTGATGCTCGTGAGATGATCATGGATCTACAGACCAAGTGGAATACACTTTTAGACGAACAAGACTCTTTTTTGAATGGAAGGTAGTTACAACAGAGGGATAATACGACTCGTCAGAGTCAAAAAATCCATGGCATCAGCCAGAAAAGTATTGCAGAAAATCTATTTTACACCCTCTACAAAAGTCACAACCACTACATACATACAGTCAACACAACCTCTACCTATGCATCTTTCATGCAACCTCTTTTGAATGGTTTATTGACAGGATTATTCCCACCTTTATATAATTAGGTTAACAATTTTAACGGTAATTATCCGTTTAGAGATTTTTTAAATTAGTTTACTCAAATTGCCAAGTTAAATGGTTGGGATGACAACAGGAAAATGGTTGCTGATTTACAAAAGCTAGTTTTAGTAGTTTACTCTAAGTGTCTATTCACTACTTAAGATAAAATGGCCTTTCCACAGCTTATTGTTGGGATTGCTAATAATTCTGTTAGGGAAGTTTTTTAATTAAAGATCATTAAATCTTTGAAAGTTTCTCTTAAACAGGCAATTAAGGTTAAGGCAGTTTTGGAAGAAAATAAGAGATTTCAAGGGACTAATGTTATTGCAAGATTATACAGTGCAATCAAATTTCAATCCAAGAATAAGTCAGAAAAGGAAATCCTCAAATGTTGCCAATGCTTAGAGCTGGAATTGCGTCAAAAAGGGCCGTATAAAGTAAAATTATCCTTATCTGCATGCGATCAATCGGCAGGCAAACTAAGTTATGTGAAACTTCCAGAAGCGAGTTCAACAGTAAGCAAGCACGCTACTTGATATTCGGTCTTAAATAACAGAAGGATTAATAAATATTTCAGTAAATTTATGTATAAAGGTATATTAAACAACAAAATTTGTACTTTTCTAAGATTCTGGTTCCAACGTATCTATTTTTCATTTAAAATTAGTAAACTCAATGGATATTAAAATTTCAATTTATTTTAACACACTGAAGTATCTGACTAGTGAAAATGTTTCAGTTAAGTTAAGGATGAAAGCATTTGTAGTTGTAGAAAGATACGAAATTGAAGTGATTGTGTATGTAATGATTTTACTCTTGAAAATAACTTCTTTGATGTTACAGGCATAATAGAAAAAACCTTGATATTTGAGGAAATAAATTCGCAACACAAAGATGATGCCTCTATTTGATTGATTGTGAACCTCCAAGACATCGTTTCAATTAATTAACAGAGAATTTTGCAAAAAAATTCTGGAGAATTGGATGATCATCAGAAGTTAAAGTTTTCGGATTTTCTAGTTAAGTAAATAAATATTTTTGAACATGGAAATATTGGAAGAAAATGTGATTTAGTCGAGCATGAAATACACTTGAAAAATAAAACAAGACCGATTAGACAGCCACTAAGAAAAATCCCTATTCATGAACAAAAAGAAGTTGACACGCTAGTTATAGAAATGGAGAAGCAAGGAATTATTGAAAGATTTTGCACCAACTTCCAGAAAGTAAATGCAACAACGATTAAGAGGGTTTGGAAATTCAAAGTGATCAGTGATCCGTTGGGGGCGAAATGTAAGAAAATAAATAAATACAAGTAAAGTGTATTTAAATTTTCCTGCGTTGATTTATTGATGCGCAACGTTTATTGTCAGTCGACAGCACGACAGGTGACGAGTAAGTCAACCAAACTTACGAATTTTCGCGTACCTGCGCCTGATGAGGCTGACGCATATTGTCAGCGAAACGTTGCGCATCAATAAATCAACGCAGGAAAATTTAAATACACTTTACTTGTATTTATTTATTTTCTTACATTTCGCCCCCAACGGATCACTGATCACTTTGAATTTCCAAATTCACCGGAGGGCACTGATATATACTAACAAATGATTAAGAGGGTTATTGGTTCTTTACCACGATCTGATGGTACACCAGGTAAATTATCTAGAAAATCGTGATTCTCTACATTACATTTGAAAAGTGGCTACTAGCAAGTAAAAATTAATAATAAAGATAGAAAAATCACAGCTATCTCTGTTAGACAAGGTCGTGGCAATCAAAACTCACGACATTTAGATTATGTTATGCACCAACGACTTTTGAATGGCTTATGAAAAAAGTAATTAAAGGATTGTTGAAGAAAATCTGCTTAGTTTATTTAGACAACATCATAGTATTAACAAATTTGTTCAGAGAAATGTTGCTGAATCTAGAGAAGCTGTTTCGTCGATTTTAAAAAGCTTATTTTCGAATAAATATGTAAAAAATTGTAATTTTAGTTGAAGAGAAATTTAATTTTTTTGTCACATTGTAATAAAAAAAGGAAAAAAGACAGATCCGAAAGAGATTAGGACTGTTTTGGAATGGCTAATTCCGAGAACAAAAAAAACTGAGCTTCAATTTTAAGGATTTTTATCGCACTGTAGACAACTAATCAAATGCTTTTTAGATATTGCTAGACCTCTCCATAGTTTGACATTAAAAAACGAGCAGTTCTAATGGTCTTTAAGACGTCAGGAAGCATTTCGAAAATTAAAGGGTGTTCTTACATCTCTTCTCATTCTGGCTTTTTCTAGGTGAGATTGTACACCAACTTTAAATACTGATGCATCAGATCACTGCATTAGTTCAGTTTTGTCTCAGAATAAAGAAGGTAAGGAATGCGTCATAGCTTATCATAGTCAAGTGTTAAGTCCGTTGGAAAAGAATTATTGTGTAACTCGTAGAAAGTCATTAGCGATTTTCCAGTCAGTAAAACATTTTCTCTGTTACTTATACAGAGAGGAGTTTCGTAATTAGAGCAGATCATTTCACTTTAAGTTAGTCGTTATTATTTAAAGAGCTGTATGGCCAGCTAGCTAGGTTAGTTAAATTATTAGGTCAGTACAAGTTTAAGATTTTTCATAGAAGAGGAACAATTCACGGAAATACAGTTGGATCATTGAGATTGCCATGTAGTATGAAATTCTGCAAGTAATGCTATCGGGTTAAAAAAAAGTTAAAAGCAAAGGATAAAACAATTGGTCAAATTGTTTTTGTTGAAACAATAGGATGCGAGTGGCAAAAACATCAGATATAAAATGAGTCAATAAAAATAATTGATGACAGCAAGAGAACTAACACTTAACGAGATTGTCAGCAAATTACATTAAAAGACTTATTTACAACAGTATAATGTAGTCAATAGGATTCACTCGTTGTTAAAGATACAGTTTTATATAAATAATCAATTTCACTTAACTTAAAGACCAAGACTTTACAATCAGTGATGCCAAGAAAAAAGATGGATAAAGTTCTACGTAAAGCGCACGATTTACTTGTAGTAGGATTCCCGTAAAAATAAACAAGACACTATACAAGATTAAAAAGAGGTTCTACTGGATTACTGGCAAAAACATTGTTGAGAATTGGTGTTGTACATGTATGACTTGAGTTGCAAGGAGGGGTCCATTAAATAAGGAAATTAGTGAAATGTAAGCTTATCACTTGGAAGTAACTTTTTGAGAGACTTTAGATGGATACCTTAGGTTTATTCGCAATTACTTCGTAAGGTAACAAACATTTTCTTGTCGTGATAGATAATTTAACTAAACGAGTAAAAGCTTTTCCCTGATCAAACATGAGGACAAAAACAATAACTTAAATTTTTGTCAAAAAAATTGGTTTGCTGTCATGGTCTACCCTTAGAAGTGCACACTGATCAGGGTACAAGTTTTGATTCTTGTCTAGTAACAGAACTAGAAGAACTTCTAGGAATTCAGGAAACACATACTACACTTTTATACCCACAATCAAATGGTCAGGTGGAATGCCAACATCAGACGATTCTTAATTATTGACTTAAATTTGTAAGCAAAAATAAACAAGATGGGGATTCTTAGATCTCACTATTTTTGTTAGCCTAAAGATCTCCCAAACATACGATGACTAGGTTCTCTTCAGCTGAGATGTGCACTGATAATGATCTTTGAGTTACACTGGATCCGATTAGAGAACATTCTCCGGATGATTGTGTTGAAGTTTCGTCACTGAAGAATCGTGTACAAAAGCTGAAAAAAAAGATGGCAAGAATCTCTGATTCAGCAAAAACCTTTAGAATTGTTACATCTACAATGATCAAGATCTACAACGATAAATGAACAAAAAAATTCGATTTTTCAGAAGGATAAAAAGTTGAGTTCTATAATTTATAAAGAACCAAAGGAAAAAGTACAAAATTGCAGAGTTACTAGGACGATCCGTTTAAAGTTGTCAAGAAGATTAATGACGTTGTCTACGCCATTAATAAGTCATTGGAACACAAGAAAAAGATAATACATGTAAGCAGAATTGTGATTTTCCATGAAACAAGATCATCCTAACTACTCTGCTTTGTTTTTATTTTGCATGGCTTACTTTTTCCCACATGTTGGGCAAATGTCAGAGTCCGGACGTGAAGTGAGATCCAGGGGATGTCATTTCCCATTTCATGTCCTATGATTAAACAATGTATCTACCTCTTACATCGCTCTGAAAAATAAGTCATAGTAGAATGAAATAGATTTAATAGAAATGAAGATACTCAGTAAGTTATCGGTAGAGTCAAGGCAAAGATTTTAAGTCCTACAGCTGTAAAAAACAATTTAAATGTAGTTGGATTTGTAGCTACAGTAGAATAAGTTAATGGTGATTTTTTGAAGTGCTGTATATTGTTGAGTTTAATGAATGTTGGGACTACAATCTAAAAGGGGTGGAGATGAAGTGAACTATACGGTTAAAAAGTCAAGGAACATATTAGTTGCCGCGCGATCAAACATGTTGCTATACGTTGCTAAGTTTTGTTAATGATAAAAAAATTAGTAGTTTAGTTGAGTATGCAACCTCACTCAGATTACTTCTATTCATTTTTGCTCATGAAGCTTGGTATCGTTTTTTAAAGTAATGTGCTCTGATTTTTACTGGTAGGCGTCGGATTTATTAATAATGACTTGTGCATGTCTCAGTATCTGCAGTCTTGAGACGGACGTGTACATTTTGTTGTTGATATTTATGTATATCTTTAAAACTTCTGATGACTAGTCCAGCTTTGTGTTTTGAGTTGTGATCTGCTTTAAGCTCTCTTTTGTACACCAATTTAAGATGTATCTATTTTATTTGAGTGTGGTCTGCATTCTTACTTTTATAGTCTATTTTTCCCACAAAATCTCACTCGGCTTTTAGTGTTTTTCCGTTACCTTTTTTTTAAATTTAACATGGCTTTTCTGTATATTTTGTGAACTTGCAAGTATTTTTTATAGAATTATGGTCTTACGCTTATTCTCTAGTGGGTTTTTATTAGTTGGGTCCGTGTTTTTGTTTCTTTATGCATACTTGTTTTGCTGTTTGGTGAAGCTGTTTAGCGTTTTTCTTTGTTTGTTTCTTATGTTAATAGATCAGTATTTTTTCCACATCTGACGAACTATAACTTGACAAGCTGTTGGAGAAAATTAACGCTAAACCAACAGTCAAGTTAGCAATGACACTATAAAGCTTCAGTTTAACGAAATTAATAAACAAGATTCTAACAAACTTTTTTTAATTTTACAATTACATTTTTTTATGCAACGATATATCTATGTTTTCTAACAGTTACCAGCAAATTGACATAGATTTTTTTTTTGTCACTCAAGAAATTTTTAAAGTAAATTTTTTTTTTTTTTCGTACCATTTTGATATTCGTGTGTCATAAGCAATTTGTGATAAACTTGCAAAAAGTTCTTTTTCGTGAGTAATTTGATGAAAAAACTATTGACAGTCATGAAATTTCTTTAGGAGCATTAGAAAATATTACATGAGCAAAAACCGCAATAATACATACATTGTTGAATAAATAAGTATGTTGGTTTGTTGTTACTTTCGTAGCAACTGACAAAAAAACTTTGTTAATAATTACAAATTAATACATCTATTTTTTAGGTTTCATCCGTTTTTTCTAATATAAATATGTATTAATAAGCTCTTACATTCGAAATATATTTGTTTTAATTCAAAAGAATTATTTTTACTAATAAAAAAATTTCAATAGGTTGGTAATCAGCAATTGTTTTAAAATCAATTTCTTACTTTGTAAACAGTCATGAAACATAAGAGTGTTATTGAGCATTTTTTTTAATTACCAAAATTTTTAAATAATTTATTGCTGTAAATACTTTTTTTAAATATTTTATACTGCGTACTTACTTAAAATAACTTACCTCATATTCTTATGTGTTTTGACGTAATGATCAATAAGGTTTTACAGTTACAGAACTAATGAAGCATTGTTTATAGCAATGTTAAATTTTATACAGTTTTGATAAATCTATTTGGTCCCTTCATTTTTAAATTACGCGCTTCTTGACTGTGCAAATCGGTGCTTGAAGATTCGCCTTTACGACTTTATAACTCTGGCAGAAGAAAATCTATGGGGACAAATGACCTTTATACATGTTACGGGGTGCGGCCGATGAGAAGTAGCGAGGCGAAACTGACAACCTCGACCGGGCCTGTGTTACCCGGGTACCCCTGGCGGCACCTCTGATAAAACTTTACACGCGGATCTCGCTCTCCGAGACCACGTAGATAACGGGTATCGTGGCAACCTTGTATGTCGTTGCCCCTCGTGACGACTTTAATACGACACACGGGAATCGGGCACACACAAAAGAAATCACTCACGATTAAGTTTAAAATAAAAAGTATATTTAACTAAATAATATAGAATAAAATACAAAATATTACTCACGGATGTGAGTGTAATTCTCGCACGTCAAGCGCGCTTGCTCGACGTGCTCGTGGCGCGAAAACGCAAACCGGGCAGACCTACGTGGGCTAATCTAGGGCCGCTGCCCTTTACAACAGACTGCCTGTTGGCAGGTACTTACACGGGGCGGGGAGATCACTCCTCATGGATGCCTTGGATAGGCCGAGCAAGGCGCAGTTGGCGTGAGCTCGCAGAAGCCAGTAGGCGTCCCTATTGGCTGCGTGTGGAGATCAAGGTCGTCAGACCTGGACTTGGTCTGACCTTGCCGTTGGGTTCCAGAGCCGGATCATGGCACCAACACTTTCCATGGCGTCGACTTAACACCACAACTTCACACACCAGAAAAAACGAAAAGAACAACAGCAGACGGCAACAAGGAAAAACTCGCTTCACGCGCGTTCGCTGGCCCAAGCTAATCTGCCGCTCTCTCGGCCTTTTTTCCCGTTCCCCTACTTTCCCTTCCCGCTTTCCCACTGCAGCCCTTTAACGCTCTTTTTCTCCTTTCCCTGCTTCCCTACCTGCCCTAGCCTACTTATGTGACCTAACGGTGGGGCATCGTTACACCCCCCGACTAGACGTGGAATACCGGGGTATCCAACTCTACCTCCTAGGCACCATTTAGGAAGGCTGGGGTTTAAACTAAGAGAGGGAGAAGGAAAAAGGCAGATAAAGAAAAATACAACGTTGGCTATACATTAAAAAAAAAGGCACTATTTATTGCCGTGAGTGGAAAAAGAAAAACAAAAAAAGTAATTAAAAATGAAAAGAAAAAGAAAAAATAAGAAAATGAAAACAAAATCATATTGGGGCAGTCAATCCGTGGCTGGTTGATCCTAGGACCGTATCACTTGCGGATCCAGCCTTCATTCACGCGCTCGTAGTTAAAGTGCTCAGAGTGCCTTGGGCACTCCTTGGACCGTTTCACCCCCTGCAGTCCGCACAAATAGCAGCAGACGGGGCAGGTGGTGGTCCCTACCACCTTTGTCTGGACCGCACGGGCCCTGGTCAGGAGGCGTTCGGTCTCCTGGCAGAGTTGCCGAGCCTCGGCGTCCGCCTTCTTTTTTTCTTCTTTGCGGTGGGCCTCCTCGACGCGGCAACGCTCTTCCTCTGCGAGAAGTTGGCGCACCTCAACCCAGGTGTGATTGAAGGCCGCAAAACATTTGCTTTTTTTTCGGCCTTGACAGTCTTGGTCGTGGAGCCGCGCTCCCAAACAAAGGCCTCGACCTCTGTAAAGGCGGCAAGCGCCTTCTCTCGGCTCGCCACGACACATTCCCGGGCCTCGTTGAGCCGCTCCAGGATGCCTTCCCAGGTGTTATCTGGATCGATGGCCAAGAGCTGTGGCGCCTCCAAGGCCTCTGGTGTTGGTTGGACCGCTGACGTTGGGTCAGCCTCGTCCTCGCCTCGGGGCTCAATGGTCAGTCACGGAGTTGTTCCTACTTGGAATCTGAGGCCTCGTTAAAAGGCCTTGACCAGCTCGGTCCTCTCCTGCTCATAAACGGCGTGCCTGAGGCGTCTGATAAAACCACCCAGGCTAAGGTGTGTTGCCTATGTCTCTGTAACAATACTTTCCCCAGAAAATAAAAGAAACAAAAAGTGGGAAAAAAGAAAAAAACACAATCAGTTGGAATGGAGGTGCTTACAAAATTAAATTTTTTCTATTCTACGGGGCCGCAGCCATCGTATATCGCTCGGCGATTGACCCGTCGTTGGATCGCATGTTCGGACGTTGTCGCGTGGTCTGCTTTCAATCGCAGGCGTCTTAGCCGTGGCGGATGGCTTCGACGCCACGGTCGTTTTTTGCGGGCGGCCTTGCTTTGGCCTGGCTGATCCAGCAGCCTCGCTTACTACGGATGGATTCGCTAAAGGCGGGTTGCGCTTTGCCTGTTCACCGCTTTCCAACGGTGGTTGAGGAGCGCTAGCCACTTCTTCTTTAGACCCCAAATCTTCAGGAGGATCTTCTTCCGCCGTCGCTGAGGGGCTGCTCACGTAAGATTTCAGCTGCCTCACGTGAATGGGGACTGATTGCGTGCCTTCCTCGGATTTGAACTCGTACGTGTTGGAACCCAATGCCCTCCGGACGGTAAAGGGGCCGGCGTATCTTGGGGCCAATTTCGCTGCCATACCTTGCGTTGCCGAGGACAAGACGTGGCTCTCCCGCCATACCAGGTCGCCAGGAGCGTAGACCACGTCGCGATGCTTGGCATTGTAATGCCGAGTGGCATTGGCCTGTGCCTTATCGCTTCGCTGATTTGCTTCTACGTGCAGAATCGGCAGACGCTCCATGCGCTGCTTCCAGTTTTTTATTGCCTCATCCTCTAGGCGTTGCTGGGCCGTCGAATCGACCTGTCGGCGCATCGTACTTGGGGAGTACGGTTCTCTACCGCTGTTAAGCATCGCGGGGGAGAAGCCTGTGTAAGCGTGCCTCTCTGTGTTGTAAGCGAACACATGTTTGAGCAGCTTCTCATCCCATGACCTATGATTGGCTTCGAAAAAAGCTCGGATCATGGTCTTGATGGTACGGTTCAAACGTTCAACCGGGTTCGCCTGCGGTTGATACGGCGGCGTAAGCATGTGCCATATGCCAAGGTTCTCCAAAAACCCATCGACGTCTTTGTTTCGGAACTTAGTTCCATTATCCGTCCGTCAACAACGCTTCCGGGGTACCATGTCGACAGATGACGCGCTCTCTTACTGCGGTAACAACAGCCTTTCCATTGGCTCACCGTAGCGGTACGACTTCGGCCCACCTCGTCAATAGATCCTCGATCACGAGGATGTATTCGTGGCCGTGCGTTGTCTTTGGTAGGGGGCCCATCATGTCAGCGGCCACTACTTGCCATGGAGCGGTGATGATCCTACGCCCCATAAGTCCTGGGGGTAGCCTCTGATCTACCTTGGTTTGTTGGCAAACCATGCAGCTCCACACGTAACGGGCAAAATCCTGGTAAAATCCCGGCCAGTAGTACAACCGAGAGACACGCACAAACGTCTTCTCGCGGCCAAGATGGCTGGTATATGGTGTATCATAACACTCCTGAAGCACCTGGTCGTGCTGGCTTTTAGGTACCACCAGCTTCCAGGCTTCCATGACACCGAGAGTTTCATCAACTGTGGAATCGGGGCGATATGCATACAGGTATCTCCCGACGATTTTCCATTACGGTTGACCCCGTGGGTTGTCCCATACCTTATGTACCATCTCATGGTACCAAGGATCTTCAGCCAGGGGTTCCCACATGAGCGCTGCCACAGCGCCACTCTCATCATCCTCATACAGTCATGACAGGGCATCGGGTACGCAATTTTGCGTCCCTTTCCGGTGTTCAACCTTGAAGCCATGGCTTTAAAGTTCCATGACCCATCTTGACAGTCGTCCAGTCAGGTTGTTGATACTAATTAACCACCGGAGACTGCTGTGATCGGTTACAACCTTAAAGCGTGTCCCTTCGATATAGGGGCGGAACTTTTGCGTCACCCATAAGACCGCGAGGCATTCTCGCTCTGTCACACTATAATTACGCTCAGCCAAAGTCATCGAACGGCTTGCAAACTCCAGCACTCTTTCCTGCCCGTTGACGATCTGGGACAATACGGCGCCTAGTCTGGAGTCGCCGGCGTTCGTTTGCACCACGAACGTACTCTTGAGGTCAGGTTGTTGTAACACTACCAAGGACGTCAGCAAAGCCTTTGTCCGTTCGAAGGATCGTTGCTGTTTATCCTTTCAGTCGAACGGCTGATCCTTACGCAACAGCCTGTTGATCGGTTCTACTATCGTCGAATAAATTGGCAGGAACTTCCAGTACCATGAAACCATGCCTAGGAACCGCCTAAGTTGTTTCAAATTCTTCGTAGCCGGAAATGCCGTAATTGGTTCCAATTAACCCGAATTCGGTCGTAAACCATCTCGGTTTACGAGGACGCCGAGGTATCTCACCTCGAGTTGACAGAACTCACTCTTTCCTCGGTTAAGGGTGAGTCCTGCTTCGCGCACATGTTTCAGCACATGCTTTAGCTACTTGAGATGCTCCTCGAATGTCTCTGTGACAATTATTATGTCATCGAGATAGGCATAGGCATAGGGCTCGAGCTTCAGCTCAATGACGCCGTCGATTAGCCACTGAAACGTCGCCGGCGCATTACTCAGGCCAAACGGTAGCCGTTGGAACTGAAAGAGTCCCTTGCCTTGTACGGTGAATGCTGTCAACGGCTTAGCTTTCTTGGCTAGTGGTATCTGATGGTACGCGCTGCTAAGATCAAGAGTTAAGATGAAACGTGCTTTTCTCAGCTTGCGAAGGATGGTATCCATATGTGGCAATGGGTACGCGTCGGGGGTTGTCACTGCGCTTAGCTTCCGGTAATCGACGCAAAAACGATACTTCCCATCCTTCTTACGTATCATCACCACGGGGCTTGCCCAGCCACAATTTAATGGCTCAATCACGCCACTTTCAAGCATCTTACTCACGTGGGCGTGGATTATTTCCTGGATCTTATCCGATACCGGGTAGCACTTCTGCTTGATAAGTCGTGAGGTCGTGACCTTGATCTTGTGCTCGACCCACGTAGTGCATCCTAAGGGAGCTTCACGTTCCACGTAGCGGTCCAGGAAAGTCTAGAATTCCTCTTGTTGTCTGGGCGAGATTTAGTCCAGCCCAACGGCAGCGAGTCCGACCTCACTGGTCGCCGTCACGCCTGCTACCTCTAGAGGGACCTTTGTACCTGTTCCTTTCAGCACCAGGACTCTATCAACAGGATCATGGATGGTCCCAAAAGCATTGATAAAGTTAGCCCTGACGTAGCAGTCAGCGTCTAACTCAGGCAATACTATAACGTCTACGTTCCGTTTCACCCCTCCCAACTCAAAGGGTAGGGTGATGAAGCCTAAGGTGCGTGACGGTCGTCCGTCGGCCATAGCCGCGCTTCCTAGCGTGGGGCGTAGTTGCCGACGACAGAAATTGGCTATCTGGAGCCTGACTGCTCGCATGACCGTGTAAGTTGCCCCAGGGTCGTATAGCGCTCGCAGCTTGTACCCGGCTATTTCAAGCTTTAGCCACCACCGGCGCACGTCCTCCGATGTAACCGCGGCTTGTGAGGGTTGGATAGAGGGAGGCAGCGTAATACCCTCGTTTACGTCTGCCTCCTTTCGTTTCCCTGCCTTTTATTCAGGCAGTCCCGCGCATAGTGGCCAAGATGGTTACACTGATAGCAGCACGACTGCGACTCCTAAGAGGTAAACCTGTCTCTCCGGATGCCAGACTTTTCCGTGCCTGACCCCTCGTTCGGGTTTCGCCTCGGTGAGTACGAGCCCGAATCTCGGCGTCTATTCGCCTTGGGCGTAGAAAGCGTGGATGATCGTCGTCCCTATTGACAAGGCCCGTTTTAAGCACGAGAACTCTGCTTTGGCTCATTAGCATATTTAGCCAGGCCTGTTCAACGCTTCTCGACGTAGAGATGGTCAAGCAACAGCTTCAGCATGTTTTCGTCCATTTCTAATTTTCTGACCTTTTTCTTGGTCAGCTCATCGACTATTTCTGCCAAGTACTCATCCATCACGTCAAACCCCGCAATTTTTGGAGGATTAGCCAGTTTCTTTGGCAGCTCCTCAATTGCCTTTCAAAGAGCAGCTTGCTCTTTCGAGATAGCCGCTATTTCCTGTACGCTAACGCCTTAAGGTTGGGCTTCACTTATACCCGCAACCCTGGGCTGTTTCTTGGCCTCAGTAGCCTTAGCCTTTGGTTTGTATGCCAGTTCTGGCAGGTAGAAATGTTCCAGTGGGGGTGGCTCAAGGAACGCACTCCTGAGTTCCAAGAGGCGTTCAGCCTCAGTGGCCCTTCGCAGCAGCTCTGCCATGCTGTAAACCTCATCTCGTCAGATTCGATCCTGTAACTAGTGACACATATTTCTGTGAAATAGGTCCAACTGACGTTTTACCGGCCATGGAAGTTGAATTCGCCGCATGATATTCTTAATCTGCGTTAAGAAAATTTCGTATGGGCTCACCAGCGTACTGGGTACGCATTTGCGCATCCAGTGTTTTTGTTTTGCTGTAGCTACTGCTACAGCACCTATTCTACTATTGCTATAAATATAGCAATAGTATTTGTCGTCTACCTTGTAGACGACGTCGCGCGATACCTAACCGTGGGTTTTTTATGTCGAGCGCCAATGTTACGGGGTGCTGCCGATGTGAAGTAGCAAGGCGGAACTGACAATCTCGACCGGCCTGTGCTGCCCGGGTACCCCTGGCGGCACTTTCGATAAAACTTTACACGTGGATCTCGCTCTCCGAGACCACGTAGATAACGGGTATCGCGGCGACCTTGTACGTCGTCGCCCCTCGTGACGACTTTAATACGACACACGGGAATCGGGCAAACACAAAAGGAATCACTCACGATTACGTTTAAAATAAGAAGTATATTTAACTAAATAATATAAAATGAAATACAAAATATTACTCGTGGGTGTGAGTGTAATTCTCGCACGTCGAGCGCGCTTGCTCGACGTGCTCGCGGCGCGAAAACGCGAACCAGGCAGACCTACGTGGGCTAATCTAGGGCCGCTGCCTTTTTACAACAGACTAGCTGTTGGCAGGTACTTACGCGGGGCAGGGAGATTGCTCCTTGTGGATGCCTTGGATAGGCCGAGCAAGGCGCAGTTGGCGTGAGCTTGCAGAGGCCAGTAGGCGTCCCTATTGGCTGCGTGTGGAGATCAAGGTCGTCAGACCTGGACTTGGTCTGACCCTGCCGTCGGGTTTCAGAGCCGGATCATGGCATGAAAACTTTTCGTGGCGTCGACTTAACTTAATTATAAATTCTGAGAAGTGATATTTTCTGTATTTTCATATTTGTATAAGATATTTTGGTGCATCAGCCAGGTAATAACTCATTTTTTCTTCAATTTCGTTTTTATGTCTGTGTTTTGCACATTGTGTGTACCATGAAAAGAAGATTAGAATCGCCTTTTAACGGTCCTGCAGAGAAACGCCTACAATTGGATTTGACAGAAAACCATTCTTTAGACTCCAACTCCGAGCATGACTTTTCCATTAACCCAAATAGATTTGGGGTAGGATCGTTTCTGAGATTGGCACCTTTAGAAGTTAAAGCTGATCATCCTAATTTTTCACCGGAGATACAAAGGTTGAAAGATTCAGAGGCCGAATGAGGAGATAACTTTTAAGCGGCACACTAATTTTGTGCGCTTGAAGTATCAAATGTAGAAACTGGGATTGTGGCCCCACCACCTCCAGTAGCAGTGACAGCTCGCAATCGAGCATCGCGCCGTCGTCCAGCAGCCGAGGCGTGATATTTTCTTTATTTTAATGTTCGTACAGAATAGAATTATTAATTTGTTATTGACAATGAAATTAACTTATTATTTAAAATGACAAATAGTCAGAATTTCGCTTTATCCACGAATTATACATATCATAGTGAAGTTTTTTTTATTTCTTGCATAAGAATATGAATATTGTATCATTTAATAAAGATATTGTTACTTAAATACAAAAATATTCGATGCATTGCAACAGAATATTCTAATTGTATTCGCTACGTGCACAAGCTGAAAAAGCGATCGCGGCAATACCATGCTAATATGTGGGACGTTTAAAGTAAGATTTGAATTTAAAATTTGTTTGAAGCTATTAGTTGTGTCAATGATGTATAAAAGTCCTGATCAAAATTTTTTTAGATATTGCCCCGTTATTCCATGGATATTCAGCAGATGTACACCGTTCATTGAAGAAAGCAAAATTTGGTAATGATTACGGATTTGACTTAAAAGAAGTTTACTTTTTTACGGGCTTTAATGCAAAAATGATTTATTTCAGGGTTTTCCGGCTATTTTTATTTTATGCAACAGAAACACAACTCTGCTGTACGATGCCATATGGCATAAAATTTTTGAAATAATTCCAGAGCTGAGAAACTTCAATAGCGTGATGATAGATTTTGAACGAGCCTCAAGAAATTCAGTGAGGAGAAATTTTCTGGATGCATGAATTTCTGGATGTATATTAAACAAACAAGTAATTACAAAAAAATCATAAAAAAATTTGTGTTAAAGCATCAGATCTTGAGTTCAGCTGGAATGTCAGAGAGCAGCTCGCACAACTTTGAGACTTTGGCTGAAACTAGCCACTTAAGTTTTCGTTGCAAAGACTTAGTTTCATTTTTTATTTTTTATAATGTAAAGCTTGATCAAATACTGGTGCAACGTTTTGCGTATATCTGCCAATAAATACGCATACTTATATTTTAGAAACGGCACTGGCATTGCCTTACTTACAAGATGGATTTATTACTAATGGTATACACGAGCTTCAAGCGACAGTTGACAATATAGCATATGAACGAATTCAGCGTTTTTTGTCATATATAAAACGGGTTTGGTAACCACTGGCTGAAATAGTGTCTGTGAATGGAGTCGCCATACGTACCAACAATATCTGCGAAATTTTTTACCGGAAAGATTATCGCAAATTCCACGATCACCCAGAGCTTTTTGAGTTTTTTGGTTACGTGATAAATAATAATAATAATAATAATAATAATGATGATAATAATAATAATAATAATAATAATAATAATAATAATAATAATAATAATAATAATAATAATAATAATAATAATGACAATAATTATAATAGTAATGATAAGAATGCTATTTTTTATGATTTTTCTAAAAAATAATTTATAATTGGAAAAATGATACTAATAAACGCTATTATATTTCAGACACCATGATAAAGATAGTGCAAGATTATCATTCAAACTTGTAGAGAGTCAAAAATAGACTTATATTGTGGTCGAATCGAACAGCAGTAGAAATCCGAATTAGTATTGCTCTGATTCACTTGCAAGCGCAAGTCTTTGGATGCTGGTACTCAGTTAATTTAAAAAAAAAAAAAAAATGTTCATTCATCAAGCTAGCAAATAATACTATCAAACTTGTAATTTTTTTTTCAGCATAATCATCAGCAGATTTTTACGCAGCATTTTTTAACATAGACGTTTGCAATACTTTCTACCGCGTACGTATAACAAATGATCAAAAAAATTGAGATGCAAATCAACAGTCACAATAATTCCATTAATTTTTTTTTAGTTAATTTTGAGGTACGCAGAGAAGCTCTGCATCATATAACGCAAGCAGAACTTAACGAGGAAATTTTGTTGGTTAACGAGCTGCAGCGCGTTTTCGTTCCAAATCATGGAGATGGTTATAAAACGATTATTTATTATTCGATAATTTCGAATTTTTGACTCTATCATAAGGTTATACGAATATTTGCTCACAGGTGGTGCGTTTGAGGGTCCCCTACCAAATTTAAATCAAGAAATCCAACAGATGCAAGTACTGTCCACGACGCGGACGAGGTCGTGCTCGAGGACGAGGTAGTGCTCAAGCTCAAGACGGTGTTCAAGGTCGTAGAGGTGCATGGGGCGCTGCTCAAATCCAAGAGCAACAAGAAAAAAGGCGAGGCCTCTGGCGTATACACGTGAAAATCCTATTTCAAGCGACGAAGATGAAGTCAGTAAAAAAATTGATGAAAATTCTACAAAAATTAATAAAAAATGCAAGGACATTAAATTATTAAAGATTGTTTTCTTTATTAAGCTGCACCCAAGAACAACAAACCTCGTTCGAGGTATAAGCACTGAATATATAAACATACACAAGTATTTTTTTCTGGTTTAGCTGTGCTAAGGAACAATGAGCCGCGACGTGAGGATATCATTGATCCTGCCATAGACTTCGATGACAACCATGGTAGACGTTATTTTGAAATAACGTTATTTTCAAATTGTAACTTAAGTCATAAATTCGTGTTTTTGTTTCCTTAGATATGCCAGAGATTGATGAGCAATTGCCACCAGGGTGAGATGAAGTTGCTGATGTCGCCATCGATCCCGTAGATGGCCAAGGTAAGCATTATTTTTCTATACTTTTAAATGTGATAATTTACATATTATACCATATTGTCTTTTGGTTTAGCTGTGCTCAGTTTTAATAAACCATGACGTGAAGATGTCGTTGATCCTGTCATAGATCTCGTTGATAAGAATGGTAGACGTTATTTCGAGTTTTTTTTTTTTAATTCTTAACTTGAGTAATACATTTTCTTTTTTTTTGTTTTCACACAGACATGCAAGATATCGAAGACTAAGTGCCACCAAACCGAAATAATGTTGCCAATGTCGCCATTCATCCTGTATATGGTCAAGGTAAGCGTTTTTTAAAAATACTTTTTAAAGTACTGTTATTTAATTTTTGAAACATTTTGTCGGGCCCGATTTTCCAAGTACAAATCATTTCATAAAAAGTCCACAGGTTCACCGTTTTTTCTTACATTTTTTAAATATTTTTAATCAATAAGTTCAAATGTTTTTGTATCCATCAAGTAACGGATAACTTTATTTTAATAAAACCATTATGTTTTAAAATATTTAGAGTTTCCTGAGTTGGTTGGATCTGAACATCAGAGATAGATCGAAGGGCCTGAAAACGTCGATCTTCCTGTGCAAGTTGAATGAGTTAACGGTACATCGTTTTTTATGATGCCTAGGATGAATTATTTAATTAGTAATATGATTGATTTTTTAATTATGACTAGGTGCCATAGAAGACGAAAAAAATGCACATCGTCGAAACGGATCAAACGATGGTGCACCTAATGTACTGGAAAACTTTTGTAGGAGACAGGCATATCAAAATCGTAGGCGTCGTTGACAAAAGAATGTGAATAGCAATGCTCTGAAACTAAGTCGTAATCAACGAAAAAATTAACATAAGAAGATGTAACTACAAGAATCAGGTAACGGTATTGTTGTTACTATGAACGTGAATAGAATTCATTTAACTTTTGTTTTTTAAATAAATTATTTGGTTGAAATTTATAATTCTTGGGCTTTCTTAAATTCTATTTTTTTTTAAATGCTTTTTTTTCCCTCAAGAGTTTCTGGTTAATAGTTAATTATGCTGAGACATACTTGGTTACATGAAACAATTATAACATTTAAAAAATAATGTGAACTTAAAAAAAATAAAAAAAACAGCAATAATAATTTTAAATAAATATTACTAAATACAGTTTACAAACTTTATCTTCAAATTGAAAGTCAATTGAGAATCCAAATTGTTTATGCGAAAGAAAAGCGTTTGACATGTAATTTTGAAGTAATTGTAACTGAGATTATTATAGGAGACATATTTCTATGAAGGAATCTTTTAAATTGACTCATTGATTTAATGATAGTTTTGCCATCAACATTGTTATTGTTACAATCATAGTAACAACTGTAATATTTTTGTTTATTATAATTATTATTCTTTCTCTTTTTTTCATTGCCAATGTACTTGAATACTTTTCAAAGATATTGTCAAATTAACTAATTTACTCTTGTATTAAATAATAACAAAGTTAAACGATTTTCCGATGTTGTTGCTAACTTAAGACCATTTTTCACAAATAATGAAATCATTTACGCCTAATTTAATGTATGAAAATAAATTCAACGTTAGTTTTTTGCACTAGTATATATTCGAACTTTAACATTTTGTGACATTGTCTTATAGAAGTACGTTATATTTCTTATAATTTGAAAACTTATTCATTTATACATAGAAACTTATTTATCAATAGAAAATTTAAATTCTGATGAAATTAGGTAGACTACGAACCACATTTGTATTACACCTGCCACTTGTAATGGTTGGTCAAGACCTAAAAAGTTACGCGTAATCGCCACGATTTACAGAGTTTCTAAATGAACTGTCTTGAATGTGAATCTTAATTCTCGCACATTAAATAAAAAAAAATAAATAAAAAACTTGAGTATGCTAAATTTTTTAAGAGTTGCGCTTAGTCGTGAAAAAAATGAAAAACAAATGCATCCCCTTATTGTTAAAAAAAGAGCGTACAATTAACACTCACTGATCAACCCGCATATTTTAACACATGTATCTTTTACTATATAATGGATCGCGCTTAATAGATTTATCTACGAGGGTTGGAGCCTCCGCCCTTGTTGTCACTCATTTGATTATAATTTCCTCTACATTTTGTCATAACAATGATATTTTTCACAAAATCCAATATAATCCATTAGCAGCCATTTTACGACATTTGAGGGTGTATTCTAATTGTATTTAAGTTTGCCCCTGAGTATGTTTTTTTTTTTTTAAGGCTTATGACAGAAAGGTCCGCAGCCTGACCGCTTCATAAAAAGATTGTCTTGATAATTAAAAATAAAATCCCTGCATAACGCGCATTTTATATCGTTTAGTAATCGTTTAAGACTGACATGATCAAAAGAACCGAATAAATTGAAACAACCTTTGATTTTGAGACAATTATCTTTCTGCGTAAACAATCATGATACGAATTACGCGTAGCTGCCACGTCTCCGAGAGTTGGCCGACCAGCTCTCTCAGAGGTGGATCTTGATCTCTACAGAATGAAACAATGAAACTAAAAAACTTGAGTTAGATGAAGACTTGAAGAATTACGCTTATTTGATACGTCTTAGAAAATTTAAAAATTATCTATCTTGAACATTAATTTCCATTCTTGCACATTTAATTTAATTTAAAAAATAAAAAAAAAAAACTTGAGCAAGCTAAATTTTTTAAGAGTTGCGCTTAGTCGCCACGTCTAAGAGTGTTAAAGGAGTAACTGTCTTAAGCGAGAATCTAAATTCTCGCACATTAAAAAATATTTAAAAAATGGATACAATCGCATCACCTTACTGTTCAAAAAAAGAGCTTACAATTAACACTCACAAAAAAATCCACATATTTTAACATGTATATCTTTACTATCTAATAGATCGCGCTGAATCGACGTAATTACGAGGATTGGAGGCTCTGCCCTTATTGTCGCAAATTTGAATCTAACTTTCCCGTACATTTCGTCATAACAATGATAATTTTTAAAAATCCTACACAATTCATTAGCAGGCATTGTACAACATCCGAGGGTATAACCTAATTGTATTTCAGTTTGCCCCTGAGTACGGTTTTTTAAGTGTATGCTGGAAAAGTCCATAGCCTGACGACGTCGTAAGCTCTATAATTGAAATGAATACGTTTGCGTATCGAGTTTTTTTGTTATCGTTATTGTCTCCAATAGATGTAGAAATCATAGAGTTAAAAAAGTACCACACTGGTATTCTTTCTAGTAAATCACTAATGTAGAGAAAACTTTTTTTTACCATTTGCTTAATCGCTGTGGTTCTTACAGGTTAGTTTTCAACTGTACTTGGCTTAAATTTTAAATGTATTGAGATATATTGATAATTTATAAATGTAGTTTGTACTCGTACACTCATATCAATGTATTTTTACAGAATTAATGACTGAAAAACTTATTTTTCTCACAACGGGATTAAAGTGCGTAATTTATTAAAAGAACGCTCGTATTCACGGTTGTCAAAGAAAATAAGAACTTTTAGTTAAATATAGTTTATACTTGGTTTTTCTTTCTCTTGAATTCATGTTATCGAGTGTATTTCTTATGCTCTCAACCATTAGTACTAAAAAAGCTATTTTTAAGGAGTAATCGTAGCATATTCAGCTGACCACGATTGTTAGTACAGTAGAGGCTGTTTTATTTGTTGGATGAAAAATCCAAGCATTAACTTCCTATTGGCTAATTTGATGACATAACCTTTTTCGTTGAAAAATTATTTACTTTTCACTCAACGAATTAAACAGTCTCCTTTTTATATTGCACGCCATGAACTTTATCACTTGTTAATGCATTTGCTTTACGTACTTTTGCTTCAACTCAAATGTTTTTAAACTTCGTATAATAGAAACTGAGAATGTTAGATTACACTTAAATTTAATAGTTTTTCAAGAATTAAATATTAAAGAAATAAAAATTTCATTATTATTACGTATTCGAGTACGCGCATGCATATGTATATATATACTTACACATGTTACTTCTGGTATACGTGATGTGCGTCTTCCTTCATGTTTGCTATGATATATACGAACCGTTGATCAATGAATGTAGAATGAAACAAACATTTTCACTATACTGCCCTAAAAAAAGGACCTTTATCCAGTTACGTGGGACAAGCACTCGTTTTATTCAAACACCTATTTGTGCATTTAATATGACATCATGTATGTACAAATTATTTTTCTTGGAATCATTGCATCTGAGAAACACAATTTTTTTAAATTTTGGCTACCACAAGACTAAGATAATCTATGCTATCTGATCGATATTAGGAATAACAATTGACACAATGTTATTTTTCATGGTAAAAGTTGTAGTTCTTTATTCAATTTGTTTTCTATGATTGTTTGTGATGAAATTTTAATTTACCCGTGCTTATAACTAATTTTTACTAATTTTAAAATGAATTATAAAAATATAGGTTTTGATCGTGGGACAGTTATTCTTATATAACATGATAAAAGATACAAAATAAATAAATTTATAGCTATGATATGTTGGATGCAGCTTTGACTTTGAGATATAACTCGTTATTTTAAGAATTATTACGACTGTTTGTATGAATCCGTGTAACATATATTTTTGCACTTTAGTTATCATATCTTAGACGTGGAATTATGTTTAACCTATCGGGCTTCCCTTCCAAGATACGACTGTTTTTCTTATTTTGAGAGGTGATGTTGTAACAAATATTCTTCGAAGATTTTTTTACCATCCGTATTGATGTTTCAAGCATGCCATACTGAATAAAAAATATTTTTTGACTTTTTCTTGTCTAGATACAGTCACAAAACAAGAAAACATAGGGTATGTCTGTCCATAGCCCAACGTCTTTCTATTTGTGTTTGTTGATCAGGTAGTTCTTCTTTGTAAACCTGTAAAAATTAGTATTTTTAGCCAATTATACTTCTCTGCCTCGTCCTCTAAATGAAACACGTAGTATCGCTTATTCAGTTAGTTCGATGCTACTTACCACAGGATATTTTAAAAATTTAAAGTTTTTGGCGCTAACTGCGGGTGGCGCTGCTGTGTTACTGTCTCTTGTAGCAGTCTGGCAACTTCACTCGCTCCATGTTGTCATTACGCTTTTTTGTGCGTTCAGTGCCACACGTAAAAGCAACCGCTCTCAATCAAAGTTTTTTGTCAACTCTAAAAACCGCGCGAGCATCTCTCTCGAAAGATGAGTGGTCGTAACTCTCATCATCGACACCGCAAGCTTACGCGGTCTGAAGAAAAAGACGACTACGCACCCTGTAAGCGTGGAAGAAAAAGCTTCAGCCCACGCAGTAATCTGCAACGAGATGTTTCCCATGAAAGCTATCACAGGCGATCCAACGAGCACTCTAAACGTGGAAAAAACTCGAGCCGTAGCTCGGGAAAAAGTCGTCGCCATGGACACTGGCACAACTACCGCAGCGAAAAACAAAACGTGACCCACATAGGGCACACGACAGCAGTAGCCTAACCTCAAAACCCTACAACCAGCAAATACTGCAAGAAATCTCGGACAGAATCGGTGCCGAGCGTTCCTCTCGAAGGACGTCACGCCGTAGACGGGAGTATAGCCACATCAGATCGGACAAAAACGGCAGCGAGCGCTCTCCAAGAGGGTCGACGGGCCACAGACGAGCAAGCAGCAGCTTTAGCCGAGAAAATAACAAACAGCGATATTCGAGCGAGAGAGAAGGCCCACGCCATAGCAGTGCAAGTAGCTATAGCAGCTACTCCTCATATAGTAGCACAAGTCGATCGTCGTGGACTTCACGCTCATCATCTTCCTCATAGTCCTGTTCGTCGTCGCGCAGCAAGGGCACTCCAAGACAAAAGGACAAAGGCGACGCTTAAAAGGAGCTCAATCTTCTGCTTAACTTGCTAGGGGAGACACCAAAAATCTATGAGACGGGGCCGCCCATCGATAAATCAGTAGCCGAAATATAGAGCACACTGTGCATGCAAGGCATACAAAAAGAAGCTGAACAAGAGCGCATCAAAAAGTACCCACTGCCCGAAAACTGTACCGTGCTGAAAGCTCTGGCATTAAACCCCGAAATAAAAACCGCCATTGGTAAGTCCTCCACTAGGAAAGACAGCTTTCAGGTCATACTGTAAAATCAGCTTGGCACGGGCTTAGGTGCCTTAGGCGCAGCTCTCTCCCTCGCAATGGACGGTACTGAATCTGACACGAAAAAATGGCAAGAGCAAGTATTCTCTCACATCTGCGATGCAGGAAGACTGTTTACCAACCTGCACCACGAAATGTTCGTCTCTTGTAGAGCTGTAATCATGCCAACGCTGAAACTTCTCGTAAACGATATCTCTGAGGACTGCCAAATAGACTTCTCACTATTCGGGAAAAATTTTCCAGAAAAACTCAAGCTCGCAAAGGAAATGGAAAAAGTCTCTAAGGACGTTACTAAGATCACCAGGAAGGACCAAGGCAACAGCAGTTACAAAGGCTCATTTAGGGCCCCACTAAAACAGAAAAATTTAAACTTCAGAGGGCCTCCCAGACGATACCAGACAACCTCGAAAAGCCTGAGGGGCCAAAAGTCATCAAGTTACCCGACGAATCAACGAGGATTTAGAAGAAAGTAGAAGTAAGAGTTTCAGGCAGAATAAGAAAACTCGTTAAGTCATGGGAGAAGATCACCATCACCAGTGATCCCTCCGTTCTCAGCACAGTTAAGGGGTACAAAATACCCATTTTTAAAAAAGCGACACAAAAAGTTCTCCCTGAAACACCGAGTTTCTCGAGCGCGAAGCGAAAAAATGATAAACGATTAGTCGGAAAAAGGGGCGATCTCTCCCTGCACACCGATGGCGGGACAATTTGTCTCAACCTATTTTCTTCGAAAAAAGCCAAACGGCGAGTACAAGTTCATACTTAACCTCAAAAAATTAAATAAACACCTTGAAATGCCCCCCTTTGAACTTGAAAGTCTGAAAACCGCCACAAAAATAGTCACTCTGAATTGCTATCTGGCAAAAATCGATCTGAAGGACTCCTATTTTCTCGTTCCAATTCACAAGAGCCACAAAAAGTTCCTACGGTTTAATTTTGGAACACAAATGTATGAGTTCAACGTACTACCCTTTGGTTTATCAACCGCACCCTACGCGTTTACGAAACTAATGAAGCCCGTGATGCACGAACTACGAATAAAGGGGTTTTTATCTGTAATTAACATTGACGATATCCTAATGATGGGAAAGGATAAAAACGAATGCGCAAATATCGTAAAGCAAACAATGGAAATAATGAAATACCTGGGCCTTGTAATTAATTGGAGAAAAAGCATCGTCGTGCCATCAAAACAGTGCCCTTATCTCGGGTTTATAATCGATTCAGGAAACTATTTTTTTTACCTGGACGCTAAAAAACACAATATAATTGCAGAAGCCGTAACAGGCTTGCTTGACAAAAAGTCCACGGGAATTAGAGACGTTGCACACGTAATCGGTTGATTCATCTCAGCCTGCCCTGGGATAGATTACGGCTGGCTGTACACAAAGCAGTCGGAACGCGCCAAATTCTTAGCTCTGCAAGCAAACGGGGAAGACTTTGATGGAACGATGGGTATATCCGCATCAATGAATGCAGACCTAATATGGTGGCTAAGAAGCATTTGCAGCGCCAAAAACAGAATACGCGTAAATAACTACTCCCGGGAAGTTTTCACTGACGCCTCTTTCACGGGTTGGGGCGCGTTTTGCAAAGAGCAAAAAGCTCATGGATGGTGGTTGGATAAACAATAACACATCAACCTGCTCGAACTGAAGGCGGCTTTCAACGGACTTAAGTGTTTTGCTTCACAAAAAAACAACTGTGAGATCCTGCTCTGGATCGACAATACCACCGCGATTTCGTACATCAACCGCATGGGGGGCATCCAACGACCCAAGCTCAAGAAGGTAGCACGGGAAATCTGTCAGTGGGGTAAATCTAGGAAAATCCATATTTTCGCGTCCTACAGAAATACCAAGGACAATCGGGACGTAGATGAGGAGTTACGCCGTCTACCTTTGGAGACGGAATGGGAACTGACGGGTTGAGCGTTCAAAGCCATAAAAGAATCTTTACGGACTCAATCGGGGTAGACGTGTTCACGACCTCGTGGTCTAACCTAACATTCTACGCGTTCCCCCCATTTACTCTAATCCTATGAGCCCTACGGAAAATAATAAACGATAAAGCAGAGGGAATCATGGTTGTCCCCTACTGCCCAGCACAACCATGGTTTCCCCTATTTATAAAATTGGCATTAGAACCTATCATTACCCTGGAACCACATCACTCATTGCTTCACTTCATTTCCAGAGAGATGCACCCACTGGCCTCACCCCTTACCCTGGTGGCCGTGAGGCTATCAGGCAGGCCTTAATTCTGAGTGGGACACCCAAGGAAGCGGCGGATGTGATGTTATCCAGCGTAACCTCTGGCACGCTAAAACAGTACGAGAAACCCTTGAGGCTGTGGTGGCAGTTCTGCATAAAGGAAAAAGAGTCTCCTTTCGAAGCTAGCACAGAGCCCATCCTCAAGTTTTTCACAAACCAGCTAGATGCTACCAACTCGTACAGCACCCTGAACATATACAGAGCCGCTCTCTCCCTCATCATGGGGAACAAGCTCGGGAAAGACCCGATGATAAGTCGATTCTTCAAGGGCCTGGCAAACCAGAGACCAAGGGGGACAAAATACGTAGGAACATAGAACCCGGAGACAGTCCTAGACTTACTAAAAACTTGGAGTCTGGCAAGTGGTATCAATCTCAAAAAGCTTACAAAACAGCTAGCAACTCTCTTAGCACTATGCACATCCCAAAGGGTGCAAACAATCTCGGTTATAAGAACCCCAAACATTTCAGTGTCAGAGGAATCTCCCAAGATAACAATTACCGACAGATTAAAGACAACTACTATCAAGAACCAAGCACCAGTCATGGAAATACCAGCTTTCCCTGATCAAGAAGAGCTGTGCCCTGTAAAATGTATTCAAGAATACCTACATCGCACACAAGCTCTCAGGCCTGCGGGAGAAGAAAAACTCTTCCTGACCTCTAAAAAATCTCATCACGCTGCTAGTACCCAGTCCATCAGCCGCTGGATCAAAGACACGCTGGAAGAAAGCGGGGTTGACACAAAAATATTTACGGCACACAGTACTCGCCACGCGTCAACTTCAGCAGCAACTCGAGGTGGGGTCAGTATCGAACTCATTAACAGCAGGCTGGTCAAGTTCTTCGTTTACCTTCGCTATATTTTACAACAGGCCTCTAATTCAAGAAAAACACTTCGCGCATGCAATCATAAAGATATAAACCAGCGCAAAGCTTCGCATATGCATTTGTTGTAATATAAAAATCTATGTAGCGTAATTTAATATATTTACATAAAATTACATTAAATCCAGTGTTCTTACGTCTTTCACCATCCTTTTACATGAAACAAAATTGAAAACAACTAAAGGTACTTTGAACATCTACGTGTTTGATCTAGAGAACGAGGCAGAAAGTTACAATTGAATGATCGAGTGAACTTACCTGTAAGTGAAACTCGATCAAGATTTCACGATCTGCCTCGTCCGAATAGATCAAAATCCTCCAAAAAGAGGTTTCCATTCCCCACTTTTGTACTTTGAAATTGCTTTGAAATAATGACAACATGAACCAGGTGAAGCTGCCAGACTGCCGCAAGAGGCAGTAACACAGCAGCGCCACCCACAGTGAGTGCCAAAAACCTTAAAGTTTTAAAATATCCTGTGGTAAGTAGCATCGAACTAACTGGATAAGCAATACTACGTGCTTAATCTATTTGGACGAGGCAGGTCGTACAATCTTGATCAAGTGTCACTTACAGGTAAGTTCACTCGATCTTTCAATTTTACTTTCCTATCGAAATAGAGCGTTTTTTCGTGTTTTCTAAGGTGAAGTTGTTGTATCATACATATTTTGTCCTTTATGCACGTTTTTTTGTATACGTGTTCACATATAAAATAATAAACAGTGAAGAAGAACGATTTTCACTATGTTTTTTTCTAGACTTCGAAGTGATCAAGCACTATTATACTATTCTGTATACCAACAGTATACAACATCAAAACAAGGCTCTAACTCACTGGAATCCCTGCGTGGATCAGGACACGCAACACGTATACAATATACATACGTATACTTTGCCTCCATTTAAGGTGAAGCTGTTGTTTTTCCCTTCCTTTCTCTTTTCTTCATACCTACATTTTAGCTTGGATACTTTGGTGGGTGACTACGTTTTTTGTACTTCATCTTCCTTCAAGTGGCTGCTCGAAGATTAACATAAAAAGTCTTACTTTAATAATATAAATATACCTTCTGTAAAATGTTATTGTGTACGAAGGTGGTGCAAGTATTCTTGAGACCATGATATTGAGCCATCAAGTGTTGTTGCGATGAATATTTAAATTTTTAATAAATGAAAATAAGAAATTATAAAGGATACTGTATTTTAAAAAAGTGTTAACGCTAATAACGTTTTTAACGTCATGCTCTTCTTACCTGTCATGAGTTAACACTTATTCTTAGCCATGTAAAAGACATCCACAATGAATATTTAGAAGAAGGGCTAGGAAATAATAAAAAATCTTTGTACATAATAGATATAATAAGTAATTAAAATTAATGAAAAACTAGACACATAAAAACCATTTACTATAGCTTTGTAGGGATTTCAACTTCATAAGCAAAATCATATTGATTATATTTCAAAAATGATCTGACTGGCTTGTGGTAACTGAAGTAAGGAATAAAAAATTTTGATTTTATTGTATCTAAGAATCTAGTAAAAAACTTCATTGATTGTCGTGCCGTATCTTGTAGTTGGTTTGTAGGGTCGCTATTTATGCACAACCCAAGTTACTCATAAGGAAAATTGATTTAAGGTAGTGAATCTTATGATGCAAAATTAATGTTAAAATCTCTAGAAACTATTAGTGGTAAAATGTGTAAAAGATCTCCTAATTCTATGGAAGTAGCTTTTCGTAAGAAAGTTATGATCCGTGAAAAAATTTTATTCTGTTTTATATGGTTTGATTCGGTGACACACACGCGCGCGCACACACACACACACACACATATATAAATCACAACAATAACGACTTCTTTTGCATCTTCTCCAATGCAGTGTGCTAAGCAGATATCGCCTACAGTTCTAGTTCGTACGTTAACCTCTTTAACATTTCTCATTTGACCGTCCATACTTGAGGCACAGATATAAGAATTATCTGCTTAGTTTTGGTAAATAGCAACACCCGCTGCGTTGATATTTCGTCACTTAAATTTAACTATATATTTGAAATAAGGAATATCACCAAATTTATTAGAATTAGTCCACGTCTCTAATAACAGCAAAAAATTTGCTTTTATTACTAACCATATATATAATGTCTACAGCATGTTCTCTAAGGCCTTTGACAATTACATAAAAAAACTAATTAGTTTTTTTTAGTACCAATAAAATTAAAAGTCGCTTGCACAACAGTTTCTAATTTATTAAGACATAATCTTTTTATTTTTTGCTGTAAAGATACCACTAATGTATCATGCCTTTGAAAATGGTAAGACTTTCAGTCATTATTTTTATTGACTACAAAAAGTTCTTCTATATTAGTAGCAACATACAGGCTGATATGTAACGGTATTATTTTCCGAGAACAGCGTAAAGAGTGAATTTTTCTTAAGCTAATCCCGTTGAAGTTAGCTTTTTAGGGCAAATAGCTTCTAAATGGGATGCGATTGAAGAAACGGTGTAAGCTACGCCTAAATGTGATTAAAAGGCTATGGCACACCTGAGTAATCGCACGGGGTTGCTACATTTTCATTGAGCTTAGTTGGTAAGCAGTAGAAACTGTATACGTGGAAATATCTATGCGCACGCAAGAGCGTCTGCTTACTGCTGGTAAAGTTAAGGTTACAATAATACATCAAGCGAAGACTATCACAAAATACGTTTGTACGCTCTTGCTGTACGTAACAATTATGTGGGCTATAAAAAGACAAAACACCATATTCTATTACAAGAGGCTGATGTATATTTGCTAGTCAGGCAAAGTAGTTATAACCAATTAACATAAAACATTTATGCTGTCACCTATGTTTCACACCTGTAAACAGTATAATTTTAACGAAGACTGGTTAGTGGATAGGTTAAGAGGAGTTATGAGCTGTTTATACAGTTTAATTAGCAAATTAAACAAAAAACAATAAGCATACCTCTTGTATTGTTTGTGTGCTTCATGTGTTGAAGATTGTTTAAGGATATAACAAGAACTTGATCGCGACTTTCCTACAGCGTCTGCTGTTGCCAATAAAATACTGACAAAAATAAAATATCTTGGAAAAATGACAAGCACGACCATTTTACCGAATTTTACGTTTTGGTATTGTTGATTAAAAAAAAAGTTAGCTATTAAAAACTTATTAGAAATTTTCCATTGCAATAATCAAAATATATATCAGTTGACGTCGCTCACATCACATAAAATTATTTAACCATCACACAAACTTACATATTTTAAAAAATACGTTTGAAATTACTCTTAATACTATCTAGTTGTTTCATAAAAAATTATAGAACATCTACTTAGAATATTTGCACATTTGACGGTGTAATGAATAATAATGTAGTAATATCGCAGTAATCAAATGTATTGCTAATGAACTTCTTTATTCAGTTATTAATAATAAATTTAAATTGACGCTAAGAGAATTGAAAATCCCTAACACTATGCAAAAATGGGTCATGGGACCCACGGTAAGAACGAAGTTCTTTAAACATGACATGAGTATAAAAACACAATTTCTCAGGTAACAAGGGGGTCGCCAGACCCGTAGAAAGAACGAAGCTCTATAAACGTTAGTACTGCATTTATGTAGTTCACTAAACAAAAACTTGTAAAACGAATTATAGAAAAAAAATTAAAAAAATAGTTCAGTACTTACGATGGTTAAACTTCGTGAGTACTGTATTTATGCACGCCGTTCTCACGAAGTTTAACCATCGTGAGTACTGAACTATTTTTTTAATTTTTTTTCTTTAATTCGTTTTTCAAGTTTTTGTTTAGTGAACTACATAAATGCAGTACTAACGTTTATAGAGCTTCGTTCTTTCTACGGGTCTGGCGACCCCCTTGTTACCTGAGAAATTGTGTTTTTATACTCATGTCATGTTTAAAGAACTTCGTTCTCACCGTGGGTCCCATGACCCATTTATACCCCCTGGTTTGTTTTTAATTTCTTGTTTTATTTTTTTTTTGTTTCTTGTTTTAATTTTTTTTTTTTATTTCTTGTTTTAATTTTTTTTGATATTTCATTTTAAAACATTTTTTTCTTTTTTTTTGTATTTCCTTCATTTAATTCCTTTTTTTAATTTCATATTTAATCTTTTTTTTTCATTCCCTTTTTTATTTTATTTTTTTTTAATCCGTTGTATTCATTCATGTCTTTTGTAATTTTATTTCATTTTATTTTTATATTTCATTTCATTAATTTTTTTTGAAATTTTTTTTTTCACTTATTTTTTTGCGATTTTATAGCTTATTAATACAATTTTTATTTTATTTTCATATAATTACTCAATGACATTGTGCCATTATTTGTTTATCAAATTCAAAATAAGTACCCTTAAAAACCATGAAAATGATATGAAACTCGAATTATATTTATATAATGATCTTACATAATTCATTTATAATTGATTTACTTCGAATTACTTTATTTATATAATTATGTGATAATGTAACATAATTTGTTTATCGAATTCGAAATAAGCGCCTCTAAAAACCATTGATACATTCTTCAACTCTATTCCACAAATACAAATATAATTTATCATGATTCAAATGTATTATCAGTGAATGCATGTAAAAATGGAATGTTATAGTTACGAACCACACCATAAGTACAAGAAATCGAGTTTCTATAGACGGCAGCGCTCGTAGCAGAGTGGGTAAGGCACTGGACTCACATGCAGGAGGTCGAGGGTTCAAAACTCTTCATTGGAAAATGTTTTTTTTTTTTTTTTTTTTTTTTTTTTTTTTTTAAGAATTGTAAAAGAAAAAAAATTCAAAGTAAATTAAAAATTATTGTGAGAAAATAAAATTGGGAGTGTGAGGGAGAATGGTGGGCAAAGGTGTGTGGAAGAGTAACACGGCACGGTTGGCCCATATACGTATATAGTGGGGAGAGGGGAAGTGTATAGAGAATAGTCGGTGAGGGGGACGGGGTAAGGGGGGGAAACTTGAGAGGAAAAGTAAACCACTTTCGTTTCAAAAAAAAAAAAATCTGTCGGTTTTAAAATTCCAGCCCCCCGAGTAACGCGACATAAAGAACTTCGTTCTAAAAAAAAAAATTAAACCAAATTAAGGAAGCAATAAAAACAAGTGAAATATAAAAGAAAAATGTCTTCGACACTAAAAAAATGCAAAGTAAAGTTAAAGAATTATGTTTTGTTTTTACTGCAATGTGCATTTACAAGTGCCTGGCCACTACCCGCCAAGTGCCCGCCAAATACCCGTCAAGTACTGGCCATGTGCGCGGAAAGTACCAGCCATATGCCCCAGAGGTACACGAAAAGTACCCACCAAGTGTCCAGGAAGTATTCGCCAAGTGCCCAAGAAGTCTATTCCAAGTGCCTGTCAAGTACCCGCTAAGTGCCTTGTAGATGCCCACGAACTACCCGCCAAGTGCCTAGGAGATACCCGCAAAGTACCCACCAAGATTCCACCAAATACTCGATAAGTGCCTGCCAAGTACCCGTGAAGTACCCGCCAAGTGCCCACCAGGTATCCGGTAAGTACCTGCCAAGTGTCCGGAAACTACCTGCCAAGTGCCCGATAATTACTCAAAAAGTACCCGCCAAGTGTCCACCAAGAATTTGTCCACATTTTGTTACACATTTACCGTGGGCCCGAGAAGTTTCTGCTTACCAACTAGCAACACCGAGGAAGTAAACGCCACCAAATTTTTACTACGAACCCTTCAAGCTACCTTATTTTATCCCAATGCCCAAAAAGCTGACGCAACGTAATCAAAAAGTAATATCCTAGTTGCTGCTACGTTCTTGTCAAGTGCCTAGAAAGTGCCCGGGAAGTGGTTGCTTCCTTGATGTTTCTTGTATCTCTCAATACAGTAAAAAAACAAAAACTTTTCATCTTTATTTTGCATAATTTTTGTATAATAGACGTTTGATTCTTATATTTCATTTATTTTCATTGCTTTCTTAATTTGACTTAATTTTTTTTGCATAGTGTAGAGGATTTCTTATTCCGTAGATCTTAATTAAATTCATAGTTACTAACTAAAACAAGAAGTACATCAGCCATACATATTATTACTGTGATATTTCTACGTTATTAATCGTTACACTGTCAAGTATACGAATATTCGGAATAGATGTTTCATAATTTCTTATAAAATAACTTGATAGTATAAAGAGCTGTTTTAAGCGTATAATTTTAGAACATGTAAATTTGCATGAAAAATAAATAATTTTACATGATATGAGCAATGTCAACTGTACTAGATTTTGATTATTGCAATTTGCATTAGTTAGTTTCCAATAATTTACTTCTTCTTTAATCAATAAGAACAAATCATAAAATACGGTAAAGTGGTCACCTATAAAAGTGGCAATTTTTATTTTAGCTTATTAGTCTTTATAATTTTAAAACTTCTTGATTAGTGCACTGCTTGTCATTTCCCTAAGACAATTTATTTTAGTCACTATTTTATTTGCAACAGCAGACCCTGCAGAAAAATCTTTGATCTCTATAAATATTATGGAATATATATATAAACGTTATCGTATTTAGTTGTCTTACGAAAGTTTAGTCGTTCTTTTACTAATCAAGCTATAGATGTAGCTGGATTTGTCTATTAATTTTCTATTTACGTGTACGTCAAAGCAGGGTTTGTCATTATTATGTTTTGGCAAAGAAGTAACCGTAGAGTTAACAGACGCAGGAACGTTTATGTCTTGACCAATAATGCCGTACTGACCTTCTACGTGACGTAATCTTTGTTTTTGGATGAATAGTACCCTAAGTAAAAAGAATCTTTCTGATATAAAGTCAACTTCTCGTAATGTGAGTGACATTTTTGCGTGCCGAAAACCATTAAAACAGCCATAGGATGTGCTTGCTCTTATAAAAAAATTATTTTCAAGTAGAACATAAGCTAATTAGTATAACAAAAGAAATACTTTGTATAATTTTCTGTTGTTTAAAAAAAAACCTCATTGCTCTAGCACTTTTCTCTATCAAAAAAAACAAATCTAGCTTATCCCGGTTTTAATGTGCAACTCCTTCTAAAATAAGCCAAGCCAAGTTTAACGAGGGAACAAATGAAAAATTGAATAATTGACAAAACACAGCAGTGTTCTAGAAAAATACACAAGTGTAGCACTCATACAAATGCAATTTATGCGCGCTATCTATAAGACGTGCTGAGGTTGGCAGCCTGAGTATGCGAATGCAACATGTCTCACGCTGCTCACCACAACAGTGTGATTCCAGCACGTTGAGACACGAATGTTACTAATTTTAAAATAGAATTATCCATGTATGCCACGGTCTTATTGTTCTTGAAAAACATAACAAAGTTATTCTTACAGGTAACAAGCATCTCATCCAGACCCCCTGAATTGTCTTTAATATTTTTGTAGTCACCGTGTAGTATACTCTCGGCATTTTCACTCAGAATTGATACAGAATAAATAAACAACGGTATACCTTAACAATTCCACGTGTATATAGGGACAGATATTATTTATGAATGTAACATGAAAAGTGAGCGTGAGTGTATCTGAGAAAAAATGGTGTCCACTTTATATGTGACAGGCATAGAAAAAAAGAAAGTGGCTGAATATCAACATTTGCTATTTTGCACGCACCACCAGCTACCAGTAAGTATGTACCAGTAAGGCTTTGCCTCGTTATACGTTAATATCAGTAGCCTAATGCTCTATCGTTATACGTTTATATCAGTAGCTTAATGTAAAATACGTTAATATCAGTAGCTTAATGTTTTTTTTATTTAAAAAAGTGTAGTTGTTATAGAAATGTGAAGGTAAATAATGTTTATGTGTACTTGAACCAAATAATTACTGGTAAACATTTTATATTATTTTTAACTATAAAGTTTTATTATAGTTTAAAAATCTTTCATTCCAGGAGATATGTGTTTGGCGATAGTAGCTGAGTTTGAGCGTTTGCACAGTAGCAAAAAGTGAAGATGCTGTGGCACTGTACACCCGTATTAACACTATATAGTTTGGTTCATTTCCGCTTGGTCAGTTAGTCAATACGTACTCTTGGATTTACTCGTTTTGCCCATAATTTTAATTTTGCTTTCTCATAGTTTTTGCTCTGATTGTATCAAGTAAGAACAATAGTAAAGAAAGTACAGTCCAAAGATTGTTTAAGAAAATGTTTTTCACGTTAAAAGCAAAGTGACTATATTAAACTTCTGTTTGCACATTCATACAGGCTTTCTTTTATTGCTAACAGGTTACAAGCCTTAAGAAAGTGCAGTGTGGGTGTCTACTTGAGACCTCTCTAACCACCATTTTTTTTCTTATGATCAAGCCTTCCTCATGTTTTCTCGCTTTTATTTTTCTCTTTGCGTTTTTAGTGCCTTTTTTTTGCTCGTGTTCGTGATCGCCAAAGGTACCGGAAACCGGTCATCTGATGACAAGCGACGTTTGCTAAAGGAAAAGAGCGAGCCTAGCAATCCAGGCTCTTTTAAGGATATTGAGAGTTCACCTTAGGAGGTGCTAGAGTGGCCTAAAAATAATGAGGATGCAGTAGCCAAATTGACGCAAGATTCAAGAAGTCAGCTCAAGGCTGCGTGCCTCAGGCAGAACAATTAAAAATGTTCAACTAAAGAAGAAAAAAGGTAGCAATAAGTTGTACATTGACTTGAACTTTCTATATCAATACTTACTGTCGCCTTTTGTTCTTAGGTTTATTCATCAAACTTAATTGATATTGGAAAAAATTTGTGATTTCATTGAAGATGGTACAATCAAAGAAGTTTGTATGGCACAGTTTTCTTTTGTTTGTTAGCATTTCTTTGGTTGGGAGTTCATAAAACTCGAGAGCCCACGAGTAAGTGTTTTCAGATAGGATTGGTTCGCATTGTGACAGAAGAGAAGTACGCCGTTGCAAAAGCAGTCAGTTATCACTGAGAGGGACGCCTTGAGTCAGGGATGGTTACACCTTGCGTTCGGCCAAGCTGTGTGCTCGTATTTTCTTACGTTGTAGCTGGTGGTGCGTGCGAAATAGCAAATGTTGATATTCAGCCACTTTCTTTTTTTCTATGCCTGTCACATATAAAGTGGACACCATTTTTTCTCAGATACACTCACGCTCACTTTTCATGTTACATTCATAAATAATATCTGTCCCTATATACACGTGGAATTGTTAAGGTATACCGTTGTTTATTTATTCTGTATCAATTCTGAGTGAAAATGCCGAGAGTATACTACACGGTGACTACAAAAATATTAAAGACAATTCAGGGGGTCTGGATGAGATGCTTGTTACCTGTAAGAATAACTTTGTTATGTTTTTCAAGAACAATAAGACCGTGGCATACATGGATAATTCTATTTTAAAATTAGTAACATTCGTGTCTCAACGTGCTGGAATCACACTGTTGTGGTGAGCAGCGTGAGACATGTTGCATTCGCATACTCAGGCTGCCAACCTCAGCACGTCTTATAGATAGCGCGCATAAATTGCATTTGTATGAGTGCTACACTTGTGTATTTTTCTAGAACACTGCTGTGTTTTGTCAATTATTCAATTTTTCATTTGTTCCCTCGTTAAACTTGGCTTGGCTTATTTTAGAAGGAGTTGCACATTAAAACCGGGATAAGCTAGATTTGTTTTTTTTGATAGAGAAAAGTGCTAGAGCAATGTGGTTTTTTTTTAAACATGAGCATATTTTAAGTAAGAACTATAAAGATCATAAGGTGTATTTTTTTTATGCTTTTTTAAAGATAACAATTCATGAGATATTGAAAATAGAAATAAATATTGAAATAATACAACAATTTTTAATTGTGGATTCCAAAACATATATGTTTAAAATGATAGCCTTTAAAAAAAGCCTAGTAGTTAACATAAAGAAATAGCGCGCCCACATCATAAAATTGAGATGAAACAAATAAAAAGAAACTCTTAAACTTTTTAAATACATTGCTTCATGAACTTACGGAATGCAATTTTAGGAGCTTCAGGAAAGGGAACTGTAAATATTAAGAAGTTGATAAAAAAAGGAAGTTACTGAAAGAGCTTCTAGCTGTTAATAAGGTAGGTAATAAGCCATTGGTTAGTAACATAGAATGGCCCTAGAAACAGAGAAAAACGACAGCAGGATGGCCGAAGAGCCAGTCTCAACCATGTTTAAGCAGCATCTAGCTGTTCAACAAAGAATAATAGATACTTTTTTAAGCAAACAATTAATTAATTTGAACTTTGACGCTACTAACAACTTGCTGATGATTATACGTGGTACATCTTAAAATAGTTTGAAGATAGAATTAATCGCGATAGATAGTTGAGGTTGGTTTAATTTTTTTTTCTAATAAAACTGAAAAGAAAAGACTGTTGAGACAATTTCAGTTATAACTAAAAAAAAATCACTTCATTAAATTAGATCTTAATTAGAAGCTACTTTTAATAACACTCAAGAAAAAATAGATAAAGATAAAGAGCAGGCCTTAAATATAATACTTGGTAGATCATCCTTCTATCACTAGACCAGAGTATGTCGTATTCCTACCTCTTGATAATGGTGAAAAAAATTTAAAATATAAAACGAAGTGATATCAGAATAAATGCAAATTAGGTACGCAACATAAATCACTTTGTTAGATTTAACTTCAAAAAGCAAAGTGCTACTAAATTTTGCAAATTTATTGACGGATTGATAAGAGATTTCAAACTTCTTAGTAAAACTTGTAGTTTTATTGAAGATAACAAATAAGATAGGTTGTATTATGTGATTATTAATAATGTACTAGATGTAAAAGTCTTAGATTATAATAAATTGTTTGAAAATAAAAATAGCTTATCTTATAAATATTTACATCAACATATTTTAAATCAGGGGGCTAAATGATCACTTCTAAAACCATTAGTAAGTGCATAAGCAAGCCGAGGTTTGGCACTAAGCCAATCCAGGGTGGGGCAAGCTCTCGATTCGCTGCCACTGTGACAGCTGTGAACGCAGCCACAACCAGCACCCTTCGTTATGAATGTAACGACCATGGACACTACTTGAAGGACTGCCTAAAGAATTTCAGGAGGTGTCACATCTGCCAACGATTTGTCAAAAATTTAAGAGACCACATTGGAAGATGCACAGGTGATTTCAATAAGTCTCAATACTGGGACTTCAAACGTTATAGTGACTTTGGTAACAATAGTAATGAGAACAATAATAGTAACGATGGACAGAACATTAAATGAATAGACAACAGACAGCATGTGAACAATTACAACAGAAAAGCCAAAGTTAAATATAAGAAACAGAGTAAAGAAGGTAAAAAAAATATAGAACAATTAATTAATTCAAACTCTGACTCAATCGACAACTCGCTAATTATTAAGCGTGATACATCTAATGATAGTTTAAAGACAACGACAAAGTTATTTATAAAGATAGTTAAGGTTACTTTAATCATTTTCTCTTCTGAATGAGATAAAAGAAATATAGAATTACTTTAATCTCATGTATGAAGTGGTTTGCTTGTTGTCAACCCTAAAACTTGGCTCTCTTCAACCGCAAAGAAGACACTAATAAATGAATGTAACTAAAATAAAACTAAGTTTGTAGCTGATCCAGGTGCTACAGAATTTTTTGCTAAATTCAAACTTTATTCCAAAAATTTTAAACATTACGCTGGATACTTGCTCTTACTTCACCGATTTGCTGAGGGAGGCATGGGTATAACACAAAGCTAGATATACTTGAACCACGCTTTAACGATACTTTTATTTCTGGCGTTTGTAAGAGTTCTTACTGGATAGTTAAACTAGTGCAAGACGGCCAGAGCACATGTGACAAAAAAAAATATCAGAAAATTATTGATTGTTTAATGATTAAAAATGCCTCGAAGACTGAGAAGGGTTAGCAAGTAAGCAAATATGATAGTAACAGCTTCCTCAGAATTTCAAACAATGTACCTACAAGAACTTTTTAAGGTACCTCTTAACATAATGTGTTTGAGAAAACTATTTAAGACAAAAAAATTAATGATTATCAATAACTCATGATCAGTAAGATTCCAGAGGCTCAAAGTCCCTTTACAAAGAAGTATAAAATATTTGAGAGAAATATCAGAGCCATGCTCTTGTAGGAAGGATTTAAACAAACGTTGGTGGAATATTCTAAGGCATTGCAAAGAAAGTATCTGGACAGTGATATCTCAGAGTGACTCAATCAAACATTTTAGGACAAAAAGCAAGCCTACATTTCTGACTCCAGGCTGAGGGAAAACATGTGGGATTTAGTCTTTGGTGCTGCAGTGTACGCTTACAATCTTATACCACGTAGATCTGACTAAATGATAGCCCCTTAAAAAAAGCTTGTCACTCATCTGAAGATAGATATAACGTTAAACAGAAGACTTGATTGTGTGGTATTTATCAATATATAAAAAAATACTAAATAAAAATTCAGCCCACAAGGTAAACAAGTAGCACTCGTTAATCAACTACTACCAGATGTATTTTCCTACGACCAGAAAACGAAAAATTTTATGAGAGTTGAGATGTCAAATTTAATGAAAAACTTGTGTACAGAGATATCTGAAAAAAAAGATAGCAAAATGGAATAATTATCAGACAAACATTAAACAAGATAAATAGCTCATTTAGTTTAATAAAGATATTCCTAAAGAGTTATAAAAAAAACTGAGGAAAAATGACGAGTCAAGAGAAGGTGAGGACAACCCAAAAAGATGAGAAAACTTGTTTAAGAAAACTTCAGGCAACCTGCTGTCGATAATGATAAGAGTTTTGCTAGAGTAATTGACACAAACAAGCTTCTCTAGTCTGAGGATGATGTTGATTATCTAATCACAGTGTTACCGAATAAATGAGTCACAGAGGCGTGAGAAACATATCGAGTGTGATACTCTCTGATGGAAATAGGGAAAGCTCAAAAGTTAGGAGAGAAAGAGAACAGGAGAGAGAGAACTATTGGAGGGTAAGAAAAGTGTCGAAGAAGTGGGAAATGAAAAATTAAAAAGAACTAAAGGAAGGAAAGCTCGAAACAAGAAAATAGCTCAGTTTGCAATTAGCTAAGAGGCAAAGAGTTGACCAAAGACGTGTAAGGCAAGAAGTGCAAGTCTATACGACTTAGGCCAAGACGTGATTTTGCACGGAGGTAAAAATTGGCAGAGATTTTTCTCGAACTCGCCTTAACGTATTGACGAATACGTATATATGAATGAAAAGATAAGAAATCGTTCCTAAGGCGGTAAACTCAGAACCAACCTCAAGCTAAAGGATTATTCACCAGCAGTTTAACGCAACCACCAAGATTACAACAAATTATCCAACACAAAGAAGGTTCTCCTAAATACAATTAATAAAAAAAAAAAGAACAAGTTCTCTCTCTCAATATTTAGGTATATAATTATATAATTAACAGATAACAATATGTTGTAATAATTGAGTGCGAATGTTTAATGGCAAATTCAATAACGATAATCAAGGGCAGAAGTCTTTTTGTCCATTTTGTAAAGCTTTTTCTTTGAAATCGTATCATTTGACATTATAATAAATATCAGGTTGGCTGACCAACTAATCTTAAGTAATTTTAGAATACGTTCTTTATTTTAAGTTGTGTTTTTGACATTTATATATATATATATAAATATATAAATATTTGTAATTGTTTTTATTTTTTGCAATCAACCGACAAACTGGGGAAAAGAAAACAATCACAACTGTTGCTCGACAAAATAACCTATTAACTATGGTCAAAACATAACATTTATAAAATTTCGAAAAGCTTAAGTAAAATCGATTGTATAAGCTCTTTGATTTGCATTAACACATAGAAGTCATAAAATAACAATAGAATTTATTATAAGGCTAAGTGTCGCTTGTTTCGTTACGTACATCCATTAAAAAAATTTATATAGTATTACCTAACTCATGAATACATTTTATGACGAATTATCGAGTGAAGAACTGGACAATATCTTAAAAGAGTATCATTTATCAAATAAAGGGCATATAACAGAAAAAATTAATCAATAAACGCGTTTTGTGTCAGGCAAATCAGTTTTTGAAGAGTTCATGCAGGGAGAAATATACAAAGAGAAATTTGAAAGTCAACGTTCAATGCTGTAAGGGTCTTCCTTTCAGCAATTCACTGTTGATGAATCAAAAATTACAAAGCGGCTTCGAATTGTGTGGTGATTGGCGCTTGAGTTATTTTAATTGTTTAATTAATAAACAAAGCGGCCAGTAAGCGCCCCAAATTGTGTGGTAATTGGCGCTTGTGTTATTTTATTTATTATATTAATTAACAAAGCGACCAGTAAGCGCCCTGGGTTGTGTGGTGAATTGCGCTTTTGTTATTTTATTTATTTAATCAATAAAAAAATCGGCCAGTAAGCGCCCCGAGTTGTATGGTAATTGGCGCTCTTGTTATTTTATTCTGTATATTAATTAACAAAGTGGCCAGTAAGCGCCCCGGGTTGTGTGGTGATTGGCGCTTTTGTTATTTTATTTATTATATTAAGTAACAAAGTGGCCAGTGAGCGCCCTGGGTTGTGTGGTAATTGGCGCTTGTGTTATTTTATTTATTTAATTAATTAACAAAGTGGCCAGTAAGCGCTCCGGTTTGTGTGGTGACTGGTGCTTGTGTTATTTTATTTATTTAATTAATAAACAAATCGGCCAGTAAGCGTCCCGGGTTGTGTGATGATTAGCGATTGTGTTATTTTATTTACTAAAATAATAGATAAATCGGCCAGTAAGCGCCCCGGGTTGTGTGGTGATTTGCGCTTTTGTTATTTGATTTATTTTATTAATAAACAAAGCGGCCAGTAAGCACCCCGGGTTGTGTGGTGATTGGTGCTCGTAGTTTTTTATTTATTTGATTAATAAAAAAATTAGGCAGTAAGCGCCCCGGGGTGTCTGGTGATTGGAACTCCTGTTATTTTATTTATTCAATTAATAAAAAAAGCTGCCAGTAAGCGCTCTGGGTTGTGTGGTAATTGGCGCTTGTGTTATTTTATTTATTCAATTAATGAACAAAGTGGCCAGTAAGTGCCCTGGGTTATGTGGTAATTGGCGCTTTTGTTATTTTATTTATTATATTAATAAACAAAGATGCCAGTAAGCGCCCCGGGTTGTGTGGTGATTTGCGCTTTTGTTATTTTATTTAGTATATTAATTAACAAAGTGGCCAGTAAGAGCCCTGGGTCGTGTGGTAATTGGCGCTTGTGTTATTTTATTTACTTAAATAATAAATAAATCGGCCAGTAAGCGCTGTAACAATAAAGTCGGTTTTTCATTAAACACATCAAACGAGTCAATACATTCAGTTGAATCAGAGCAGTCAAATAAATTAAAAAGTAAGTAATATGAACTTTGAAAAAATTAAATGCATAACACTAAAAGATCTGGATGGTGAAGAAATAATACTACCCAAAGTATTAGTTACAAAGTTGACAAACATTACAGACGAAGTAGAAAGAGACGAAATAGCTTGGAGAACATTAAGTATAATTAGCGCGAATGAAAACAATGAAGGGCATTACAATAGAAATGGAAGACCGCGTGACATAGCTAAAGTAGTCTCTACATGGAATATTCAATTTCACGGAAAAGAAAATGAAAATGTAAAAGAATTTTTAACGAGCGTAGAGGAGCATAAAATGATGTCAGTTTTATCGGAGGAAGAGCTTTTGAGAGCAATCTCGTCATTACTTAAAGATAACGCAATTAAGCTCTATAGAAGTAAAGGTGAAGACTGGGTGACATGGAAGGATTTTGCAACAGATATATGCGCAAGATATTTGAGGAACCAATATTCAGAAAGGTTAGAAGATAAGATACGAGTAAGAATGAACCGTCCACCGTCAAAATGAGAACGTGGAAAATTCTATTTTGGATATGAAGGCAATGTATGATAAAATAAGTAACCCACTAAGTGAATAAAACAGAGTAGATAGAATTTTTTTGTAATATGAGATCAGAATTTCATCTATTACTTTATAACTACGTAGATTGCGGTTTAAGAATATTTCGTAGAAAAGCAATCGAAGTAAGGGACGCCTTGAATCTAAACAAAATCACGAAAAATGTTAATGGAACAGCAGTTGCATCGGTACAAGTGAATACAGTTGAGAGAAATAAAAAACTATTCAATGAAATAAAACAATCTATAAGAACATCGTAACTTCAGGAATTAGGATCCCAAATCAGATCGTGGAACAATAATTAATCAAATTATAACAATAATGGCAATAATAATACTTATTTCAGACAAAATAAAAATTTTCAAAGAGCCGAGAATATTATTAGAAATAATAATTCCAACAATAATAATTCAGATAGCAATAATTCTCACAAGAATAATAACTTTAGCAATTATAATAACTACAACAATAACTATCAAAACAGGGGCAACAACAATAATTATAGAGATAGACAATTTGAGCCCCTAAATAATCGTGCAAATTCAACAGTTTACATGAATTCAAACTTCAATAACAGCAGTAACAATTATAATACTAATACTAACAAGCAAAGGCCGAATTAACTGCCAAATAGCAGAGTAAATAATGACCATTAGTTTGCGAATGATGCACGGCAAAGTCAACAAAGCGATAGAAGAGAAAATCAAAAGGCATGTTATTATATGGGAGAAATGCAAAACGCAAATAACTGTAGTTATACAAATATAAGAAGTTATAATAACGAATATGATAATAATAATACAAGGCGAGTAAATAGTCTAGAAAACGAAGCAAAAGCCGAGTAAAGGAGACCGATACATCGGCTGTACAAACAAATGATCTCACATAATGTAAACAAAACCCACACTAAGATTACTATCCCACGTATCTACATGATGCCGGATCAAAACAGACCTACAGAATATTCAAGATATTTTATCGAAATCAAAGTTGAAAACTATAGTTTGAACGCTCTCGTAGATACGGGTTTTGCACGCACAGTTATAGGCGGTAATATGATAAATTTGATAGGGTGCACGAGAAAAGTAAAATCAGCAACATTCGAATGGGCTGAGGTCGTGAACAACGTGAAAATATGAATAAAAGGTGAGATTTCAGCGCTTATAAACATCGAAGAAATCAAAAAATTAATACCTGTCCTAATAATACTCGAGGTACCTATTAATTTTGTCATTGGATTAGATAATCTAAGAAATTTTTCAATGATTATAGACACAAACACCAATTTTTTTTCGTTGGCAGATCAAAATTATACAAAGAAATACATGTTTCGATCAAAAACAAAACACTTAATAGAAGGAAATAGTTTAATTAATAGTATAGAATTATATAAGATAAAAGAATCAGAAAAAAAAATGATGTATGTGTTAATAAAAAAATGGTTACTGGATGGCCAAGATAGTGATATTTTACCAGCAACTAATTTCAGTAAACATAAAATAGAATTAACAGAAAATTTTATACCAATAAAACAAAGATATAGGGGAGTGTCAGATAAATTAGAAAAAATTCAACAAGGCGAATTAAACAAATAAATAAAAGCAGACGTAGTGAAAAAATCTAGAAGTCCATGGAATAATCTGATCGTAATGATAAAAAAACAAGATGGGTCTTACTGAACGTGCATCGATTTTCATGTGGTGAATAAACCTATTAAAAAAGATGCATACCCACTACCTCACATGAACGTAATTTTAAAAAAATTAGGAAATGCCTGATACATATCTTCAATAGACTTAAGATCAGCATACTATCAAATTTGACTAGAGAAAGAGTCACGCGAGATCACCATGTTTACAATTCCAGGTAGAGGGCTTTGGCAGTACAAACGCGTACCAATGGGTTTGTTGCGATCAGGTGCAGCTTTCCAAAGGCTATTAGAAGAAGTCATTGGCGATTTAGAACCACATGTATATAATTATATAGACGATTTAATCATTGTGACAGAAACGATAGAAGAACATTTGAAAGTTTTAGAAGAGATTTTTAGTAGAATAAGAAAGGCTAATCTTACAGTAAATAAAAAAAAAGTGAATTTTGTGGAAGCAGTGCTAAATTTGTAGGTTTTATTATTACCGAAAGCGGTATTGAAGTCGATAACGAGAAAACCGAAGCAGTTTGTAATTATCCTAGACCGCGAACTTTGCGACAGCTATGCAGATTCACTGGGATGGCCTCATGGTATCGGAAATTTTTTAAAGATCACACAAAATTATTTGAACCATTAATAAAACTAACGTGAAAAGACGAGAACTTTCATTGGAAACTGGAACAAGAAAAATCTTTTGTATCAATAAAAAAGTTTCTATGCGAGGCACCAATTTTGCATATGCCAGACCCTATTTGCGAATTTTTTATTCAAGCTGACGCGAGTGATACAGGTCTTGACGCAGTGCTTACACAAAATGTAGAAAACGTGAAAAGAGTAATATGTTATGCAAGCCAAAACCTCAAAAGAAATGAGTTAGTTCTTAGCACTACACAAAAGGAGTGTCTAGCAGTAAAATGGGCGGTGAAAAAACTTAGGCTTTACATTGAAGGTACATCTTTTACCGTCATCATGGACCATAGAGCATTGAAATGATTATTTAACAAAAAAGATCCTGTGGGGAGACTGGGACGATGGGCCCAAGATTCAATGGCTAATGACTTCAGAGTAATACATATAAAGGGGGCAAATAATGTAGTCCCCGACGCAATTTCCCGAATGTTCGAAAACAAAGAAAATTTGGAACTATGCTTAATGAAACTTAATGATAATTAACAAAACAAGTGGTATAAAAAACGAATTCCTTAAATCAAGGCACAGCCGCGTAGATACTGTGACTGGAAAATCTTAGGGGATAAAATATATAAATATTGCCCTAATGAAGAAATTAATGAAATAATAGAAGTTTTTGGCACTACAGAAAAGGAGTGTCTAGTAGTAATATGGGCAGTTGAAAAACTTAGGCCTTACATTGAAGATACTTCTTTTACAGTCATCACGGACCATAGCGCATTGAAATGATTATTTAACAAAAAAGATCCTGTGGGGAGACTGGGACGATGGGCCCAAGATTTAATGGCTAATGACTTCAGAGTAATACATAGAAAGGGGGCAAATAATGTAGTCCCCGACGCAATTTCCCGAATGTTCGAAAACAAAGAAAATTTTGAACTATGCTCCATAAAACTTAATGATAATTAACCAAACAAGTGGTATAAAAAACGAATTCCTCAAATTAAGGCACATCCTCGTAGATACCGTGACTGGAAAATCTTAGGGGATAAAATACATAAATACTGCCCTAATGAGGAAATTCATGAAATAATAGAAGATTTGAATGCATGGAAGTAAGTAGTACCAGAAGAAAACTGAAAAAATATTTTAAAAAAAAATAACAATGAACAAAACGCCGCACATGCGGGAATTGAGATAAATTCTTATTTAATAATTACCTAAGAGCAAAAACAGGTTGAAATATTTGTTAGTAATGCAAGATGTGTTTTTGCGTTCAATTTTCTGTGTCCCAATTAGAAACAAGACAAGTAAAAGAGTATAAAAAGCAACTGTAAACATACTGTGTTCTTTAATCGGTGTTCCCAAGACAATTATTACAGATAATGGTAAAGGATTTATAAATAAAAATTTAAAAAATTTTTGAAAGATAATTTGATAAAACACGAACGAACACCAGCATATTACCCGTAAGCCAACCCTGTTGAACGCGTAATGAAAGATATCAAGATAAAAATATTGGCATACATAACAGATAATCATAGAGAATGAGATAAATGTATGAACCGATTTCAATGTTCGTTTAATACAAGTGTACACAGTACGACGGGAAAAAGTCCTGCATTTTTAATTTTTGGCCAAGAGTTCAAACTTCCTAGACAATGGAAACGCGAAATTGGAATTGATTACAAGGAACATGATAAACAAGACGCGAATGATTAGACTGATCGAATATATTGTAATATGCGTAACCATGCTAAAAAATGTTACAAAAACAATTAAATACGAAACGAAGCGAAAATTAGTCAAATTTCACAAAAACAGATAGAAAATTGGTCTAATCGTATGAATAAAATGAATCATGTGTACGACAGTACATTGCCAAAAATAGATACAGAAAAAAATAAGTAAGAAAACCAATACAATAAAAATAAAAAGGAGACTATATTTAATATCGGTGATTATGTATGAAAGAAAAATAAAATTTTATCTTCAACGGATAAAAATATATCGGCCAAATTAGCACCTAATTTTATCGGCCCTTTTAGTAATATGAGATAATAACAAGAAAAAAGAGTCGAGTTCTTATCACATAAGCGATTTAAAGAAACTCATAGGAGAAATATCTGAATAAAATAATGATCAATTGTATGTATATCAAAGAAAAGAAATTTTTCTTCGTAATCAAGAAAAAAGAGCCAATGTCATGGAAATAATTATTTTAAAGTTTAGCTTTAATGATGTTAAGAAAAAAAAATTTTTTTCTCATTTTGTCAAACCTCCAACGTTCGGTTCAAAGCGGGGGGGGGGTGTTGTGACCGAATAAATTGGTCACAGAGGCGCGAAAAACATATCAAGTGTGATACGCTCTGATAGAAATAGGGAAATCTCAAAAGTTAGAAGAGAAAGAGAACTATTAGAGGGTAAGGAGAGTGTAGAGAAAGCGGGAAAGGAAGAATTAAAAAGAACTAAAGCGAAGGAAATTGTGAAACAAGAAAAAAGCCCAGTTTGAGATTAGCTGAGAGGCAAAGAGTTAACTGAGGATGTGTAAGGCAAGGAGTGTGGGTGTATTCGACTTAGGCCAAGACGTGATTTCGCACCGAGGTAAAAGTTGGCAGAGATTTTCCTCAAATTTACCTTAACGTATTAACGAATGCGTATCTTTGAACGAAAAGATAAGAAATTTTTCGAAAGGCGGTGGACTTAGAATCAACCTCAAGCCAAAGGATTATTCACCAGCAGTTCAACGCAACCACCAAGATTGCAACAAATCATTCCACACAGAGAAGGTACTCCTAAATATGATTAATTAAAAGAAAAGAACAAGTTCTTTCTTTCAATATTGAGGTGTATAATTATATAATTAACAGATAACAATATTTTGTAATAATTGAGTACGAATGTTTAATGGCAAATTAAATAACGATGAGTAAGGGTGGAAGTTTTTTGTGCATTTTGTAAAGCTTTTCCTTTGAAATTGTAGTATTTGACATTATAATAAATATTAGGTTGGCTGACCAACTAATCTGAAATAATATTAAAATACGTCTTGTATTTTGTGTTGTGTTTTTGACATTTAGATGTATGTATATACATTTTTTTTTTAATTGTTTTTTTTTTGCAATCAACTGACAAACCGAGGCACAGAAAACAACTACAACAGAGGTTAAAGAGGAAATGACACACACCCTGATTGCTGCATTAAACAAAGATTCTGCAGACTACAAAGAAGCTGTCGCAGTTTCAGATCAAGATAAATGGATCAGAGCAACTTACGAAGAGCTACAGTCAATTCCTTACAACTAAGTATGGAAAATTGTAGGTAGGCCAACCGTGAATGCTAAAGGAAGGAAATCATCATCGAAGCAAGGAACATCATCGACTCTTGATGGGTTCTGAAGAAAAAGATAGATGAAGATGGAAACTCAAAGTTTAAAACAAGGTTGGTTATTCTTAACTTTAAAGATAAGAACAAGTACAACCTACAAGAAACCTGTACTTTAGTTTCTGTGTTAGTTCTTGTGAAATCAATGATATCAATTATTAACCAATGTAATCTGAAGACTTGCCAACTTAATATTAAGACGATGTTAATATATCTATATATGTGATGATTCCTGAAGGTTTGCTTGATGAAAATAGAAGAAAAAAATCTGTTAATGGAACAAAGCCCTTTTAAGGACTTAAGATCAGCCCAAAAAGATGAAACGGGCATTTTTGTGAAACTGCCTTTAAACAAGGACTATAGTTGCATACAAGTGAGCCTTGCCATTATACATGGAGAGAACGGCATGATTTTCCAGTCTTGATCCTTTATGTGGATGATATGATGGTAATCATTGTGTAAGTAAACTTAATGAAAACAAAATTAGTCTACAATCTAAGTTTTAGATGTCAGATCTTGGCGAGGTTGGCACCTTTTTCGATATTACAGTGAAAAGAGATATAAAATACAGAGCAATTTTACTTATTCAGATACTATTTATCACGAATATGCTAGACAGACTTAGATTTAACAATTGAAAACTACAAATGATATTAATAGTGACAAATTAAGTGTTAAATCGGCAAGGAAAGAATAGAAGAGAATTGAAGATGCTGCCAAGCTAAAAAGAACAAAATTCAGAAAAAATGTGCCATACAAAGTAGTTGTGAATAGCTTGTTATAACTAGCCAACGCAATGAGACTATCTCGTATCTTATACTCTGTGAATGTGCCAAGTAGACATCCAATTTGCCCAACTGAAAATGATTAGAAAATGATCAGACGAGTTTTTCGCTGTTTGCATTACACGAAAGCTCTGAAATAATCTTACAAAGGCTATAAAGATAGACTGGAAGCCTGTTTGGATGTGAGCTTGGCAGACTATAAAGTATCAGTTACAACAGCTAGATATCTTATTAATTTTTCTAGTGATACAGTAGCTTCAAAGACAAGGAAACAGAATTCCAGTGCGACCTCAACCTGCAAATCAGAATATGTGACGAGGTTTGATGCAAGTCAGGAGTTATTAGGACTGGAACTCTTTGTAAGCCTTGTAATGTTCTGCACTCTTTAAATTTTTATTTTACTCAATAAACATTCAGTTGCCATTATACTTTAAATTACTTCTTAATTAAATTTAGATATGAACGTGAAAGAGTCTTAGGTATATGTTCAGCGACTGTAACTAAATTTTAGCATATTCATATAAGCCAAAAGTTGAAATTTTGCAACGCATGTTCATACACCCATACTCTTATAACTTACATTTTTGCAGTAGTACGTGGGAGGATATGAAGGGTCGTGGTAAATTCTATTTTCAAACAATTTTTTAATTTTAGGATGTATACAAATATCCTAGTTATGCCTTCAAGCGCACGACAAGCTCATACCCCATATTAGCTGGAATTTAAGCGCAATACGTTAATTTTGAAAGCTCAATATAACTACATACTTATCAGAGTAATGATATTGTAAAAATGAACTGGTAAACAATTTTGACTTATGCGTAAGTTTAATGATAATTCGTAAAAGAATTCTATTACTTTTAATGATGAATTTTTGTAATAAATTAAAGAATTATTGATCATATTTGGAGGTTGGTAAATTAATTTAGGTTAAGTATTGTTCTCGGTCTATCTGTTTACAAAAATATTATCTAATACATAATTGTAAAAAATCGGTGGACAGAGGAACCTTGAGTACCCAGATATAAAGTTATACTTCTATGAAATTATGCAGCAGACAATAAATTGTCATAAAAAATTTACCTTCTTTCGAACGATATCGTGTACGATAAATACAAAAAATTGTGAAATAAATATAGCTATGTTAATTGGGTGTAGTTTTAATTATTTTTTCAATGTCTTATAAATAAACGATTACGAACAATATATAACCGTACAACACAATATAGGAAATAGACTAGCTGGTAACTCTAGGATCACGCTCACATATGTCACATACGCTCAATTTTTCTTCAGACGTTTTCCTAGTTCATATTTGAGACTAGAAATAAACTGCATCCAAGAGGTTAAGGAAAACAGCCCTATAGTACGGCTTTCTGATAGGGTAGGATAGAATGCCAGTGAGGATCCCTTAATGCCGTGTATCACATTTGGGTTTATTTCATAGATTTTACTCAAACTCTAAACGTATATTTAAAAGTGTTAAAAAAATACGCACAATAAATTGCTGATTGCTTAACTCTACCCTTTTTGTACATATGCTTTATTTCAAAAAATCGCAATTTTTATTGTAACCTTATGATAAACCACATAAAATTGCATTTTTATGATCTGTAGAAATCTCCCAATTTATGTTTGTATAAAAAATTGCTTTAAGATTAACCTATAAACCTTTTAATAAGATCTATACGTTTTTTTCTTTTTTAATCAAAAAGGAACAAGTAAACTCTGCATAAAAGCCTGTATGTAAGTAGTACTTCTATGTAAAAAAAGGAATTAACAGGGTCACTGCATGTATTTTGGGTTCTCTTACCTCTTTGAACTTTTCCTCTAGTAACTATGTGAAGAACGTCCTTAAGTCAAAAAATCACCTTAGTTACGAATAAAAACATCGTAAAAGTATAAATTGCATCAAAAATTAATTATTGTTTTCATACGGTGTAAAAAATGTTTTTTTATTTTTGAAAGTTTTGAAAAAATTGCACTAACTTTTCCTTACTTTATGTCAAAGTAAAAGATTAAAGATGAGTAAACAAATATATATTTCTTCTTAGAAAAGTTACAGTACGAAAGTATACTTATTTCTGAATTCTCGAAAGAACATTTAACTAAACGAATTAGTTTGTTGAATAATTCATTGACTTATCTTGCTTATAATTATTCAAACCAAATTAAGTATCAGAAACAATAAATTCAAATAATGAACCACCAGTAGCAAGATGTAATTAAATTTCTTATATTGGGGTCGCTTACAACAGAGTGGATAAGGGCCTCGGCTAGTGTTCCGGAGGTCGAAGGTTTAAATCCATTTAGAAGCTGTTTTTCTTCCTTCTATATAGTTGGTTGAAAAATAAGAAATTGAATAACAATTTCATAAAATTAAAAATCTATGCTCTGCTGTGGTGGTGTGGCAGCGTGTAGTATAGAGGGGAAAAGGCGTGGTGTGGTGGTATAGCTTGGAGGATGGGGCAAGGTGAAAGTAACTTGTAAAATTTATTTTCGTTACACATTTTTTCAAGGTCATTCAACTGAGATCATTAATTTGCACTAGCACATAATGCGCCCATAGAACCATCACCCAAAAAAATATTTTTTTTTTAACATTATTTCTTATAGACAAATACACGTTTTTCCCTAAGATGAAAAAAAAAAAATAGTTATGCAAACAAAATGTGAATATAGTTAAAATGTAGAAAACTTAATTGAAAAAAAAGATGTTTATAAATAAAAATACATGTTTTAAAGAAAGAAAAAAAAATTAAAAGCGATCGAATTACTTTCAACAACAATATTGGATGTTTGTGTAGGCCACGATGTATAAATATTTTATTTTGTTACAGATTTGTTTACCAATCTTTGAGTTTAAAATTTAATTGCTGCATAACTATTCAAACCATGTATTAAATTAAAATGATTTTTAGTTTTTTTTTAGAATTTGTGGTCCATTTTTGTAACAAATTTATATAACTATCTCAAAAATTTCGTTTTATACACCAAATTAAAGCTGAAATAAAAATTAAGCTTCAATGGCAATCTTATTTTATCTAATAAAACCAAGTTATCATAAGTCATTAAATTGCAAAGTTGAATGGTTATTTCTTTTGTTTTTGAAGTGAAAACTTCTTATGGTGCGTTGGGCACTTTTGTGGGTGAGCATTTTCAGCCGTTCTCGCGACAGACGAGATTTTACACAGATATACTCTGCGTGTATTCTTAAAATATATGTATACTATACGCGCTCTTTGCATGGGCATTCGTTCGTGCTCTCGCGACAGACGAGATTACATACCTATATGTATACTCAGAGTGTATAGGTATGCGAGAGCGCTTCATGCTATACGCAGCAGCGTTGGTCTGAGCATTATTCCACACTCACAGTTCATGCTTGATCACACATAGCGCCGCTGCTTGGATCTCACTGCGAACTACTTGGCGCGAGAATTTAAATTCAAAGTCGTATAATTTTTTCAGCAGACAGTAGGCGCTGAAATTCAAATTCGAAAGAAATCTTGATATGTATCGGCTATTTAATGCCTAAAAATATTGGGTAATGTTGTATGATTACATACATAAATAGTATACCAAGAATTCTTTCGAATTTGTATTTCCGCGCCTACTGTCTGTTGAAAAAATCATACGATTTTGAATTCGAATTCTCGCGCGAAGTAGTTCTCGGTCGGATCCAGTAAGCGGCGCTATGTGCGATCAAGCATGAACTGTGATCGTGGAATAATGCTCAGACCAACGCTGATACGCAGTCTTTGCATGGGCATTCGTTCGTGCCCTCGCGACAGACAAGATTGAGAGTTCTTTATATTTATTTTATAAATAAATATTAAACGGAAAATTAATTTATTTAAATATTTCATTTGACTTGTGTTGCTGCTATGACATTGTGTTAAAAAAATTGATGAATTTTGTAATTACTATTTAGTAATATTTACTCATATAAATAAAATCACTTTCTTCGAATATAGTTTCTATATTATTATACTTCATGTCCATTCAAAAAGTGCCCACATTGCTTTGATAAACTTAATTTTTTATGTACAATTTCTCATGTCGCGAGCGCACCTAAAAATAATCACCCAAAAAAGTGTTCAACGCGCCATAAGTTCAAGTTTTCACTTCTGCCTGCACTCCCAGAGTGCTACTTGTACTTGGTTTTTTTCTTTTCTTGTTAAATCAAGTAACTAAGTGTTTTGTCTTTTCATGATTTTGTAAGGCTTATTTGGATAACTTTCACAACCCTTATGATTTTCCGCTACTTGAGACTTAACAAGTGTGTATTATCATATCATAGTGACCTTAGATTTAATACTCACTAATGTTTAAAAGAACTAATATGTGTTATATCAAATATTGATAACTACAAACAGTTAATGAGAACAATTTCTTATAGATTATAGAGGATGCGGTAAGGAGATATACAGAACAGTATGATCAGATTGCAGTAACAGACACATCTATTAAATTTTTAAAAAAATTTTAGAGGTGGAAAAACGGTGGCACGAGTTCCGAATGTAGTACAAAAGGATGGTGAAGGGGTTGTGGGGTGACACTTAAAAATGTGCAGGTGTTACATCCTGAGTTTATACAGACGAATCATATTATAATTAAAAAGGCTATCCGTCTGTCAATTCCAGATAAGACGTATTGTGAATGTATAGCAAGCTCATTTGACAAAAAGAGCTTATACGTCACTTGCATGCTTGTGTGTCGTAGCTTCAAGATGAATGTTTCATAATATGCTGACATATAATATAGCCAGCCTCTTTGTAAGAATGCCCGTATGTATTAAAATCATACGATACATGTATGCATGCATGAATCGTATTGTATACATGAATGAATAATTTCGTCATTTGTGTATGTGCAAGGTATAAAAGCAACTAAACTTGTATCTCTGACAACATAATGATTTTACATCCTTTTCGTAAGAGTCAGAGGTATGTTATACACTTTACTTGATTTACGTTTATTGTGTTTACCAAAATTTGTATTGTAAAAAATATTTTGTTACTCATAGATTTGTGTAACTGATGAGCGCCGGAACATTGTCCAAACGGTTGAAGCGTCGTTTTGTTTTTTAATAAATACAAAATTTGACAGTACCACCATTGGACGTTATTTTAAATTATTAACCAACTGTTATTGGGCATCTTATCTTATTTTACAAGTAGAAATATATCTCTCTGTATTAAATAGTTGTTGGTGTGGGGCATTTAACACAAATACTTACTGCCCCTCTTCAGACCCTTTGATCAACCTTTACTTTTCCTAATTATCTCCCCACAAAATATGGAAAAAGAAGACAAGGGAGAAAAAGACATGGTTGTGTTTTATTATGTTACATTACGTATTAACATTTCTAAAATGTTTTGAGGTAGCTTAAGCCTTTAACTTGAGGTTGGAAAGATTAAGTAACTTTTTGAGAGGAAGTTTAAATAAATAATAGTATTTCAGAATTTTTCTCTCATGAAATTTTTTTTTAATACGATCTTCCAGCTGTTTTCCTATGCTGACTAGAGATCTCAAATTAATATTTTAATATTTAGAATGGTAGATCCAATATTATGGACTGTCATTTATAATTTAACGAATATAGCTATAACAAGAAATTTTTTCTGTGTATGAAATAAAAAATTTGTAAGCTTAGTATTTCAGCGAATAATTTAATTTTCAAACTTCCACTCACGCTACTTACGTTTTTCTTAAACGTTAAATTTTTGGATGAGTTCTTCTTCTGCATAGAACTATTGATTACTACTCTTTTAAACCAAAAAGCTTTTTTTTGATTGTATGGTTTAATGTAAGAGATTTATATAAAGCTTGAAAGAGTAGGTTTATTTAAAAAGTTATTTTGAACTTTTATCACATAGAAATTTTATCGAGGAAGAGAAAATGTTCTATGCTGAGAATACTATAAAATGTGGAAGATTCTTAAATAGTAATACATTGTTAAGCATTGTATCGTTATATTGGGAAGCAAGTGGGATTAAAAAATGCTCCTCATACTACTACGGAAGAAACATCAGTATCTGGGAAAATTATAAAGTTATGGAGTGTATATGCAAACAGTTAAATATTATAGCACATTTTTTTTTCTAGAACTTTGTTTTCAGGCACTAATAGATTTTTGTTTTAAAAATAGCTTTTATTACCTGAAAAAGCATGAAATGACAAATAATCATAGAGGTTAGCAAGTGAAACGTGTAAGGAAGTGGACTCTCACTAGAAAACTAATATATTTATTAGTGAAGCAGTACATAATGGCTCACTCTGTATACCAACATCTTTTATCTAAATGTTGAGAATTGTGAGTACTAACAAAAAACAAAATATAATTATTTAAAGAGCTGATAATAAGAGGTATTCAGAACATTTATTTGTTTAGGCGCTTTTTTTAAACAAAAATAGCATAACTTCAACTTGATAACTTTCTCTCTAAACAAGTATTTCAGTGGAATTTTGAAGTACACACTCTTTAAAGTAAGCCTTCAAAGCCAATGTTTGCTTATTACTTTCTTTTATAATGAGATTGACTTTGTAACTAAAATGTATCATATATTGCTGCATTGTGATTATCTGAGGTTTACTTCCAAACGTGCAAGAAAAGTACGTTGACACTACAGGTAGTGTACAAGCAAAATAGTTAGGCCATCCTATTATCTATTGTGGATTCTCTATCTGTAGTCTTATGTTATATCCATGATTCGTGTATATGTTACCGGGAATGCCGGGCTGTTTTAGGCAAAGTATAAAATACTAGATTCTTTCAACACTTTGCCTAGGCATTCTATGAAACGCCTAGGCATTCTATAGAATGCCTAAGAGGTATCTGGCAAAGTAATAATTAAGGATAATCTGTTAATAGTAAATTTATTTGAGGCTCGGAATTTGTATTGGCATCGAAAAAATGCATTTATTCTAATTACGAAACTATTTACAGACGATCTATTTAAATTAAAATGGTTAAAAAAAACTTATTTGTTACAACACGATAAACTTTTATGACATCGCGAATTACACAGTCTGTTATTTTTAAAACATATACATTTTTTTGTCGTACACCGCAATTTGCAAGAACATTTTCTTATTCCTTGCCCAGTTCCACTACTTTGTGCAGTTGCTATATCTCGCACCGAAGATTCAGTCTCGAAAACTTTGTCAATACGAATCAAATTTTCTTCACAAACACTTAATTGCGATCGTGCATACAATTGTTTGATTTTACCATTACGCGTACCTAACTTGTAAAACCCGTTGTCAGTTATTTCCAAAACTATAGCTAATAAATTACGCGCGTCACCCTTACCCTTATCAACATCGGGTACTGGAACTCTTACCGTCGTACCAATTTCGATTTGTCCGAATTTCTTATCAGATAACATTTTCATTTTTTTTGCTTGATGTTGTGTATTGTTCACAGCTTCTCCGCGTTCTCTTTCTGTGGCTAGTTTTTTATAACATAAAAAACATAAATTTTTTAGGTAACTAAACTTTTTAGCGCAAAATAAATGCAATGGTTCCTCGCAGTCAATACAATTATTATCGTCGGTAGTAATAAAATCGCAAACAATACAATGCAAATTCACATTATTAACCATTTTGTTATCTTCAGCTGCTACAAGCATATCGTTTGTCGATCGCGTTACTTTTGCATTTGATTGGATCGACTCCAATTGTTCTTCATCCGTCACATTAACGAAAATTTCCGGCGTCAAATGTGTGTCTAGCAAACCAATCTTGGGAGCACAACCAAACATAGCTTCATACGGAGATCGTTTTATTCCGCTGTGAAGACTTATTTTTCATAAACTGAACAAATTTTAGTCTAGCACTCCATCGAGTACATTTATTCTCTTGCATCCACGTCGTTAAGATATTTTGTACATCTTGATTACCAGTCTCTTTGCACTTTTCTTCTTTAACTTCTTTTATTAGATCTAAGATTTTCACATTACTTAGTATAACCAAATTCGATTTGCTGTCTACTGATTTCAGTTTATTCTCAAAACGCTGCCTCATGATTTCTTTCGCTTCCTGAGCCATTTCTAAGCCAGTCCTCAAACTACGACCGTGTACGTCAAAAGTAAACAGCAAACTGAGAAGTAATTCGCTAATCAACGAGTATTTGTTGATAATTTCATACTTTACCAGGTATCTCTTAGGCATTTTATAGAATGCCTAGGCAAAGTGTAAAATATAGACTTATTCTATACTTTGCCTAACTCTGTTAGGCATTCTATAGAATGCCTGATTATACACTTTGCCGGTAACATATACACCCGATAGGCCGTGATAAGCTCATAATACTAAAAGCAAATGAACTTGCTAATAAATTAAGCTCTTACAAATTTTGAGGTTATAGTAAATAATTTCCTAATCTATTTACGTAAATTTTTTTATTTTGCAATTATGTTAAGTTTAGATAAGCTAAATAAAACTTTTCTGATTTTCTATGACTTAAGTGTTTCTTAGCCTGTTTATTATAGTTTGTGTATTAAATAATCTCTATTATTATTCTCAAGACCTACACTACTTTACATAGATTCATATGACGTACTTTTTTTTTACTTAAAAGCAAAAGATATTAATTAAAATACTATACCGCAAGTTTACATACATGTATATGAGTATTTTAATTTATGTGTATGTATATATATATATGTATTTATATTTAACATGAGCGCGCAGTGGCTCAGTCGGCTAGCTCATGGATTAGCACGCGGGAGGCCGTGGTTCGATTCTCGGCCATTGTAATTTTTCGGGCAAGTACCTTTGTGATTTTTCACATGTGCTTTTTCACCATGCAATACTCCGCGAGAAGGGTTTTAGGCGACCTTCTCGTTGCAAAATTCCCTAACTTCCCCCTACTCCCCTCTTGTAATAGGTGGCCTCCAATGCCTCTTCCCTTCCTTCTCCCAAGTTCTAAGTGCCCATAGAAGTGCCCTTATTAAAGGAGCTGGACGAAAAATACTCTAATATAAAAATGTATACATATATATACATATATATATATATATATATATATATATATATATATTATACTTTATATAGATGCACAATATTCAACATTCATGTCACAATTATATTTCATTAGTAAAAATTTGTTACATCGTACAACCATTAAATTATCAACCAGAACTTTGTCTTGTTTTTTAGTTTCATGACAATGATTATTAACAGTATTATTTTGTCTCATGTACTGTGGGTAAACATTCTTCTTTGAAGATGTTACATAAGTGAAAGATTTAGAAAGTTTTTTTACACATTTATTATTACGTTTACTTAAACATGGACTACGTAGGGGATACGGATTTTGCAATATATGTTTAGTAACTTATTTTGTCAAATTTTAATTGTTGAAAGGTATTTCAGCTGATATTAATTCATCAAAAAATTAAGGGGTGATTGACTCATTGTTTGGATGTGATGTTACAAGATATGCATGTGGTTATCCACGTTTCTGAAATTCTTCAGTATAAATGTACTCTAATACTTTACTAAAACTGTATTTGTGTAATGTTATTCAAAATAGATTGTTATTTTGTATAAAATTATTCAACAGCGATATTTAAAACACTATTTATAAAATTTTTTTTTTGAATTTAGAAAATATTAGTTTTAGCTTTTTCCAAGTCACATTGCATCTTACAGTAATAAATAAATCTGTTCTACCACATTTTTTATTGTGGCCATGAAGTGTTGATAATATTACTGCATGTGTCTAGGACTTTGAATGTATGTGGATAATAAAATATAATGATCACCAGTTTTTTAAATTTGTATTCAATTTTATCAAAATCTTGTAAGTCAATCAATACACGGCAGGACTACCTTAAATATTTAAGTTTTACAAATTCTTCTACTGTGTCACGTAAGTTAATATTGCTTTATCCAAAACCAACTAGAATTACTATATTATTTATAACTTGAAAACTTTTTTTTTTTCAATAATACAATTTTTATTCGTGCAAACCAATGCTCCGGAATATAATAAGGCAGTATACATAGCTGAACCAATTCTGGTTTTGCGTATAAATTTTTCTTTATTTTAATCTGTATACCTACTTAAAACTATACTAATTTTTTTAATCTTAACGTTACTATTCTTAGAACATCCAGACAAAACGAGTCCTTTTTGATGACATTTAAAACATATCATCTCACGCTTTTGTTGTCAACAGTCACGCTTAAGGTGTTCCTTTTGACCACAATTATAACAGCTAATCTTACCTTGACGTTATATTACTTTCTTTGCTCCCTGTTCCTTTGCTTGGTTCTCCTTTTTTGTAGACTATTTCTCGGAATTCGTTGGTTTTTCATACCAGGGTAACACTTCTTGATTATCTCTGTTGTTTATATTTTGACATTCAAGAGCACGCTCCCAACGACTTTCATGAATTTTCTCGACCATGGTTGAATCTTAAACCATTTTGTTGATTGATATATAGTGCTTTCCTCATAAATATTGAGCCAACTCTAGTGAATAAATTCCAGCAGCAACTCCTTCTATGATTTCCTTTGCCGGAAAATTTAATCCATTACAGCGCCAAATGTTATCTAATAAGTAATGCTCTAAGATTTCACGTAGATCTTAAGTACGTTTTACCATATTTTTGAGCTTTTTGGTATACGTGCGTGCATACGTAAGAGTAGAACTTTTTTTGAACTCTCCAAATGTGGTGATTACTTTGGTTTTCGCTATGAACCATTTGAATGCTCCTTCTTTTAGACGCAACTATGTAAAATTTTTGGATTTTTTTATTCAGTAATTCATGATCTTGATTTCTCTAGACCTTCAATTTCACGAAATTTAGTTACAGTATCTTGTATATTGGCAATCAGAGAAGCTGTATTCTGTGGGTTTCTTTCGTTTGCTGCATTAACTTGTTCAATGATATCCGTTTGCCTTTTTATACATTCCCCTAAGGCCACCAAAATTATTAAGATGTCTAACAGAGCTCCTCCCTCTGCCTGATTTCCTTTTGACACATCACTTGCTGTTACTACAGATTCAAGAGCTACAGATTCAAAAGATAGTTATAAAAATCATAGTATAACCCCATATAATGACTATATTGTCTTACCGTTTTCAAAAGACTATGAATATGAGATAAAGAAGATTTTAAAAAAGTACAATATTAACGTGATTTTTAAAAACATTAATAAGATTAACATAAATAATCAATTAGGTAAAGACAAAATAGAACCGCGTTACAAACCAAATATAGTGTATAAAATTAATTGTCTAGATTGTCATCGGTATTACATAGGTCAATCAAGTAGAACTCTGCAAACACGAGTTGGTGAACACGTGAGAGATGTTAAGAAAAAAGATGATAGATCTGCATTGTATTACCATGTGAAAGATTCAGGACACAAAATACATTTTGAATATAGTAATGTACAGATTTTAGATGTTGAAAATGTAAGGAGTAGGCGTGAGGTATCAGAAATGATACACATAAGTAGAAATATACATAACTTGAATAGACAATTTGATACGCAAAATTTATAACCAATTTTTAAAGACTTTATCAAAAGTAATTTACACTAGTCACAGACAACAGCATAATAACTAAATAAATTTTATTTAAAAATATCATTTCATATAGGTCATGCCTTCTCCAATACATACATTAACCATTTCAACTCTTGCACATGTATTTATTGGTATTGGTCCTGCCTCATAGATACCTGTCCTCGGTATAGAAATTAATTTTCGTTAGTATGTTCAAGTCACTTACAGGCTACAGTCAATTAACTAAGATCTCGACAAATGTAAGCGATCACGTAAAGCCTGTATACTGTGATATAATCGTAAGTTTTAGTGTTTTAAACTATAAGCGATTGTATAATTTTTTACCTTTTTATTAATTTTGTCATGATTTGTATGAAATTTATAGTGCTTGAAAAGGGCATCATTCTAAAGTGGCCGAAACGTTGCTATAATAAATAAATAAAGACTATTGGACAGCATTGCCGTTGGAGTCATACTTTAATATTGTAACTCTGAATAAGTTTTAAAAAAAAACTATTTTTGAAAAGAAAATTTTTCAACTGTTGTACTAAAAATCTCATTCAATACAAATAATAGTTCCTAACAAGGATGAGTTTAACACATTTAATAGTTGTTTTTTTAGTATGTTTTCATAAGAAGTTATAGGTCAAAGACAGAATGGTTTCATAAGATAAAAAGAACATATCGAGCAAATGCATAGAAATTAAATACATTAGTAAAACTGAACAAAATTACAATGAATAAATGGACTACTATGACAATTAGTAGTTTTGATTTTTCTTTTAATAATTCGATATCCGTAAATTCTTTGTGGTTTTGTAGAACTACTGGTGATACCACAGTTTCCGTCATTGGTTTACTTTTTGAGTTGTAACAAATGTGTATGATGATGCTACGTTTTAAAATTACACTAATTTAAAATCTTACGCAAAGAAGAAGTTATTATAACAAGAAAAAAGACTAATGCTCCTGAAACTCATTACTTGCAAAAGTTTATATTAAGTAATGAGTTTAATAAAAAAAATAGATAACAATATACAGCCAAAGATTGTAGTGTTTTTATACATGTTATAAGCGGTGAGGTTAAAGGGCATGTAGAACAGTTTTATTTCTTTAAAATAACGGATACATTTCTTGAATTCATTTAAAAAGTAAGGGGTGCTGGAAGCGTGACATATGTTTCGAATATAGTATTAGGAATAACAGAGGGACTTTGGTTGATCACTTAAAAATGTGCAAGTTTGTAGTGGGTGGCTAAGGGGTTACAAAAAAATGACAAGGATTAGTATTGGTTCAAAATAATATAAAAATAAACGGAATTTTCTGTTATTCTGCAGCGAAGCGTTAGGTGGTGAAAGGGTGTAGTAGAGGCTGTGGGGTGGTGCAGGGGAAAGTGTGATATGCCCCTTCTTAACAACTCAATAACGTAGAAATATGTATATAATTTTTTTAACGTTTGTTTAGCTAGCTATTACAAAAACTGTAAGACGAGCACTGTCATTGCTTGTACTTAAAAATTCGCACAAAATTCATGCCGTGGTAACAGATGAATAGCAGTTTTTTTTGTATAATAAACACAAAACAGGAAACGTAAAGTATCGTGTCTTAAATGTGTTTATATCTTTAACAATATATTTCACTGCTTACTAGATCGGAGTATTATTTAGACAGTTGGCTCAAAATGAACGTAAATATTTAATAATTTTGGAGCGTCTTTAAACTAAGGTAGCAGTATTTTTCGATAATGCTCACAATAAACTACGAGTAAACTACTACTATTAAATATATTTTGAAAGATAAAAATATACTCAACACATTATATAAATGCTTATGTTAAAACATATATTTTTGCTTATTGGTTTAGTAAATTACTGTTAAGAAAATACAGACATTTCAGCTATTGGATTAGGGTTCAAATTTTGATGGCGAAAGTTTTGACTCACCTGTGTCGATAAATCATAAACTGCAAACCACTTTATATCTCGAATTTCCTTATTATCTGGTAATGTCAAGATAAAATCCTTATTATGATACTGTTTAAGTACATTTGTTCTAAAAAGAGAGAAGAACCAAAAATTATTCAAATATCTCATCTGATTCTGCTGAAAATGTGCATAGTTGTCTTAATGCAATGCAATGTTCTAACATTATTAAGAAAATTTTTTCGAAACATTGTAAACACAAGGAAAAATAAGATGGAAATAAAAATGCTTGGTCTTTTTAAAAATAACTATATCGAAGAACCACATAGTACAACCACATGTAAAAAACACATAGAAACATGATGTTTTTCCACTCCGTTTTCATGTGATTTTTTGTTTCAAACCACCATATAGTTTTGTAAAAATTATGTAGTTTTTAGAGGTATGTATTGTCATCCCATTACATAAAAGAAATTATCTTATTATTTATGTGATAATCTTATAGTCAGCGTTTAGTTCAATAAAACTAGTAGAGTATGACATAGTAAACAAGACATTTGTTTTACAAGGTCACGAAACGTAGCAACAAATATTTAAATACAAGTAATGTTACATAAGATACGTCGTAAAATATAACGATTCATGTAATTTACCACTGCAATTGCTAAAAACCCAAATGTATTTATGCAATATTATAGTTATTTATGTTGTACTCACGTTTTATTCGTATAAGAAAATATAAAGCTAATTATTTTTTTGTCACTTATTTTTGTAAGACAAAAAAAAAAGAATTTTATCCATCCACATTCTAACCTCAAAGTAGCACTCTCACTGCTTGATTTTGGGTTTTTTGGCGGGAAAATAGCATTCGCAACTTGTTCACAAAAGCTTCTTTACGAAACTCGTTACGACCCTCATCCACGTAATTGCCGTTCAGTGTTCATTCCCTTGGTATGCATACTTATTGTTAAACAAATTTTGGTCCATAGCACTTTGGTGCTTAGTAAAAACATTAGTAAGAAACCGGACAAATGTATTCAGATTCCTCCACACGTGCGTATACACAAATTCTGTAAACATTATCATCCTCAATAATACTTATCTCGTGACAAACACTTAAGAGTTTTTTTAAGTGTAATAAAGATTAACTGGTCTTCCCAGTTGTTAAATATTGCATAATATTGTGTTTTTTGTTTGTTTCGGCAATGATAAATTCTAGTATTTGATAAAGGGTACCCTCGGTTTTGGGAGGTAAAATGCGCTCTTTTTTTTTTTTTTTTTTTTTTTTTTTATATAGACTAAAAGTATTTTATGGGGCTTCAAATATAGCATTTGCCAGGTTGTAGGTCCCAAAAACTTTCTTGAGTCCTAATAGGGCCCAAAATCATATTTTTTCACGTTTTGATTTTTTTCTCGCGTTTCAATCATAAAAAAAATCTGAAAATTTTTTGAGTTACACAATACAATTTTTTATTACTTTTTAATATTTTTTTTTTTATAAATGAAGTTGAACATAATCTCAATAAAAATTGTTTTAACTTTAAAGCACAATTTTGGCTAGGTTTTATGTTATTTGCATAAAATATATACTTTTCATCTTGTTAGGCATCCAAAAATAAGTCAAAAACCTATTTTCTTGGATTTTCTTCAATGGTGCTTCCTGTTCAAAAACGCGAAAACCTATTATTTTTACTCCACGGGGCCTTAAACATGATGCTTTCTCACCTCTTTTTTTTCTCACGTTCTAATTATAAACTAAATTTAAAAAAGTTTGTAAGTATACAGTTTTACAGTGCTTTTAAAAAGAATTTTTTTTTTAATTATTGGAGTTAAACATAACCTCAAAAAAATTATTTTAACTTTAAAACACTATATAGGCCAGGTTCTATCAAACCTGCATGTAATGTTAAACTCTTAACTTGAAGAGCGTCAAATAACAAGTCGAAAACAAACTTTTTGAGATGTCTTCCATTGGTGCGCCATGTTAAAAAATGCAAAAAACTGTTATTTTAATTCCAAGGGACCTAAAAAGTACCCTTTAACCACATTTAATTAAATTAAAAACGTCTTACATATTTCTACCAATATGAAGTATCTGCATACCCTACAATTTAACGGCCGTACCTTTTTTGTAGGTAAATCATGATGATAGTAACATTTCAAGCTATTATTTTCCCTCAAGAGCTTATATTTTTAAAAAAAAAGAAAAAAAAAGTAATGAAATTTAATATGAAAAAAAAGAAATGAAATAGGAAAAAAAATGAAAAAAAAGGAAATTGAATGAAATAAAATTAAACAAAAAATGAAAACAAAAAATTATATAAATGAATAAAATATAAAAGGAATTAAAACAACAAACCAGGGGGGATAAATGGGTCATGGGACTCACGGTAAGAACGAAGTTCTTCAAACATGACATGAGTATAAAAACACAACTTCTTAGGTAACAAGGGGGTCACCAGACCCATAGGAACAACGAAGCTCTATAAACATTAGTACTGCATTCATGTAGTTCACTAAACAAAAACTTGAAAAATGAATAAAAAAAAAAAAATAGTACAGTACTCACAATGGTTTAACTTCGTGAGTACTGTATTTATGCGTGACGTTCTCACGAAGTTCAACCAAAGTGAGTACTAAACTATTTTTTTTTATTCGTTGTTCAAGTTTTTGTTAAGTAAGCTACATGAATGCAGTACTAACGTTTATAGAGCTTTGTTCTTCCTACAGGTCTGGTGATCCCCTTGTTACCTGAGAAATTGTGTTTTTATACTCATGTCATGTTTAAAGAACTTCGTTCTTACCGTGGGTCCCATAACCCGTTTATCCCCCCTGGTTTGTTGTTTTAACTTCCTTTATATTTTATTCATTTATATAATTTATAGTTTTCATTTTTTTTAAAATTTTATTTCATTTAATTTCCTTTTTTTTCATTTTTTTCATATTTCATTTCTTTTTTTTTCATATTTAATTTCATTACTTTTTTTTTCATTCTTTTGTGTTTCCTTTATTTTGTTTTTTTTTATTTTTTTATTTATTTTCATTCTTTTGTATTTCCTTTATTTCTTTTCTTTGTTTATTTTTCTATTCAATCTTATATTTTTCATTCCCTTTTTTTGTTTTTGTCGTTTCTCTTTTTTTTTTTATATTTTATTTCATTTTATTTCATTATTTTTTAATAGTACATTTTATTTGTTCATATTTCATTTTATTTCATTATTGTTTTTTTTTATATTTCGTTTTTTCATATTTAATTTTTTTTTTTTCATATTTAATTTGATTACTTTTTTTTTTTTTTTTTTTTTCTTAGATGTATTATTTAGAAAACAAACACATAATTTATCATGAATTGAATGTATTATCTGTGAATGCATACAAAAGTGGAATATTATAGTTACGAACCACACGATAAGTATAAGAAACCGAGTTTCTATAGTCGGCAGCGCTCGTAGCAGAGTGGGTAAGGTACAGGACTCATATGTAGGAGGTCAAGAGTTCAAATCTCTGGAGAGGAAAGTGTTTTTTTTTTTTTTTTTTTTTCAAGAATTGTAAAAGAAAAAATTTTTAAATTAAAGAAAAATTATTGTGAGAAAATAAAATTAAAATTTGTTTAAAAATTAATTGCTTGGGAGTGTGAGGGGGAATGGTGGGCAAAGGTGTGCAGAAGAGTAACACGGCACGGTTGGCAGATATACATATATAGTTGTGGGAGGGGAAGTGTGTAGAGAACAGTAGGTGAGGGGGACGGATAAGGGGGGAAACTTGAGAGGAAGAGACTTCGGGTGAACCACTGTCGGTTAAAAATCTGTCGGTTTTAAAATTCCAGTCTGCCAAGTACGCAACATAACGAACTTCGTTCTAATAAAGTACTTTATGATTAAGCTTAAGCAATGTTTACTGATAGTATTTTAAAGAATCGTAATATCTTTCATAAATTTCTTCACCATCGTTGAGGTATTGTAAATGGTGCGTTAGGTTTTTAATGTGAATCTTTGATTTGACTCACATTATAACACTGATGATATATTGAGTTTTAAGGTGTTTTATACTACGCATGCACGTATAAAATATTTAACGGATTTCCTTGATTTTTTTTAAAGTCACTTGCATCTGCGCTGCAAAAAAATACTTTATAGTAGCCTTGACGAATCAAACAGTGTATTATTTAATTGAATAAAAATATAAATACCTTTCTGCATTACAAATGAATCAGAACTCTAATCTTCATCACTGTCCTCGTTGATCACCCGATACACGTTATTGATGTTAAAAAGATTAGTCAGTACTTCAGCGGGTCAAATCACGTTCTACAAGTATCTGCCATATGATAAATAATACAGAAGCGCAGCAACATAAGGGCAACATCCAATTGTTCGTAGGCCATTGGTACAGCTGCAGCAGTATCCTTTTATTGCAATTATATTATCATCATTAGTATTGTAGTAAATGTAAAATTTGTAAGTTCAGCTATTAATATGCCTAGATTTTAATTCAAATTTGAAAATTCCTGGATCAGCTTTTAAGAAACTTATTTAAAGAGTTTTATCATCCTCAAGCATTTCTTCTTTAAAAGAAAAAGCTTGCTGTAATTGATAGAATCCTGTGAAGACCTAGACCAGTTCTTCCAATCCCGGTTTTTGAAAGTCAAGTAAATCAGAAGAACATATTTTTCTGAATGGTACTGATTTCTGATTGTAGTTTGAATCTACTATTTTTTTAAGCTAAATAATTTATGACATTATTCTGTGAATTCATTCTTTCGACAATTAAATCTAATTTATTATTGTCTAAATTAAGTCGTGATCCAGTGATATTTTGAATGAAACGAGCAACTTGACAGTATGTTTCAGCATTTAAAAGAGCTTGATTTCTGAATTGATGATGTAACAGTTTATACTTTTGTGCAAAAATTCCGTGTATGGCTTCAACAACTCAACGAAGTTTCGTAACATAGCTTGATTCATTCGATTCTTTAGTTGCAAGTTGACTTGTCTTTCCTTTTAAGGCTGGCATCAGTACTTTAAAACCTATTTCTTCTAAAAAAGTTGTAATATTTCTAAATCCACGGTCTAGAATAAAAACATCTCCTTCTTTTAAAATACGTAGAATTCTATTTAAATCCTGTAAAATATGTTGAAGTATCGTGGCATCATTAAGAGTACCTTCCATTGGCCTGACAAGATCAATAATGTATCCATTCGTGGTACAGATAGTAAAAAGCTTGCACAATGGAACTTTTTTTTTCAGAATAAGATTTTTGCCGGTAAGCATTATTTTCACTTTTTTCGTGTCTGGAGTAAGTGCCATTACAAGTAACAAACAAAGTATCGTCCAAATTGTACAAAAGTTCCACAGCCATTGCATGTCCCTTCAAAAGAAAGTTTCAGCTATGAACACTAATTCCAAAGCTCTTTGGAAGTATCTGTTCATTGTAGTACTTTAAAATAGACTTCATTGAATTTTCAAAAATATTTTCAGTAACTTCTAAAATAGCCGCTATCAATGCGTTTGAATTTGCTGATCTTAGTTTTAATAAAAATATCGCAAAAGCTTGGGTTATATTTCTATTGAAAAATTTTTTTATTGTTGTTAACATTTCTTTAAGCTGTAAAATTGTACTTTACGAATGTTCGGTGAAAGCTTTCATACATTCTTTTGAGAATATGAATCGACCAATTTTATTATGTAGTTTTACAGTAGCTTGGTTTGACAGCTTTTCGATAAATTTTTGAGCCTCCCCAGGTTCAATCGTAGTCTTTGTCAAATAAACAGACATCGTGGATATCAAATTTTCATGAAATCTTTTTTTAATCAGATGGCTAGAACAGCATCAATTCTGGTTGGGAATAAACGAACGTCTTTTCGTAAGAACTTAAAGATGAGCCTGCAGGGGCTCAGTGATAATGTTGTTTCTCTCTCCATACAAAAGACAAAATGCTTCTGAAAAAACCATTTTTTCAAAAGGCATGATAATACGTTCAACCTCTTCACCTTCAGATTCATCCATTGGGAAATATATTGAGTGTTCACTTGATTCCTGGTTTGATTAAGTTTGGTAAGACGTTTGTGAAAACTGAGTCGATTCTTGTGATGATTATTAATGAGATGTCGTTATCTCGTCTTGATCGATCGAAACCTTAGATAAGGCTTGTGACAGTTCCATATTGTTGTTTTGTAACTTGGTTAAAATTGTATATTCTAAAACAGTCTCTGAGTTTCGATCAGTGTCTTCTGTTGTAAGATTTTTACAAAGTTGACTCTTTTCATACCTTTGTTTCCACAAACGTGTTTGACAAAAAGTGTCATTTGGTTGGACATAACAGTTATAAGTCTTGAAAAACTCTTCAGACTGTTTCTCTTTTTGAATTGTTTTTAAATACTTTTTTTTTCTTGCGCTGGAAGACTTGACACTGACAGCATTTAGTATTATTTTGTTTGCGAAATTTGTTTGAAGGCTCTTCATTTGTAGAACTCACTCTATCTTCTGTAAATAATGTGTTTATAAGTATTTGTTAGGACTACATGTAAAAATGACGCTTTGGCTTTTAAATAAATATTTTAGCTTTATCTTAGTTTTTTTTAATAATGTTTGAATCCTAACAAAAGGTTATTGATATATTGTAAAAACAATCAAAGGTTAGATAGTTTGAATAAATAATCAGTAATTATTTATGGAATAAGACATTTTTTTTTACTTTGTATTTTGACTAATATGTGAAACATTTATACGGTGAAAATTCCTATTTGTAAAATACTTTACACTATAAAAACTCAGTAATTCATCATAGGAGCTTGAATAAAGTGAGTTAAATATACTTACCGCAGTTGTAAATAAGTAATTAAACAATTAGGAGCAAATTTTTTTACAATCACTGCTAAATTAAAGGTGAAGTTGAAAAAAATAGAAATTCTAAAGGAAAGCTCTTCTGCACGATGCTTACAGAAGCTTAGGTAGCAGACACGTAAGTATGGTGCAGGCAGTGGCACGCTCTCTGCACTCGCTCGTTCACCAGAGCATCACTATTGCACTGGGCACTGACTGTCACGCTGATAAGGTTAAACAGCTCAACTTTTCTGTAATAAGTCTTAACGAAATGATGTACATTCATTCATATAATTATTATTTCAAGTATAAATTAAACTCGAGAATATTTTATTGGACTTAAAATAAATTGTAATTGAAAATGCTTTAAAAAATTTTGTAATAGGGACTTTTACCGTACATAGACATAAATATCTATTTTGTAGGATGTACTTTTCTTTAAACCTGCTAAAAAAAATTATTTTGTAATCCAAGACATCTTTGAGCAAATAAAGCCACTGGCTATCCGTCTAGTGAGAGTATACCTGAAACAAAAATAAATACCACTGCTCTATCCCTTAAAAGTATGAGAAAGCAGTGGTGTTTAAAAAAAAAAAAAAAAAAAAAAAAAAAAAAAAAAAAAAAAAAAAAACCACATTAAGATGAAAGCGCTTTGTGGTTTCAATGAGTATTATATAAAATTAATATTTTATTATTTGTATCTGATAAGGAGCTTGCAAAATTTTAGAAACATAGACATACGTATATATGTGTCTATTCACCTACCCATGCACTACCATTAGTAAAATGATTGCAGATAATAAATAAATACAATAACTTTTCTTTTAACTTACGAATGTGCATATTCACTTCAAACTTCGGTAGGTTATGCATGAAAGAATTATATATATTCATCAATAAATAAATATCACTTACTATATTTTAAATATTCAACTGTTTCATAGAAAATTAGTGTACATTTTGTTTTATTAAAATTATTCTAAGAATTGAACCAAAAAAATTATTATTTGTTAAACATAATTATGAATGCTTATAATTCCTGCAGATCGTTTTTGCAAGGACTAAAATATGTTTTATGACTACTATGTGACATTTTTCAAAATGTTCATACACATCCCTATTATATATACTTTATGATGGTGAAACATGACATGACGGTACACAAATAAACTGATTTCTTAGCAGCGTGTAAACTAACTTAATAATATATCTGATTTCTAATAAGTGTTTTATTCATTCTTGCTATCACCATGCAACGAAGAACTTTCTAATCAATAGTTATTTTTTTTTTTTTAAAGAAACACATTGTTTAACAGTCAATCAATGAGGGAAATTCCAACTTCTATGGCACCACGATCTGAGTGTGGTTTTTAATATATATTAGTGCCAGAAAAACGGAAGAAATAATTTAAAAATCGCTACCTGTTTACACTTTGAGATATCGAACTCAAAAGTCGAAAAAACCATTGTATCTATAAGTGCGATATTAGTGTGATTTCGAGTTAATTTAATAGTAAGAAATAAGTAAAAAATAATGAAAAGTTTCTTACTTGTGCATTTTTTGAAATATCTGTGTTTAATGATGTATCACTATATTGATGAAAAATAAAGTTTGCTTCTTATAACCCAAGTAAAGGTGTTTTTTTGTGTATTTTTGCGTGGGAAACATGATTAGAATAATAGGAAAAATAAAGAAAAATATATTCTATAGGCGACTAGAAGTAATCATTTTGTCAATAACCTAATAATGCTTACATAAAGAGTGTATGCAAATCCCCAACAGCACAGAAGGTCCTTAAAACGTTCTAAAAACATTTTTAATTCTTTCAAACGTTTTAAAAACGTCTTAAAAACGTTTTTAGACGCACTGTGCTATTGAGAAATTCAAAGTAGCAAAATACGCTATATTTTTTTTTAAATAAATGATTAAATATACTCGGTGGATAACGTGTAACCCAGCTCAAGGCGAGGATCAGTATAGGTGCCAGTTCAGTTTCAGTTCAATCCTTTAGTTCTTCATCATAACTCACTAGTCCTTCACCTTCTGTCGGTAAGTTTGATTCTGTATAGTTCTTAAATTTAAATATAGGCACAATATAGATCAGTTTACTTTAGGTACATGGGGCTTATTATTCCGCCAGAAGCGCTTGTCGTCATATATGGGGCAAGCGTGTATTCTCTACATTCATATACATATAATGTTTATGCAGCAGATAAATACAGATATACAAAATGTACGCTTACCCTCTATGTAAGGGCGAGCGCTCTTAATGGAAGAATAACACTGAGAAAATAAAACGGCCAGTATAGCTTGGCTGCATGGCTACTGTAGCTTGTCAACTCAAGCAGCTACTTTCAGGCTAAGTTAGCCTAAAAACCAAGCATAATCTACTCGGCAACTGAGGCAAATGTAACTGGTCACTAACTGAGCACTATGTACTTTGGTACATTGGCGTCGGCTGCCAAGCAGATTCAGCTTGACTCTCAGGCTAACCTAGCCTGAAAGTAGCTGCTTGGGTCGACAGGATGCAGTAGCCGTGCAGCATAGCTATACTGACCTTTTTCTTCCAGTAAAGCCTAACTTTCCATCGCTGACAGCACTAAATTATATGCAACCTGGCAATGTTGTATGATTAGAGGGCGTTGGTGTAGTTTACTGGCGAGTGTTCCGAAAACCACGCCAGTGGTAAGCAGACAACGGAAGACGAAAAAGAGGCCTTTTTTCGGTCAACAGATGGTCAACAGTCAACAAATATACAACATTTACTGCTGCTGGTCTTCATGGAACACTTGCCAGTAATACGTTGGGTCGAGAGACAGTTCAACGGATAGGATCACGTGATGCTAATTCACTTCACCATTTGCAGCACCTCCAATCACATGCAGTTCTATTACTTCTGTACCTATATCTATGGTACAAGAAGACAAAATACCATTAAAATCACATTCGACTGTTGGATCTCGTCAAACAGGCTCGAGATCTGATTGGATATGACGTTACACGGGCTCCTTATGTAATTGGACGATTCAAGTAAACATGCGCATGGACCTACCTTGTATACTTGTACCATACCTATATCGTTACTATAAAGTGATTAAACGGTATATCTGTATTGCTGAAAAGTAGTGGGAGGTACTACAAATATTAGAGACAAGCAGCACACCGCGTCACTATTAAAAAAAATCAAAAAATTGAACTTGATTTTTTCAGCAAGATCTTCACAGAATTTCTGTACTTCTGTATAGTTGTTTACTGTTATTTCTTGCAAAACTTCAAGTTATTTATTTTTGTATCAAAAAGATATGTTTATATTATTAAAGGTGGAATGTAGGTTGCAAAGAAATCAAACTTGAGTAAATAACGGTTTTTTGCATTTTCGAACATGGCACTCTACGAAGAAAAATCTCAAAAAATCCATTTTCGACTCATTTTTCAATGCTCTGTAAGGAGGAAGAATAAAACTTTATGGAGGTGTAATAGAACCTAGCCAAAATAGCGCTTTAAATGTAAAACGATTTTTTTTGAGTTTATCTTCAACTCCAACAATTAAAAAATATCTTTTGAATAGTAATGTTAAACTGTATACTCACAAATTTTTAAAGATTTTCTTATTAGTCAGAAAGCGAGAAAAAAATTAGAAAAAGTGTTATGTTTTTAGTCTGATGAAGTCAACATAACAGTTTTTTGTATTTTTGAACATGACGCACCACTGACAAAACTCTTAAAAAGTACGTTTTCAACTTATTATTTGACGCTTTTCAAAATAAGAAAATAAAATTTTGTGTAGGTATAGCAGAACCTGGAAGAATAGCATTTAAAAATTAAAATAATTTTTTTTTTAATTACGTTTAACTCCAATAATTCTAGAATCAATTTTATTTAAAAGTAATATAAAACTGTATACTCACAAATTTTTTCAGATTTATTTTATGATTAGAACGCAAAAAAAAAGAATAAAACGTGAGAAAGTATTCTTAAGGTCCCTTGGAGTTACAATAACAGTTTTTTTGCATTTTTTAAACTGGCGCACCACTGAAAAAAAATTTTTAAAATACATTTCTGACTTATTTTTAGACGTTTTGCAAAACGAAAAAAAAATTTTGTACAGGTATAATAGAACCTGGCCAAAATAGCGTTTGTAAGATAAAACATTTTTCTTCCATTATTAACATGGCGTACCACTGAAAAAAAGTCTAAAAAAATACGTTTTCAACTCATTTAAGGATGTTCTACAAGACGAAAAAATAAAATTTTGTACAAGTATAATAGAACCTGGCCAAAATACCGTTTTAAAGATAACATAACTTTTTTTAAGGTTATGTTCAACTCGTATAATTAAATAAAAAATTCTGTAAACAAAAATATGTAAGACTATATATTTTTAAATTTTTACAGATTTATATCATGATTAGAACGCAAGAAAAAAATAAATCGTAAAAAAAAATGTTTTGGGCCCTCTCAGGACCCAAAAAAAATTTTAGAACCTTTAACCCTGATGGACTCTTGATTTTAAGCTCAAAAACATACTTTTATGCTATATAAAAAGAAAATTAGGGTACTTTACCCCCCCAAAACCAAGGATACTCTATCTGATTGAATGCTTTTTTTTAACTAATGTGAAACGGCAATTGTTATTAGTTATTTTTTGGTACGAATGGCTTTTCTTTGATAACTGCATTTGATTTATCCACTACAAGCTAAGTTTTTGGTATGCACCCAAGTATTGTGTTTTTAAAATCTTTACAGAATTTTTGGCTTTTTTTTCATTAAGATAAGAGACAAAATAAGTGAATGGAAAATGGTTTTTGGGAGATACACAATTTCTTGACACTATTATATATTGTTTCATAGTTAACGGCCGATACAACAAGTCAATTACCCTTTCAGTGGCATGAACCATATAAACTAATTGACCTATACTAGTGTCAAATATGTTACCAGAATAAGACCATAAAGGTCTCCAGGTAAAAACACTACGACAAACGTGTACCAATTGATGTACTTTGTTAGTCATGGCACATTTTTCATATTGCATTTCAGTAAGGGGAACAAATTTTTTTTAAAGTATATCTGTATTTTTTAATTTATTCTGTTGTATATTATCTTTGTATAAAATGTAGAATACTTACACTTACATGATCCAATATTTTAAGTACAATGCTATGTGGGGAAACATAGAAAAAACAGGGATGCTATAATATAAAATCAATTCTCATACTCGCGTCCCTTCCACCACTTTCTTTTAGTAAGATCTCTTGATAATCTAGCGATTTTCGTCGACACTTTTATTGTTGACATCCATCGCATCATTTTTTTCGTTATCTCAATACTAAAAGAACTATGTGGCATTTTTTTTTTAGTAAGCCAATAGTATAAAAATTGCTCTGCTATACCTAAACAAACTACAAACGTTGTGCATAATGTCAGGGATGAATCCGTCTATGATGTTGAATTTTTAATACCTTCGCAGATTTCATCTGTTCTCAAACTTTCTCTTATCAAACTAATAGTTGCTACCTTAGTTCTTTCAGATGGGATTGCGTCCATTGAAACGTATTTACCTCCATACTACCACCTCTGCCAGATGTAATCAAAACTCCGAAATGTTGGCGTCATCCGCATTCAATGTAACCATTAAACTATACTCTTCCCTGCATCGGTGCTTGGGCAGCGGAGTCCACACAGGAGCAAACAGTGAAAACTCTGATGCACTTTTCTTGTCCATTCATTGTACATACAACGTCTTCATTTGCTAACTTGTTAATATCATCCACGAATGCTTCCAGGAAAATCTTCATTTTTGGTTTTACTTTTTCAAATCACAATCCACATACCAAAGTATTTTTGGTTCTCTCCGTGAATGGCAACTTATTTATGACGACTTGGATCCCTCATATCGTGAACTTTGAATTCTCAAAGAATGGCGCCCCATCTGTATTAAAGGTGACTGTTACAAAACTTTATTATTTTCTGATAGAGATTTTATTAGCTGCTTGTACAAAATTCTATTTCAGAAATTCTTAATATCAGCTCCATAAATTTTTCTACCACTCAAATTCAACTTGTTGAATAATCTGCGTTATCGCCAAATAACGATGCGATCTCACCATTCATATTTAAAACTGCAAGAGAATCGTGATACATAGGACTTTTAAATGGTATTTCTTGTTTACATATACATGTTATTCTATGTTCTGTCTTCTTGAATCTTCTTACATACCTGCCGCACGTTACTTTTCGATAACTTGCAAGAAGTTCTATATTTAATTGAGAATTGGAGATTTGATTTATAAGATATCTAGTATCTGGTTACACTTGGTATCCTATAATACAATTGATTAGTTTGCACAGGTCTGCTGATGCAGACTAATATAAATTATATGTAAGAGAAAACTTGATGACTGCAAACATAATTTCTGCTTTTCTGACACAAACTTTGCCATCTAATATTTCAGTGCTTGAGCTATCATCTAATATTTGTTTTAACCTTTCAAAAAAAGTTTTTTTTGGGGACTATTTACTAATAGATCACGATATTTATTTAATTACTGATTATCACTACATACTTTATCGATAATACTATTATCATAATTTTCATCATTAACAATCTCATTATTGTCGGAGTTATTTTCACTATCTTCCAGCAACTCTTCGAGTAAACCATGAAACCAGAAATCCTGAGAACAGTGTTATATTGTCCATCATGAATACTTACAAATGCATTTGTAACTTGTAAATAAGGAATGGTCACTATGGGAGTGTATCACATGTCACAAATGAGTCACAAATGAGTCACAAATGACGTGTTTATTATTGATGCAAAAATGATTAAAATTTTTAATAAATACTACTAACGGTTCTTATCGAGTCATCAATGCAATCAATAATTCTACTTGCATTCAGTGGATTAGATACTCCAGATGAACTATGTATATCCTGAAATTAGTTAAATTTTATTAAGTAATGTGCATTAGCATATAGTGAGGATTAGTCGTACACTACCATATTAGATACACACTTGTGAGGCACTACTTTTTCTCTAAATACTTTCATAATTATTTATTCGACTAAATAATCCTGGAATACATTCATTTTAAGAAGAAAAATCATTTTCTTTACTGCATGCACGACCGTCACGATTTAGTGATACACCTGCTGAAGTGACATTGATCTCATGAATTTTATATCATCCTTCGTTAGGTTCTGACTTAGATGTAAAAAGTTTATCATAATAATGCGGACTTGTTTTGAGAAATTCCTGAAACCCATAATTTGTGTAACATTCATGCTTCTAACATATACATGTGGAACTTGTATATTTACAAAAGACACGATTAAAATTAATAATATCTTGTTTCTTGCTCATAATTGTATCTTGTATAAGTTATGTAAAAGAAAATTAAAAATTTATTATTAATTATAACAAGTACTTACTGATGTCTATCCGTTGTCTATACTGCTACGCGACGAGTCATTATTTCCATGCAAGGTACGCTCCATAGCGTTTCATGTAAGATAAATAGTTGTATATTTTTGTACTAAAAAGAAGTTGTATATGCAAACAAGTGTCAAAGAGAAAGCCTGTTTACGTTAAACTTCAGATGATATACACCAAATAAGGGCTCTTATACAATACAGCAATCTTAGTATGTAAGCCATGTGCATGACTATAGGTTGTTTCGTTAGAGCTATTAGAATATTTTGAACTGACCCAAATCCCTAAATACCTAAATTCTTTGACCAGAAGCACCACACTTACCGAAATGTCTAACAATTCTGACCTTACTCTGTGAACAAACCTAGTTTTTGATACCATAGTGGCGAAGCATGACTCGCAATGCACTCATAATTCAGAAGATTTTCTAATCGTTCATTCTCAAAACTATTATAATTGAATTTAATAGTAAGGTAGGTGCAAGTATTTGTGTATTAAATACTTTAACCGTTTGGCGTTATCATATAACTGAAAAAAAAAATTTTTTTCAGTTGGTGATCCAGAAAGGAACCTTTGATCTTTACATAACATTTCCAGTTGCTTACGACTTATATGTATACCCTCTCACACGTTAAGAAAAAAGGTTTCTGTCTCCTTATCTTGTAGTGCAAGTTCCAGGATGGATATTGTAAGTTCACGTTCGTGTCAAAATGAAAGGACAGTTTAATAAAATCAATTACAATGGCAACAAAGTTATTGTTGTTGAATGCTTAAAGATTATAGAATTTTAAAACCAAGTAATAAAAAGCAGCACTATAATCCATGATAAGTTATACTTTTTACTTTGGAGTCTCGATGGGTCAAAGAAGATTATTGTGCCTGTCTAAATAGGCAATAGTGCTTGTAAGTTACTAAACTAAAATTTAATTCTCTATACAAGAAAGTAGTTCATTTAAGAATGTTACAAGGTCACAATACAATGCAGAGTAATCTTGAACTACTGCTAATATTTATTAGGTAGAGAGGATGCTTTAGAAAATTTAAAAAGAAAGCGGCCTCATTTTCCCCCTTTGTGCTAATCAGTTTTAATGCAAATATCAAAGTCATAAATAAAAGCGATCATTCGTTTGAGCCGGTGTGTAAACACTGTATACGTATTTTTTAATATCTTGACAAACTATTAGTTTTATCTGTACGATTCTCATACGTCAACCTTTGTTATTTTTATTTTGTATGGCACACTGGTTGAGTGACAATCCAAAAGCTGTATTTCATAAAACTAATGTTCATAAGATTAAACCGGAGTTGTAGAAATTATTGTAGTTTTTTGAAAATGAATGTGAAGAAACTGTCAGCAATAAAAAAACCATCCTGAAAAAAGGCGCAAGTCAAAAGTTGTTTAAGACAGTACTATGATATTCTTTAAGAGTGGGACCCAATATTTTAAAATAAATAAAGAGCTTTGACATCCATGCATGTAGTAAATTTCACTAAAACAAATATTGATAAGGATCTTGATGTACTTTGTAATGACCTACAATAAAAGATAGACAATTTGAGGCTGTCTATGACACAAAAAAAAAGTTGATTAAGTAGCAGTCTGCTCAGATAAGTCAGCAGCAAAAAAAAGATTCCACTGCTTTTAACTACATGCAGTATTTTGAAGAAATAAAATAAAAAACTGCTTAATAAGATTGGTCCCACGAGAGTGGCTAAGAAATTGTTTACGGGCGCAAGAAGCACTTCATAATAAATGTCAATTGACGACATCGAAGAACAACGTCAAAGGAATTTGGATAGATAGTTGTTAGAAATACTTCTGATTTAACATGATGGTGTGCTCGAAACTCATGCTTCTAACGATAGACATCAGTAAAACGGTATTGATGAGTACATTATATAATTTTCATAAATTGTACAACAATTATATAATGTAACTAATAACTTTTTAATTCCGTATCGAACGATGTGCTACCATCGATCAATAGTTTGTCTAGGACAAAAGAGTACTTAAATAATACCAAAAAAGAAAGTATGATAAAATTCGTGAAAAAAAAAAAAAAAATGCAGCAAAAAAAGTCCAAAAAACCTAAACGAGTTGATAGTAAGCAAGAAATATGAGTCAGATCAATATAATATATGATTATGATGATCCCATTTTAATGCAAATATGAACAGAAACTGAAGAAGAATAAGCCGTTAGTTTAACTTAAATAAATAATTATAAGCAATTTGATAGTTTTTATTTGGACTATACGTATTGTAGGTAAAGATGATTCACTTGCTGTCTGGAATTCATATTTATTATGAATTTTGGAAAGACACCAGAGGCATAACTAAATCTTAACTTGTTTTAAAGAGGTTAGTTTAAGCTATTTGAGGTGTTACTACTTTACAAAAAAAAGCATTTAACGTATCAAAAAAAAGACTTTGATAGGGAATGTTTGACTCCTCAAAAGAAGTACGTCTTAAGAAGTAAGTAAAATAAATTATGTAGTCATTTTCTAATTAGCTAATAACTACAGTCCTTTTTAGTAAAATTTCACTACAAATCCTAATTCATCATAAAGTACTATTGCTCTATTTTACAGAAGTGTATTATTCTGAAATAAAAACGAGACAAAACTTAAGTGAATAAAGTTAAAAGCAAGTTAGAAAAAGGATCTTGAATATTACATAAATTTTTTACGTAAACAAGGTTACTATAATTTTATTTGAGGCAAAAATATAACTGTAACATTACTAATACGGAAGTCTTATATTATTTTTCAGATACAGGAAGTAGCAGTGACAGCCAAAGCAGTAGTAGTGAAAATGACAAAAGTGATTCAAATGATAGTTATAAGTCAAGAAAAAATTGAAGTTTTGTTCTGTTACATTTTTTAGTTCATTTAAACAAAAAAGCTGTGATATACTTACTTATAAGATTACAAAATAAGTTTGTCTTATCAATAGTATTCCAGATATCTTCCCATAAAGTAGATAATATAAAGAGTAATTAGACATTGTTAACATTTGTGAGCTTCTGTATGGATAATGAAGTATTTTAAAAGCTATAAATTTGCTTTATAAACTTACAACATCACATACTTTCTACAAAACCGCATGGTGGTTGAAGCCAAAAACTACATGAAAGTGGAGTGGAAAAACATCATGTTTCTATGTAATTCTTACATGTTGTTTTCTGATACGGTGTTTTTTAATAGAGTGGTGTTAATATTTGGGTGGATTTTACACAACAAATTTTTGAATAGCGACAAGTAACTCATGGGGTTGAATATATAGAAGTCAGTTATATTTTTTAAAAGTTAAAAAAAATACAATTATAATCAACTACACACATTTAAGGACTCATTTTACTTGCTTCTTTGTCATCGAATAATGTCAAGACTCAACCTTTGTAATGTGAAGCTTGACCATTTATTAATAATTTATTTACATCAATTAATATATTACTGTCTTGCTGACAGCCTCTTCAGGGTTAAAGGTCGTGTAGGTGTTAAGATAATACACATCATGGACACCCATGATACCTATAATTTTGTTTACATATTGCAGAACTTTACTTAGTTCTAATAGAAGTCATTTTCTTAAGAGTTCAGTTACATCATAAACATAAAAAATTTTTTTCTCATAAAAAGTCATACTAAGGTGGTGCTGGCATGTAGAAAGTAAAGGCCAGTTACGATTGGAACACACACTAAATATATTATGCCGCCTTAGTATAATTTTTTATAAGAAAAAAAAAAATTTTTTATGTTTATAATATAATTAAATTCTTAAGAACATAACTTTTTTAAAAACTGAGTAAATTTTTGCAATACGTAAACAAAATTATAGGCATTATAGGTGTCCATGATGCGTGTTATCTTAGCACCTACATGATTTTTAATTCTGAAGAGGCTGTCAGCAAGACAGTGAAATATTAATTAATGTAAAGAAATTATTAATAAATAGTCATGCTTCACATTACTAACGTTGAGTCTTAATATTATAATAAGCTACCGCTGAATCTTTACTAATCGTGTATAGTAGTTCTCTACACTAAGAAAACCAAAACAGTCAAAGTCTTATGAAGAATAATAACAGTTGATTAGAAGAAAATTATCATTTCTGTTGTTTTTTTGTATAAAAGATTTCAGTTTTATTTCAGATAACTACCACTTTTAATAAAAAATCTCACGATTTATTAATCACAATCTCTACACATTAAAATAAAGTATGTAGGTTTATACATTGAAGCATAATGACTTATGATAAAATCTTTTAAAAAAATGCTTTTAAAGTACTGTACTGAGAGAACTATAAAATCAGAATCGAATACGCAGTCGATATCTACGACTTTATGTTGAAGGATGGGTTCGTTAACTTGTGTAAAAGAGCGAAGATGCTCGTATTGCTAATTCTATAAATAAGAATAGAACCTCAAAGTAGCTTTTATTAAAATTTAAATTAACTTTTTGTATAATCTATGATTTTCTGCAATATCTACAGCAATTATTTTTTGTTACTGCTCGATTAATTTTTTTTTTTTTTAAAGGTAAATGTAATGAATTTTTTTACAATAATGTTTTTACGTTATTTGATATAGTAATTTTTTCTTATTTTAAGCCATTTTATCCATATCTTCTTGGGTTCAGTAAAAATTCTAATGAACAAACATTTAATTTTTGAAATAAATCAATTTTTTAGGTGGTAGCCAACTCAAGTTTAGACATAGTAAAAATGGAAGTTTTAAATTGATTGTACTTTGAAAAATAAACATAGAATAAGATTTTTACATAGATTTTAAGAAATTTTAGCACTCATTATTACTGATGGAGGGGTAGGTTAAAATAAATAAGTGCACTTGAAAATTACTGTAACTTTTTTTTCTTAGATTTATTCAACATGATTTAGGTCTTATACTAAGAAAATTGTGTATTGGATTACCATGTCAGTCACTTATACTTATTAAGATCATTGACGCGATTCTAAACTAGCAAATTATTCTATTTATCATACCTATTACGAAGGAGGTCACGTAGATTTAGATCGTTCTCAGGGTCCTTTAGGTGTCTCGAGCGCTGCTTAAGGTATTAACCCAGGTGCTTTGTCTGAGACACACTGACCATATCCCTAGTTTCTCAACTACTTAGGGATACGTCGTCACAACGCTATAAGCGGTCAAGCATTGAAGATACAAGTAGATACTAGTTAGTAGGGGTACTACTCTAATGGATACACTTACACGGATGCTCACAATGTTGAACTCTGTGCCCTATCCACTTTCTCTTGGCATGTACTCAACGCGGTGTTACCAGTGTAGAAAAGAATTCCAAGTCTGGATTAGCAGTCAATATTCACGTCCCAGGCTCGCTGGAGAAAAATATATTTTCTTGTTTGACAGCGTCTTTTATAGACAATTCCCAGAAGATGCAATGCCGTAATATGCGCTATCTCTCTATACACTATCCATGCTCATAAATTATCTAGCTCCCTGCGCATAATTGAGAGTGTCAATTATTGGATTTGTGCGAACTTCAAATAATTTTTATTGATTATTCAGAAGAAGAAAAAATCTATGAAAAAATGTAATTGAAATAAAAGAATAATTAACAAGTCTTTATAATTTATACCTTGTTACACGTGTCACATTCTTAATATTTATTACTTTTAAACTCATAGTCCCATTGTGAAATTATGAAAATTGAATACTTAGTGATCTTTAAGCATTGAACTGTATACTTGCTTCTGGAGCCGCGTGACATACAACTTACTTCTTTTGCAAAAAGCAACCGTCGCAAAACTTGAACTTCATGAGCAACCTCAAAAGAATCTTATGAAGAGCTTATCTTACAATATCACTTTGCACTACAACATCCAACAACGTGAATAATCAACAATGTCAACATTCTTTACTGAGTATTTTTATTAAAAAAATCGTACACAATTTTGACAGAAACTTGTACGTAAAGTAAAATGTGAGTGATAAGCAGTTTTAACCATCAATTGCTGTACAATTATTGCACCACGACTGTGCTCGTGTCAATCAATCGAGAGTAATTGGCTTAAGCTCTGATTGGTCGTTCAGATTTCCAACCTGACGTGTTCTCCTTAACTTGAACAGTATAAAAACTTTTTTCACATTTCAATATTAACTTTTTCCTTTTTATCTAGGGCTCTTAAGTAAATATAAAGGTTGGAGAGTGGGTTTAGTTCCAACTTTTAAACAAATATAAGACTTAATTTGGTGATTAAGCTGCATTTTGGAAGCGTGCATTTCAAGCAAATGTAGGACTTAAGTCAGTAACCAAACAGTGTAAGAAAAACTTGAGCAAACCAGGTCACTGTAGACTCACCTAAAAAGTGAATAATGGGCGAGCAAAAAAGAAACGACCGTTGGCTTGGGTACTAATGTTAAAAAAAGCAATCAAGTTATTATTATCGCCACGAGTACTCTGGTGTAGAAATAAAAACCATCGTTGCGTTCAGCCTTGTAAGATTGTGACTGCATGCGTGCATGCAGTGGCTAACCATCTGTCATAGAAGAAAGTTGAAAAAAAATGTAAATTGTTGAAATACTTTAAATGTCAGCTCAAAAATGTATAATTTGTACTATTTATAAAAGTCGATAATTTCTGGCTTTAGCAAATTTATTAAAACATCAGAGGAGACATAACTTGGTTGTTACTATAATTTATTCTTTTGATTTGAATATTTAAGATTCAGAATTCCAATTCATCAGAACAGAATTTTAGCTTTCCGAAATAATTTAAACACCAAGCAATAACAAACAGATAACGTATGACAAAAACATAAGATAAAAATTTGAACAGTAGGTTAACGTCAGCTTAGCGTACGACTCAATAACACCAGTCCACACATTTCACTCAGTAAAACCTAAAACAATACCGTCCAGTCAACGATCTAAAACAAAAATATACTGTAGGTTGAAAAAATAAGGCCTTTGAGCTGAAGGCTGGTTTCTGAAGAGCAAAAAATTAAATAAATTTGTTTGTAGAATGAATCGAGAAGTTTCACCCTTTACTTAAAAGTTTAGACTTAACGTGGGCAGTTGAGGTTGCAACCCTTAAGTTAAAATAATGAAAAAACAATAAAAGTTTGGAAATTCTTTTGAATTATGTGTTTAACTGACTTAAATTAAAATGTTTAACAAAGCAATGTTTTTTGCTTACGTTATCATATACAAGCTTAAAATAAATAATCTATAGTTAAACATCCATACATCGCATTCCAGACGTTTCTACGCTCTTATAATGCTTCAAAGAAATAAGTTTTCAGTAATAAGCCCTCTTTCTGATTGTTCGGGTTTTCTTACCGACCAAGCGGGGACCCGCGCCCTGCCATGCAACGTCGGTCGCTGCGCTCTCTCCCGGCCTCCCACCTCATGCGTCACCGCGCTTGGCAGGTGGCACTCACTCGTGTACGAGGGCTCAGCGAGGACAGTCGCACGCCACGCTAGAGAAGGAGAGAAGAAGAAGACGACGATAACACGCCGAAGCGACTATCCTTTGTGCCTTTCTTTTACTTAAAGCGTTGAAAGCATTTTGTAATCCCCTGCGAAACAAATAAAGCAGTAAAAACATTCATTTGGTCCTTCGAGCCGAATTCCGAGGAGAAGAGCAGCCAACGCCGCAGCTAGGGTGGTCAAAGTCTGCGATTCGACTTACACAGCGTAATGTAAGTACAGTTTAAAGAAATGTTGTGTAATGGAGGTCGTCGTGGTCGACACAGTTCCCACGATTCGACACAGGTGTTGGCCGCGACGAAGTAGTGCCGCCATTAACGCTTGTCTTGCTGGCACTCGCATTATCAACAGCGTGCACACGGTGGCTGCCGCGGTCGCCACAGAGAGAGGGGACCACTCCGACACCCAGAAACTCTACACAAGGCGCTATACACAAACAACTTGCACACAGTTGATACTCAACACTACAGAAAAATGGTTGTACGCACTCCTTTTGATTGTGCATTAAGACAAACGTTATCTACACAAGTGCAGAATTACACTTGTACTTTAAAAATTCTACACAGACCATTCTACACAAAAAAAGTAGTACACAGTTTCAATGCTACACAAAAAATATGATGTACACTATTATTTTCTCATTATGAACACACACTTAAATGTGCTCTACACAAGTGTAGGACTGAGGTTGTGTAGAACGTAATACAGCACACTTTAACGTGAGATATACATAAGTGTAAGACTAAAGTTGTGCAAAACGCTATACAACACATTTTGTGTACGTGTAGAATATTCTACACACTGTCGTAGAGGAAACTTAGAATTTAAAAACGACACGTGTTTCGCGTCGTATCCTTGATTTTATATTGTCATAGTGTCATTAGTGTTAAAAATAAAATGACAAACCGTGTCACCTAAAAATATCAATGAACTGAATATTCGCTTAAAGTACAGAGTAACCTTTTTTTTTAAAAAGTATCTTTAATCTAGAATAATTAATAGTGTGAGGGCCTTTCTCAATTCAACATCGCAGCCACCACAAGATGTCGCACCAACTGTTTTTCCACAGTATATTGTCGATGGGAATTGCACAAAGGGTTTCTACGACTAGAACAAAAAGTGGTAAGCTGCGTAAAAAACGAATAATAGTTGAATAAAAAATGTAATTTACTTGCACAAATTGATTACAATCTCTCCAATTAGCCAGTATACGATTCTATTATTTTTTAGGAGATTGATTATTCTTCTGTTGTAGAAAATGAGTAAAATTAGAACTTATAATTCTTTTTATGATTTATTTTCGGAGTAATAATGGTTTTAATACATTCATTACATACGAAACCAGGCCTCATGTTACACTGACATTTACTACTCATTAAAGGTGTTACTTGTCTTAGTATGTGTACATACAGTATTTTCGAAATAGTTTATGGAAAATATGTGTCTTTCTTTTTGTGTATGTATTTTAAACGATTAATATTTTTATTTGAAATACGTTGTTTTGTTATTTTATATTTGGTTTTGTCTCTCACATCTTGCAAAAAAATACTTAAATGAAATAAACATTTAAAAAATCTAAGCCTTTCTTTAGAATGTCTAAGTTTACTATGCTTAATATTGCCGCGCCACTCTATTGTGCTTCAAAGTTATGTGAAAAGTATGCAGAAATCCTATGACTTTCGAATGCCTAAGTTCTACTCACTTGAAAAATTAGAGAAAATTTCTATTGTTACACCACCAGAGTTCAGTGATCTTAATACAGCTACGCAAGTCAATTCTGTTTCGAGGCTGTGTTATAAAGTTTGCACAAAACTTACTCCCTCTGTATCATACTGTTCTACTCACTACAGTCAAAAGTAAGTAAACGGTAAGTCTAAGTACCTGTTAGACAGACAATATTATTATGGTTCGTAATGTTTATTATACGCTTAAGTTTAGGTTGACAACAAAGCAGAGTGAAACCCATGTATACTTTAGTAACAAAAAAAATTAACATCTAGCGATTGTTAAGAATGTTCTTTTTTCTAGCTTTGGATCACCACGCATACATATAGTTATTTATGTATTCTTTATTTATTAATCACCATTTTTCATTTTTATCGTAGCCCCATGTTAAGAATTTTTGCAGGTCTATTGATTTAATAGTAAAAATACGTAATAAAAAAGTTCAATACAAAAAAGATGCGCAATTCCAAGGCGAAGACAATGAGCTGCGTTAAGTTCATATTGGTCTAGCAATTTTCTCACAAACGGCAAAAAAACTATGTACAACGATCATTTTTTTTTAAATCTATAACTCATGTTCTTATTATCTTGAGAGTTAAAATTCAAATATATCACAGGTATTGTTGTCCTGAAATCGGTCAACAAATTTCAACACAATCGGTTGTTAACTTTTTGCGAACCGCTAAGCAAATTAAAAAAAGGTCATTTGCAGAAATGGACATTAAAAAGTTGTGATCAAATCTAGACCAATTTTTCAAAAGCGCTTTTGTTCATCGAGAGTAATCTACAACAACTAAACATGTCATTTCATTTAACTACGGACATGCATGTTAAACGTTGATTGCGAAAAAGTGTAATTTCGTGCTCTTCGTACTAGGCCAGGTGATGGGGTGAGCCGCCGGGTGGCTACACCCACTCTCAACAGCGAGTTTCCAAAGTTTTTTGAGCAAGTTTAAAATGACAACTGCATCGAAATTATCTATATTTCCAGAACAAAGAAACAAAAATTGATGATTGTTTTTTAAATTAGTGGTAGCTTTTAGTAAAACTAGGATTTCGCATGTTTGCAACGTTCTAAGAATATAACAAATGGCTTACAAATGTTTGTTGCAAACTTGGTATTGTTTATTGCAGTTTATATTTCCAATTTAACACCGTCAAGGTATCACAATTTAGTTTCGATAAATATACTAATTTGTATTAAAAAATAAAAAAATAAAAATTTACAAACCTTTTTAGTTACTGCTGTTGCTACAAAATATAAAGTAGTCCCAACGAATTCGTCATACTGTTTGCCACCTTTAATTAAATAATAATCAAACTTTGGTAATTTCCTCATCTATCATGTTCACTCATGTACTCTGAAGGGGTGTACGGACTAGTTTTATACGGCAATCGAGTAATTGACTAGTCTACAGATTCATTTATTTTATAATAATACAACTCTTAATGCGAACACACGTTTTTTTTCATTTCATTTTAGATCTGACACTTTATAACTGCTGCGCTTCTTACATCAACTCATTCATTATTTTCGCGTAAAAATAAGAGAAACGATTGTATTTTTTAGAAATCTCACCATAGTACGGTATGGTAAGCAAAAAAATTAGGTGTAGGCCTCGAGATCCCTGGCAAAAGTGACACTTAATATTTGTAGGTTACTGGATTTGATGTGATAGAAATTGAAACTTTTTAAAATTATTTTTTCTTGGCTTTTCTTTCATTTTCTTTGAGATATAAGTGCTCTCTCTGTTATTTAAAAGTTATGTTGTCATGAAATTATTGTGAACTGATTTCTTCAGGCTTATTATAATATAGTTTACATTCTGTAAGTTTTTATTTTTTATACATGACAATATAGCCAAAGTAAACAAAAATTTTAAGTTTACGGTGTATTTCGACCAATCACTCTATTTTTGCCCTTCCACATTCTCGTTGCCTATTGATAACTTGTAAAAATTATTATTTTTTTATATTTTTAGCATTCCCATGAATATATGCCATTTTTAAAAAATTTTTCAAAGATTAAGTCGTCACGAAAATGTTAAAAAATAATATATGCAAGTTTGTACTAGATTTTGTAACATGTTATGTACATGTTTAACATGTTATCTTAATGTTATAAAGGTATTGCTAAAGTATTTACATACAAAAAATATGTATGAGATTAGGTTTTCTGTATTGTGGAACAACTCTATATTGTTGCGTTTCGACAATTCTTTTTACTTTTGAAAAACCGATAACAATTTTTATTTTTAACCTATTTTTCGTAAAGAAATGTTATTTTTGTACTATCTACATTATAACCAATAGTAGAGGCACCAGAGTTTTCGACCGCCATGGTACATTCTATGATTATTAATTTATTCTGAAAATTAATTAAAAAATATGAACAATCACGTACAAAAGTCTTGCCAATAAGCTCGATCGGAAACATGATTTTTTAATTGAAAAAATTTTTGGGGCTTTTTTCAGTAATCATTGCTTACATAAAAAATTCTTAAGTTTTAAAAAAACTGTTTTTAGTTAAAACCTGTTCAGATGACGTTTTCATTGCATAAACAACGGAAAAAGACAAAAAAACACAAAAAATTGAGGTATTAAAGAACAATAATCCAAGTATTTGAAATTTTATGAAAATCGAGTATGCTGTAGTCTTTGGCGTGCTTAACAATATGCCGCAAGTCCGATTATAAAGTTTGCAACTGACAACCCATTGCTACATCGTTAATTTGAAATTTGAATTGTTGACAATATTTTTCCAGCTTGTAATATCGCGATAAAACTGAATACAACTGATAGGTATAGACTATTTCTTTAATATCTACAAATTTAAGATTTTTAACTAAATAAATAAAAAAGTTATTTAGAAAAAAATCGATTGCTAAATAACTTACTTTTGACAATTTCGAAAATAAAGTTTTCCAACCTAATAATTAATTTTAAAATAAATTTTTTTGTATGCATAATAGGTGCTACAACATGGTTTTTTAGCCTTTTTTGCCGTAGCGGCCGCCCAAATAAATAATTTGTTTTTATACCCAGCCCACTTTCTTCTTGAATGTTTACTTCATGACGAAACATTTTTTCTCTAAGTGATTCCATCAATCCATTAACTAAGTATTGTTCAAAGTTCTGGCAAGCTTGATTTTTGGTTAGTGCTATTAAAAAAAGGCATTTTTCGGCGTATCAAAAAAGATGAAGGTGAAAGAAAATAGCACCGTCGTATAGCTGAGGCAAAATTACATAAAAAATTATGTTTCCAAAAATTTCCTGGTGGTTTTGTTTATAATAAATTATAAATGCAACAAAGAATATCGCATAACTGTCGAGTCCCCCTACCTTTACCTTTAACCCAAGCTCCCCTCACTTTAACAGCTTAAATATAATCTTATATCTTAGAGGGGTATACTCGTCGTTGGTCGAGCGGGCTACGTCTTTTGCCCGCATATAGAAACTGACCAACATGTCATCGATTCTTCATCATTGCATTTTTTTTTTTTTACTTTTATCATTCATTTAAGCGTCCTTTTTTACAATAGTCATTTTATTTACTAACTACTTTTTCGAAAAGCATCACATTTTTTGTTAAAAAATAATCTTAAGGTCCCTTTGAATTCGATTTATAATTTAAATAATGTAATGTTAAACACAAAATATTTTTTGGTATGTTTATAATAATATTTTTGACTTGTTTGTAAACTTTCTCTTCAAGTATAAAAACTTTTTTATCATGTATTTACATGCTTGTGTAGCAAATAATATTTTTTCCATATCACCTTGCGGTTAAGTTATGCTTAGCACTACTGGAATAGCTATTTTTTTCAATATTTACCATTCATAGTAAACTTAAAAACTTTTTAAATAATTAAACTCTCAACTAGTCTCCTTTAGTAATAAAAATATTTATTACATAAAACATTGATTACGAGTGGAATTAGGCGTAGGAAACCACTTGAAGAAAAAATAAATCAGCAAAGATAATTACAGTGCTAAAGGTATTTTTTATCGAATTTTACTCAATTTTATGTCACATTATCTAGTTTTTTTTGAAACTAAGTATTGTTGCAGAATTTTAATTTTTTCTTTAAAAAACAACACACCAAGATACTTACCGCAAGGTGGTATGGAAAAAATATTATTTGCTGCACAAACATGTTAAGACATGATAAAAAAGTTTTTATACTTGAAGAGAAAGTTTATAAACAAGTCAAAAATATTATTATAAACATACCAAAAAATATTTCGTGTTTAACATTACATTATTTAAATTATAAATCGAATTTAAAGGGACCTAAAGATTATTTTTTAACAAAAAATGTGATGCTTTTCGAAAAAGTATTTAGTAAATAAAATGACTATTGTAAAAAAGGACGCTTGAATGAATGATAAAAGTAAAAAAAAAAAAAAATGCAATGATGAAGAATCGATGGCATGTTGGTCAGATTCTATATGCGGGCAAAAGACGTAGCCCGCTCGACCAACGACGAATATACCCCTCTACGATATAAGATTATATTTAAGCTGTTAGAGCGAGGGGAGCTTGGGTTAAAGGTAAAGGTAGGGGGAGCTCTCCCTCCACTGCTACCTTGGTCGGAGAGAGAGTAAAACCGTTGTGCGCATGCGCGAGAACTCTTGGTTGTTTGCAACACTGCTACAGTCTACCTTACCGACACATCATGGTTAGTATTAAAAAAAAATTAAAGAATATTTTTTTCGCGGGACATGGATCTATACATATAAAATTTCATGTTTTCTAAGCAAATCAATAATTATGTATAAATATTTTTTAAGCACTACAAATAGCAGCTCGAGTAGCAGATAATTTGTTTTTTCAAATTTTGAAACTATTTTTGTCGTTAAGTAAAAGTATTTAAAAAATTGGTTGAGAATTTTTTTGTACAATTTAACTGAAAATTATGAAAACGTTTTTTTTCGAATCAAAAAATAAAAAAACATGCTCTCACGCCACCCTACCGTATTGTCAACTGGTGACATACACTTTAATGAATAGTAAGACATTTCCCATAACATATTATTAAACAATTTCATCAAAAAATTTTCTACCAGAAAATGTCTGATCGGCTCTGCACTGTGAATATGCCAATATTCACAGTACAGCGATCTCTTCTCTCTATATACCTACTCGTCATACACTACTAGTACCTAAAAACCGGTAAATTTGAGGGTTTCAAAAATTCTTGGAATCATAGCTGAATTCCCTCGCTCTCTGTTCTCCCGAGCAGCGTCGCAGGACTGGTCATTTCCCTCTCTTCCCCCTCTCACATTAGATAGTCGAATCGGGCTGATTTTTGTGTGCTTGCAGTCACTGCAGAAGTCAAGAAGAAGAGGTGAGAGGGGGGGAGTTCGTGTGCTTGCAGACATTATATTCGAGAAGAAAATCAGCTAGGAGGTGGGAAGGGGAAATTCGAATTGTACTGTCGAATGACGCTGTTTTTCGCGTGCCACCAGTTATTTTGTATAGTATACGTATGTCGACAGGGTGATCAGCGACTCCTGCGAGTCAAAACTGATTTAGTCCTATTGTTTCCCGTGGATCGGCTTTTTGTGTTCTGCAGTGCTGAGAAAACGTGGCCGCGTAGACGCTTCGCTGAGTGAGTTAACAGAACCAAGTGCGCGTATTTGTGACTAATAAATTTAATATAAAATAATTATGTACATATGGAATTGAAGTGAAAAAACATTTCTTCTGTGCCGCGTTCTGGTATCTAACGTGCACGAAAAGCAATAAATACGTGATTTTTTATACTTTATCACTTACATTACTAATGCGTGGATGGAGAATTGTATTTCTGTTGTGATTTGTTCACTAAATTGCGCCGGTAGACCTTGCTTACCGCCTGTACAACTTACTGTCAAACTACCCTGTTCACTCGTTTGGTCGTGATGGCCGTTCAAGAATATCCTGGTCGGCGAGCCGGGACAGTGCGATTTTTTGATAACGGATTTTTGTACAATGCAGATAGCAGAAATCCTCTCCTCCTGCGTTGTGCATCTCGTTCTTCTACTAATTGTACCGGAATGCTATACTTGCGTGAAGATCGAACGGTCGAAGATCGCGTACCACACGTGGGCCATGTAGCGGATAACTTGATGCTGGAAAAGGAAGAGTTTCGAGCAGCTATTTTTGAGCAGTGCAGGACCACTCATGACACTTTTGTTGATATTTTTAATCGTATAAGTCGAGAGTAAGTCAACAAAAATTTTTTGTAAAATTTATTCAATTCTCTTATGCATGCTTAGTAATTTTATTACCAATACCACCATGAGCACTGTTTTTATCATAAAAATAAGCAATTTTGTCACGTGAACATTTACGAAACAGCATGTCTATACGGTTAAAATATTGTAAGCGAATTTCTCACCTCTCCATTGCAAGACGCACACACACGCACACGCGTGTAAGTACATACATGTACATATGAAAGATTTCTTCTCCTGTACCCTCTTCACAGCTATCCTCCGACGGACGTATCTATTTTCTCAATTTTCACGAATTAAGAAAGATTTTTATTTGTTCCACCCTCCTCCTGGTTATTTTCTGTCTCTCTTTTTATGTAAATTTTAAATTTTAAATTTTTGTAAGCCCTTTTGCAATAATATTGTAAAAAAAATTATTTTCCCAATTTTTTTTTCAAAGCAACGCCAAGCTTTAATTAATGTATTACATAATGATTACTTCTGATTTTTAATTAATTTATTTATTTATTTATTTTTTTTTTTTGTATGTGTATCAATGAATTTTTTTTTATTCGCATTAGTAACATTCTAAACTAATTTTCATTCTTGCAATAGTATTACATACGTTTTCGCTTCACAACGCTTCGTTTAACATATTTGTAAAATATTTTAACGAAATGTTTTTGCCAAAATTTAATACGAAAGTTGAAGAAAAAAATTCTGTTTACGTTTTTTAAGCAGTTGCTTTTTTATAATAGCAGTTAAACTCATTTTATAAAGGCACGCATTTAAATACACGAAATATTTGTCCTTGTAAATTTTCTTTATCTTCTTCGACATCAACTGGGCTATTCTTTGTATCTTCTGATTCTTCATATATTTGCAAAATATTGGCTCTGATGCAAGCATACATGCTTTTGTCAATCGTCTCGTTAAGTGAAGCAAATATACTAAACATGGTAACTGCAACTAGGGGTAAGGTCTTGAAGACGTGGTTGCATAGTAGGATAAATACTCTGCTCAATTTTTATTTTACTTATAACGTCACGTGGATGCATGTTTTACGTAAAAACATTATTGAAGTGTTTTGCGAGGTATTGTAGCTTCATGCTTTTGTTATCGATTTTAGAGATAGATTTAGAAACGCAGCTGGCTTCTTTCGAATAGATGTGTTGTTGACGCAGATGAAAAGGGAAAGGCAGAAAAATGTTCCAGTAACCCCACAGACTTTACGTGATTTAAACACAACCTTACTGAACTACCCACCAGTCGCTGGTATATATAGGGGTATGGCTAGTTTAGGTGATGGTGGGTGCGCACTTATGTTTATTCACCCAGAAATGAAGGAACCTTTACGACGATGCACGCAGTTGTACGCTGATGGTACTTTCCAGGTGATTTCTGAACCTAGTTATCTTTGATAATTGCTAGTAAATTAAAAAATAACATTTAACGCATTTAATAGGTATTACCTAGGCATCCAAATGACATCACCCAGCTGTACACAATCCATTTTCGTCGCGTAGATCACGTAAATAAGATTTTTTTACCTACTTACTATCGCTTGTGAATTAATAAATTGAAATAGTCGTGGATTATTTTTTCATATTGGTATTGGAAATATTTTTCTGAACTACTTTATCCTAAAGTTTACCATAACAATATGTTAACGATTATGGTTTTTAACTTAATTAATTATTGAAAATATATATTTATTTTATCTTACGATTAATTTTATAATTTATTGGAAAATATAAAAAATTTTAATTGTTACTACTATACATCGGGTATAAAGAAGTAAAAAATAGAAAAAATTTTAATACGCCACTTAGTAATAATTTTTTATGAACAATTATTTTATTATTATTGATAGGGCTTTGCAGCAATATTTGTCCTATGTAGTCGACGTACGCATGAGTTATATAACGCAATGTGGGACTTGATTCTGCAACTAATTCCGGAATTATCAAGAATTAATAGTTTTCTAATCGACTTTGAACGTGCAGCCTTAAATTCGCTGCGAGAAAAATTTCCGAATGCACGAATCTCGGGGTGACTGTTTCATCTAAAGCAAGTAAGAGAATATTGTCTTGTTAAAACGTCGCCGTAAGTGTTAATGTTAATATAATACAGTACAATGTCTGCTATGTAAAATATTTGAGTTATTCGATGCGCTGTATGCACTAACGATAAAATTTAAAACGTGACACCTTAAGAAAAGAATTGGCAAACTGTAACCCTCAAAATTTTTTGACTTATAATGTATCGTAAAGAAAATAATTGATAAATCAAAAATAGCAACAAAGTTTCAAGTATTAAATACACAGTTATTTAACACTCTATTATTTTAATCTGAATAAAAAAAATATAAACAAACAAGTTAAACTTTATTATAAGTGTATAATCCAGCCCAATTAACTTGTTTCAATACCAATATTTTCTAAAAGTATTGAAATTTAATTAGACAAACTTTTGTTTGGTAGTCTATCAATTTTTTTCGATAACTTATTTATCGCAAAGGCATTAACAGCTTTGTTTCTTCAATACCTTATATCTAAAACCTACGACTATTTAATAATTGAAATGTGTTAAGGTTGCTGTATTGGTCTTAATCCTGGAAATTAAAAAACTTCAATCAAGCTATAGGCGTTTTAAAAAAATTATCTCATTTTTTGAGGTGTCTCGCTTTAGTATTTTTTTTATTAAATATGTGGTTAATCAGAAACTCGTAAAATCAGAATAACTATTAACATAACACTTTGGTGTTGCTTTTATCTTGATTCCAGATATTGAAAAGATTTCTCTAATGAATTTAAATTTTTTAGAGTCTTGTCAAGTATTGGTGCAATACCTTACGCATGCCTGACGGCTTGTACACTGATTTATTTGAGACGGCGCTTGCTTTGCCCTTTCTTCCAGAAGAGCTCATTCCACTGGGTGTAACTGTCGTTCAGAATATGTCAGAGGAAGCTAGGCAAGTTGCTGGACATGAAGATCTGTACGATAGAGTACAACGATTTATTCGTTACTTGAGAAGAACTTGGGAACCCCTAGCATCAGTATTTTCGATTTATGCATTAGCAGTCAGAACGACAGACCTTTGTGAAATTTTTCATAGGATGATGCACCGGAAATGCCACGACCACCCAAGACTGTTTCAGTTTATAGGTAAGATTACAAATTTAAAAAAAATCAGTAATATCGATACAGTTTTACAAGAAACTGTATTATAAAGACAAAAAATAAGTTCAAAGATTTAGAAATTTTGTGACATTTTGCAAAGTGGGAGTAAGAGGGAATGCAATCATTACACTCTATTATTATGTAGCGGTACTACTGTTTTATCCGTTAAGTGAAAAAATTTAAAAAAAGAATGTGTATTGTAACACTTGAAATGCGCTATGAACAAAAAAAAAATTTTACTCCCTCTTCTCACTTGAATAATATTTCACTATTATTTGTAATTTTTTACTAGTATTTTGCTATTAGTGTCTTATCACACTCATTAATAATATATCATTAATTAGATTATTCATTACACGTAATTTGATACAGCTCATAATGTATTCTTTAATTATTCACCCTACAATTTTTTATTACCTCTGAATTACGTACTTTATTTCACCTGAAAATTCATATGTAAGTTTCAAAACATACTAAAACCCTAAAATTCACTATTTTTCTATATTTACAAGGATATGAAATGTAACCAATTTTAAATATTTCCCATATTAAAAAATAATAATTTTATTCGTAATTAGTTGGACAACAAGTTTGCTAGTTGCAACACTAATACAACCGCTCGGGTAATCGTGGACACACGTTACGGAAATATGTGTCATTGGCACAATCAAGTTGTTTGCTTTCATAATCACCGTATAATTTTTCGTGGAAAACTAATTTTTGTTTTAATTACTAGTTAAAAAAAGCTGTTTACGGCTTTTCTGCTTGTTAAAACCTCAAATTCAAAAATTGTAACGCACGAAATGAATCATTTCAGGTTCCTTACTCGAAATAATGGTTGATACCAACATCAATTACGATCGAGTTGGGAATGGCTTGTTTCTTGGGGGTTACCAAGATGAGCTGAATGTATTAAATGATCGTGCTATTTTGAATCTACAAGGTCGTGTAAAGAACGGAAGGTACATTTATTTAATACATTTGAGATTTATTCGATAATAGATGTGCATACAGCAATACAATATAAAATCATGACTAAACGTGCGAAACGTTCGTGCAAAAAATTTTTTATTTTGTTGAGTTTAGGCATCCGTCATCTTTTGCATTTAATGCAGTCAATTCAATAATTATTTTAAAATTATTTACAGAGTTAGCGTTGCGGATTTTTTGGGACAACTGGTTGCTATGAGGAGATTTCAATATTATCCTAGATGTACGTATGTATGTAACTGCATTTTATTAACATTTAACCGTATCATATCTTTTTAGTGCCATTTGAAGACCAGTTAGCTGCATACCAGCAAATGAATTTACATGATGAAATCCGAGAAGCTCAATTATTTGTGCAAAGCTTGCAGCAAGTTTTTTCTCGCGATCCAGGTGGAGGTACATTAAATTTTAAACTTTTTACTAGTGTGAATAGCTTAGCAATGTACTTATTTTCTAAAATATTTCCAATTTCGGAGAACCCATAAAACACCGTTAAAGGATCGTGATAAGTACTCTCTAATTACTGCGTGCATATTTGCTGAAAATTTCTGAAACCTCTATAAAAAGTATTTTTTTTACATTTTTTAAATATTTTTTTATATTTATCTTTTAAATATTTTTCACATTTTTGTAACTAAAACGTTGTCGTCTCGGATAAACTAAAAAAAATGCAATCAAATATTTGTAAAAAAAATTGAAACAGATAATGAAAAAGTACCAAATCATGTATTCAATATTATTTTTAAAACTTTTCGTCGTTGACCCTAAGTTATGAAGTTTACTTTCTTGTTTGACCGAAAGATCGAATTTTTTTGTACGAGAACGTGCACATAAAACTACCACGAATAAAAATTTCGTCATAAAAACTTTCATATGCCTACATTCAAAGAATTAAAAACAATGTGTTGTCCGGTTTTGCAATCTGTCCCAATTATTAATCATACATACGGAAAATTATGTATCAATAACAGCGGACTATTTTACATCTTACGTTGCATGCAATTTATTGTGATTTTATAATTGCAACAGCATTAGAAGTGGGTGATGAACTAAATTTTATTAAATTTTTTATTTCCAACTTATTAGGAGCTTTTTTTGAAAATAATGGAGCAAACATCAAGAATTTTAATGAAGTGCGAGCAGCGCGAATCAGAAATGCCATGCAAATTCGTCCAGCCAACGAAAACGCAGAAGATGTAGCTCTTGAAGAACGTGTAGGCGATCGGCGTTTTAGAGGTCGACGTCGAGGCCGTGGGCGAGGACATGTACGGGGACGAGGTCGTGGAGAAGAACGCGGACGTGGACAAGGCCTAAGAGGAGGACGTGGACGTGCGCAAGATCGTGAAGGAGGACGTAGACGTAGGCAAGATCGTGGAGGAGGACGTAGACGCGGAGGAGGACGTAGACGTGGACAAGGTCAGAGGGAAGGTTTTGAACCTTTTGGTGTGTATCAAATTTCTATTAAAATAAAATAATGTTACATAATAACAGCTCAATGTCTGGGCTTACAAACTTGGAATATTTTATAAAATTGATGAATTAGCCGACGAAGAGGAAGTGCCACAACCGATGGCTATTGAAAATGAGCACCCACATCAAAATGTTGAAGAAGTACCGCGGCCCCTTCCAGCATTGCAAAATCCAGTTGTGGGAGAAATGCAGGAAGGCATCAGTTTGCAACAACAGCAGCAACAAGTCGACGCAGATGGTGTAGAGCAGGTGGTACAACCTCCACTGGAAAATGGCGTTGCTCTTGTGCCGGTGCCACAACCTATAGCAGTTGACCATGAACAGCATCCACATCTAAATGTTGAAGAGGAACCGCGGCCCCTTCCAGCATTGCAAAATCCAGTTGTGGGAGAAATGCAGGAAGGCATCAATTTGCAACAACACCAGCAACAAGTCGACGCAGATGCTGTAGAGCAGGTGGTACCACCTCCACTGGAAAATGGCGTTGCTCTCGTGCCAGTGCCACAACCTATAGCAGTTGACCATGAACAGCATCCTCATCTAAATGTTGAAGAGGAACCGCGGCCCCTTCCAGGATCGCAAAATCCAGTTGTGGGAGAAATGCTGGATGGCATCGATTTGCAACAACACCAGCAACAAGTCGATGCAGATGCTGTAGAGTAGGTGGTACCACCTCCACTGGAAAATGATGTTGCTCCCGTGCAAGTTCCACAACAGTTGGCATTATTGCAACTGCCACAAGTTAACAACGAAGAGCTAAGGATTCTAAATGATGTAGTTGTATCGGACTCTGATGAGAGTGATATGCAGGAAGATGATGTTTTCCGAGAAGCGCTACTTCAAGAACCTTACGCACCAGGAGAGCAACCAAGAAGTCATAGCGATATCAATGTTTTTGGTTCCGATGACAGAAATTCTGACCAAGAGTTGTTAATTATTTCTGACAGCAATTCTGACAAGACTCGTCAATTATTTCTGACAGCGAAGAGTTACGCAGAGTCTACCGTAATGAATACGGAATACCAGACAGCAGTGACGACGAGTATGAGCCTATTAATGTGGCTGTTGCTAATGAAACAGGTAATTATCATGTATCATAAGTTTCTAATATTTTCCCTGTTGAACACGGGCTCAGCGATAGGTGGGTATGGTAATGTGCATCAATTTTTTTTTCCAGTTTATGGTACACCAGAAGCTTATGAACAAAAAAAAGTAAATAAATAAATTAAAAAAATAACTAACCCTGTATAAATTAATTTTAAAAATAAATAAAGACACTTTAATGTTGATAGCACTAAGATAGTAATTTCAAATTACTTGACTGTAACGATTTTTAATTACGTCACACATAGCTGATCATCTTGTAATATACCATGTCAGATAAATAAGAATGCAATGTAACATAATAATCAATGTACTTATAGGACGTATAAACAACTCTGCGAATGAAAGGGAGGCAGATCAAAACGTAGCTGGGCCCAGTCATAATTACAATCGTGATATTAACCAAAAAGCAGCAGTTACTGGTAAATACGCAAGTTCTATAATCAAATCGTACAACTCCTTTTCAAAATTGTACATTGGTATTGAACACTAATGTTTGCCTCAAGAAACATGTTTTAATTCTTTGGTAGACTCTATTTTATTGATATGAATATTGAATAGATTTAAGTATTTTGTATAGAATTATTTTTTTTAGTATTTATATACATTGATTCTTCCAACGATATAATAATAATGTAGAAAAATTTTTAAGAAATTCAAAATGAGACAAAAATGTCACGTTGTAAATCATGTGCATTTTCATAATAATTATATAATACTACATAAAATATATTTTAATTGGTTATTAGATAATAATATGAAGGCTAAAAACAGAAGAAAACGAAGGAGACCGAAAAATAAAATACTAAATACTAAGGAGCCAGCGACTAAGCGGACAAAAAAGAAGACACGGAGAGAAAAGAAAAAAGGTAATTGCATAGATTAAGTAATAGTTTCAGCGTTCTTACCACGGAGTTTTTGCACTGTCTATATTGTTTCTTCTTACTGCAGTCATTAATTACATATATGCGTGTGAGAATATAGACATTTGGTAATATTATTTCCGTTTACAGTCGATTTTGTGAAAATTAAAAAATAATGTAATTTTTGTAGAACAGTAAAAACATTGCAAGTACGAAAATGTATACTAGGAAAACGATACCATTAACGGATTCATTAAAAATTAAAGCATGATTTTTCAATAGTTCTTTTGTTTTATGCAAATTTTTATGCAAATTTAATGTTTATGAAGGGTTTGTTTTGAAAATAAAGTCGGCAATAAATGTATTATTAATTATATAGTCATGTAAGTCACAAAAGCTTAAAATTTTTATACCATATAAGCATTTTGAGTAAAAATGACGAAGCCAATAGTTTAAAAAACTTGTTTAAATAAAAAACTTACGTAGTATGACAATAAGTGAATTTTATGCATTACTTGAATACGTACTCAATGTATGGCCTCAAGCCTGCCATAACTTAAAAACATGTGATAAAATAAAAATCAAAGTAGCACTAATCAGTAGTTGAGATCATCAAATGTAACAGACGTACAATGATTTTTCTATTATGCTTCAATCTTTCATGAAACAAAACGGAATTTATGTCAATAGATATTCAACGGGTTTTTTTGTATATAAATACTACAGTCAAAAGACTTAGATACCTTGTTGTAAAAATATGTTGATATACGAGGAAATTGCAAATTTTTTTTACTTTTGCTTCCCATACGAAAAAGTGGCCCAGGTCCAAAGCTGTATGCGTTTACGGTTAAAGGATGGAATAGAAATACCTTAAATTTAAAAATAATTAAAAAATTAAGAAAAAATTTTCGAAACTTTATTTTAACATACATTTAGTAATATCAACATTTAGTAATAACAGACATTGTAGTAATATCAAGCTTCATGCAAGTCCATACCTCAAAAATTCAAATCACTACAAATATTCGTTTATTACATGCAAAAATGACAGTGTTAGCTTTTTCATTATTTTTATTTTGCTTTATTAAACATGACATACTTTTGTTGTAGGTGTGACTGGTAAAGTAAGTTAAGCAAACACCTAAGTAGCTCAATATTCTATACAGTCCGAAGTTTCCCAACATATAAGTGACAATTTTTTTTAGCAAACAGTAGTCATCTTTGTAAAGTTTTCCGTCCACAAGGCCTCATATATTAACATTTAACTTATCAGCAACAATAGAAGAAACATTGTCATTTTACGTTATTATTTAATTTTTGATTAAAAGTTTATTCTTGTAGTACGTAAGTTATCATGTTGAAATTAATGCAATGGTAAGAACGCTGAAACTATATTGCAATTACAAGTTGGTATATTTTATGATAATTTCCTTTTCATTCTCATTGATGCGATCTTTGTTTACTATCTTACTTTACTATAGCGTTATCCTGTCAATAGCTTGAGTGATGATCAGCTGTCAATGTTGTATTTATTGTCATTTTTTTGTTACTCAAAACTAAGAAAAAATAATATAAAAACGAGCAATTAACTTTTCCCTTGGAAAAATGTATAGAGACGAATTTTCAATCAATAATAATAGAAGTAATTTTTATTTTTCATTTTAAAATAAATGTTTTTTTAATGCTACAACTTAGTCCGTACTTGTATCGGTATGTGAGAAAATATAATATAGTCCAATATTTATATGAAGCATTTATGATTTCCATTAAATTACTGTCATTTTGTAAAAGGAAAGGCGTGGGGGGGGGGGCTAGTTTCCGTTAATTTTCCTCATTGTATTTTTAATGATATACACACTAAAATTTGTTTCTTACAGCCCAAAAATTTCCGTGATTCTAAGAGATTGTTAGTAAAGCTAAAATACGTACATATTAAGTTCCAATTCAAGGAAGTCTTACCGCAACCTGCACCCTTTACTGTTAGCGTAGTAATGAAACCTGTAATTTTTACTTTTTGTCATCAATGTCTTTTAATTTATATACATTACATTAGTGTCCATCATGAACTACCTAAACTTAAGTGTATGAACTATGATCAATTGCACTACAGTACCCGTGAGCGCTTCTTGTTGCTCTCGTCGTTATTAACGCCAACGTTGAGGGGAAAATAGAGCTTTATTTGGATGTTTGTAATACTAATCAGGATTACTGTCAGTACCCAAGTGCGTTTTATACAGCACTTGTCGTTATTGTAGTATAATGCCAACGTTGAGGGGAAATAGAGCATGATAAAGTTTTTTTTGTCTTTTGTAATTGTTTCGATAAAGTAAAAATTTTTTTATTAACTAGTGGGAATGACTTCAACTTTAACAACGTTTTCAAAACCTCACAATACTATATTTTTACAGTGATGCTTTTGTTGCATCATTATTTATTCATTGTTTTATCTACTCTGGCCAAGTAGATGGAATAAAAGAAGTGTAGATCTGAAATATTGTTAATTTTTGTGTCGATTCTTAAAATATACAACAATTAATATTGTAACTAAACGTTTTGTATCTCCGTATTTTCAAAATTCCAAATTTTTTTTTTTCGTTAAATAGAATTCCGTTAATATTCTACAGCGTTGTAAAAGTTTTGAAAACATTAAAAAAATGTTGTGTTCTTATAAAGCACGACAATTTGATAATGTTGTTACAGTTTTTTTTGTACTTTTGTAAAAAATGATAATTATTATTCGCAATTAACCTTTTGATGTAGTAAGTGAACATTTCATTGATAGAGACGAAAAGTATGTGAATACAGTGTCACACTTCGTAAGTTTTTTGGTACCGGCAAAAATTATTTTTGATGTTTAATAATATTAGTTAGTTTTGAAGTTAACGTTAATGAATAGTGTCACGGTTATCGAGTCGATAAATGTATTTTTTCTTGCAATTTTGTTGTTTAATTATATTTACTTAATGCATTGTATTTGATTTAAAAGTGTCAAATTCGCAAATGGCGAAATAAAATCATTGTAACACTTATGTAAGTATGAGTAAGTTTAACTTTCAATGCTGATAAGTTGCACTACAGTACCCGCGAGCGTTTCACACTGCTCCCGTCGTTTTTAACGCCAACGTTGAGGGGAAAATAGAATTTCGTTAATGTTATCGTAATATTAATGGAATACGCTATCAGTACCCACGTGCGTTTCATACAGCACGTGTCGTTATCACAGTATAATGCCAACGTTGAGGGGAAATAGAGTATCATCATAGTATTTTCACAATAAAAAATGATAGACGTATTACACGTACATTACTATCCTACGAAAAAAAATAAGTATGCGTAGAATGGAATAGGATATACTATAAAACGTTTTGATGTAGAATGTAAATGCAATGCAGTGTGGAAATTTTTTTTTTGATATTTTGGGTAATAAGTTGGTCGTACTTCTATCAATCAAAATATAAAAATAATCCTAGTTATCTAAATAATGATTGCTTTGACTCGTTAAACATACAATTTAAGGATATAAAGTACCAACATGGAAAATTCAAAACTGTCTTATACTATAATGTAAACTGAATTCGAATTAATTTAAGTACGTACTTCATCGCAACAATTTTTGATGGCGTCGCAATACTAAAGGAAAATTAAAAACCACCATAACAGAATATTTACAAGCGAGCTATTAAGCCCAAAAAACTTGGACGCTATAACCTTATAGTGTCTCTTGCATCGTTTTTAAGTTTATTATTAAGTAATTCAAAACTCTTTCCTTTAACCCAACAATGACTACGTACTATCACATTTATTTTGTTTATTCTTATTATGAAGTAAAGAACCAAACACCCATAGTCCGATGACCACGTGCTCTTTGCAAGTCTATAATTAAATTTTAATCACCACAACTATTTCGAATCCAACGACCCAATACTGAATATTCCATCTAGTTCCAATATATTATTCATTAATTATTGACACAACCATCTTTAACACAGCGATCCAGTACTGGTTTTTACATCTTTATTATATTTATCATTAGCTTTTCATGAACACACGCATCTTTAATCGGATACCTCTGCACTTTCTCTTGCTTGTCATATCAATTGTTAACAGTAGTTATTTTTAACAAGAGCTTTTGAAAGTTGATAATTTCGTACAATCTCTTAAACCTTGTTTAAATTTATTATTGACTGATAACCAATATAAGATCTATTAAATTAGCTACCCTTTACTATTTTTTTTTATATTTTTTATATTTATCAAGTTTTTATGAACAGAATTGCTTTTAGCCCTAAAAAAATATATTATTAATAAAAAAGGCAGTTTTGGAGTGTAATTTTTCTTATGTAAAATAATTTAGTCAATATTTTACCGCTTTAAAGTGGTCTCTTCATTGTTTTTAAATAAAATAAAAAGACGTATCAACCTAGTCTTGAATAATATTGTATTCCTGAAGAATCTTCTTCTGACTTCCATGCTCATTCCAAAGTGTAATTATTACTAAAAAAAAGGCTATTTCAGAGAGTATCTTCTTTAATTTAAAGTGTTGACTAAATTATTTTAAATAAAAGAAGTTACACTCAAAAAATGCCTTTTTTATTAATAAATACAATTTGGAGCGAGTACGGAAGTCAATAGAGGAGTCTTCCGAAAAAAGAAAAAAAAACATTATCAGTAAATACTTGTACTAAGAGCGCCTGTTCAAAAGATAACCCCAACTGTCCAGAACATCTAATTCATATGTGTTATAAGTCATTATGAACGCAAGCACATTTACTCTAATAATTATATACTTTTTCTCATTATATTAAAATATATTATTTGATGATTATTATTATTTACATGGGCACATTTAACCAGATCACTCATTATTGTTTTTTCAATCTTATTTATATTTATTATAAACTTTCCTGGAAACAAGTGCCTTTAGCCCAGTTATTCTGTACTTATCCATCGGTATTGTAATAAATTATATATTATAAGTAAAAATTTAGAGTGTCCTTCATCTGATAATCCCCTACTGTTCCTTGCTTGTGTAAAAAAAATAATCAGTCATTATTCAGATTGACAGCGCCTGTTACATTAAAACACCTCGTACCTTGAGTTTTTTTTTTTTTTTTTTAATTTAGTACTTAACTATCATCAACAGAAATGATTGCAATATAATGATACAACCCAGTACTGTTTCTAGTAATCTTGTTTAAGCTCATTATTAACCTGTAATAAATACATTTCCTTTATCCTGATGACCCTGTAATATCTATTTAAAAAAAAAGATTATTAATTCATTATAACAAGATTCCCTTGAATTTTATGAGTGTGTATTGTCCCTTGCATTTAGTAAACATTTGTTATGAAGTTATTATCAGCATTATCATCTTAAGCACAATGACTACGTACTATTTCTTTCATCTTGTATATATTGATAAATTTATTTTTTAGTATGTATGAAAATAAACACAAACAATTCAGCGAATTTTTGTTCTTTATAATATTGATACTGAATATTGCATTTTGTTTAAATGTATTACTCATTAATTATTACCTCAAGCGCCTTTCACCCAGCGATCCAGTACTGGTTCTTACATCTTGTTTATGTTTATTTTATACAGTTTTTATGAACACAATTGCCTTTATTCCAATGACTCTGTAAAGATCCCTTATAGTATAAAAAAAAATTCATTATTAATATCTTGCAACAAAGGAGCCTTGAACCCTATTTGCGGGCAAAAATGTGTTGATATAACAAGGTACCTGAAAAAGACATGAAAGGTTTATTATGTGACAGTTCTTTGGGTTTAATTTTTCTTTTTTAAAATTGTGCTGAAGTGTTTTTGAATTTTCCACTATAATCGAAAATGCAACTATAACGTAGTAAAAGAATGTTGCCGCATTATAATACATACTTTGTGACTGAGCAGAACGATCTGCGAAAGTAAAATTTAAGAAATATTAAATCTTACGATTTTAATTTTTTTTTTATTTTTTTTTTTTTCAACAAACATTTAGTGGTACAAATAGAAATAACTATGATAGTAAAACAATTATATTTACGTATAACTATACTAAAAGTATAATCTAATACGCTCAACACTTGAACTAAAAGTTACCTTTAACTTTACCTTAATGTCAACAACAACGAATGATTTTTGCATAGAAATTTGTGTCATTAAATATCATCATTGTGATTTATTAGCAACATTACTCATATTAAACGCTCATGTACTTCCACGTAATAACCTATATTTTATCTTATTAATTAAGTATTATCATAAATTATACTAACGCCCCCTTTTTTTAGATACAGGAAAATGTGCTATTTGCATCGGCAGGGCAGCAACTCATGCTCTGCAGTGTGGACACATGTGTCTGTGTAATCATTGCGCATCTAGAGTGAGTACACTACCTGAATCAAAGAAGAAATGTCCTGTTTGTAGAGAATCTTTTACTCAACCACTTTTAAAAATTTTCATAAATTAAAGTGTTAGTTCATAGTTCAACAAATGTGTTATCTTGTGATATTTTAGTATACGTAAATTTGTGTATTTATAAGCATTTTATGTACTTTTATAAGTGCACTAAGATTGTAATATATTTTGTAGCGTTTGGTAGCATTTTATTAATAACCTTAAGTTCTGTCAGAATGTTCCTCTGATTTAAAAACTATTATTATGTGAATAAATACTTTAGAAACCACTTATTTGAATAATTCATTGTAAAGCTTAAGAAAATAAAGTTAATTACACATTTTTTACATAAATAAATATTAATTATTTGTGCTCATCGAAATTGTTGTTGCATAAATAAATATTCTGTCAAATATCAGGAGTATGTAATCAAGTTGCGTATGCAATAAATGTATTAAAACCATTATTACTCCGAAAATTAATCATAAAAAGAATTATAAGTTCTAATTTTACTCATTTTCTACAACAGAATAATAATCAATTTCCTAAAAAATAGTAGAATCGTATAATGGCTAATTGGAGAGATTGTAATTAATTTTTGCAAGTAAATTAAATTTTTTATTCATTTATTATTCGTTTTTTACGCAGCTTACCACGTTTTATTCTAGTCGTAGAAACCCTTTGTGCAATTCCCATCGACAATATACTGTGGAAAAACAGTTGGTGCGACATCTTGTGGTGGCTGCGATGTTGAATTGAGAAAGGCCCTCACACTATTAATTATTCTAGATTAAAGATACTTTTTGAAAAAAAAAGGTTACTCTGTACTTTAAGCGAATATTCAGTTCATTGATATTTTTAGGTGACACGGTTTGTCATTTTATTTTTAACACTAATGACACTATGACAATATAAAATCAAGGATACGACGCGAAACACGTGTCGTTTTTAAATTCTAAGTTTCCTCTACGACAGTGTGTAGAATATTCTACACGTACACAAAATGTGTTGTATAGCGTTTTGCACAACTTTAGTCTTACACTTATGTATATCTCACGTTAAAGTGTGTTGTATTACGTTCTACACAACCTCAGTCCTACACTTGTGTAGAGCACATTTAAGTGTGTGTTCATAATGAGAAAATAATAGTGTACATCATATTTTTTGTGTAGCATTGAAACTGTGTACTACTTTTTTTGTGTAGAATGGTCTGTGTAGAATTTTTAAAGTACAAGTGTAATTCTGCACTTGTGTAGATAACGTTAGTCTTAATGCATGATCAAAAGGAGTGCGTACAACCATTTTTCTGTAGTGTTAAGTATCAACTGTGTGCAAGTTGTTTGTGTATAGCGCCTTGTGTAGAGTTTCTGGGTGTCGGAGTGGTCCCCTCTCCAGCATCTGTGCTCAGCCACGGCAGAGATAAGGCCGTACGGTTGTCAATGCGACGCTTTGTTCGACGCCATTCGAACGTCGGAAAGCGAGGCTTTCGCGACCACCATTGTTAGCCGCGATCAAGCGCTCGCGATGTCCTCATCGGCCGCAGCCGCCATGTTGGCCTCGTGTCGCGCGCGTCCGCCTCGCGCGGCGGAGCTGTTGCGCTTGGCTGGCGCGGGGGGTCGACGCCGAGGGACAGGCTTCGAAGCTTGTGTAGCTTGCGTGCGCATTGGCACGCGCATGGTCTACGCACGTCCCTTCTGGCATCCTCGCCCTTTCGTGTTCTCTCTCACACTCTTTTTCTTTCACTCTCCTTCTATCTGTTTTGTCTGCCGTCGATGCGCCGCGCGTCAACAGCTGTGTCAAGTCTGGCGATGACATGGCCCCGCTGCTCATGGCCCGGAGGCAAGACATGCTTCGTGCAAACGTCAAGCTAGTGATCGTTTTTTCAGGTCGAATGACGACTGGACGAGCTTGCTTGGCTCCCAGAGCGCCCTCGCCGGCGTCATCAGCCGGTTCGCACGGGACGTCGAGAAGATCGACCCCCCGAACTGGAGCCTGGGTCTCGTGGAAGTAAGGCTCGAGCTGCTGGATGGCTACTGGAACACTTTCCAGGCCAATCACGTGAGTCTCCTGAAGTCACCGCCGCCCGAGAAGCTGGAGTCTCTTGACCAGATGTACTTGACGGCAGAGTCGGACTATATCGCCTCTCGATCACGCCTCTACAACGCAAGAAACACCCTCATGCCTCTCCCTGGCCCGGGCGGCACCGACCTGGACCGTCATAGCTCGAGACACGGAGCCCGCTTGCCCAAGATCAGCATCCCTTCCTTCTTGAGGAAGCAAGAGGATTGGGAAAGTTTCCAGGACCTCTTCAACGCGCTCGTCCACGACGATAAACAGCTCACCGACGTGGAGAGGCTCTTTGATTTGAAATCCTTGGTGGACGGAGACGCCAAGGCTGCTCTCGACACCGTTCAGACCATCGGTGCCAATTACCCAACGGCTTGGGCCTTACTCGAAGCACGTTTCGAGCACCGCCGTCTTCTTACCCATGATCATATCACGGCGCTCCGTAACATCAAGTCTCTGAAGGAAGAGTCAGCTCGAGGGCTTCAGGGTCTCCTCGACACCCTGGAAAATTATCGAGATCAGCTGGAAGCTCTGGGTCGTCCTATGTCTCAGTGGAACGACTGGATTGTCTCCTGCGCGATGACTGGCATGGATCCAATGACCCGGCGCAAGGACAAGATCGAGCGACTGGAACGCGCTGGCACGGACACCACGGCAGAAGTTGCCACTTTTGCTGCCTTGACGACTTTCTTTCGTCGACAGTGCCGCGCGCTCAGCTCCGTCGAGGCCTCTCGCCCTGCTCGTTCAGCCAACACGGCCAGCATGCGCTCTCCGGCCCCCCCCGTTTCCTAGACGAAACTTTAGAGCCCTTGCCACCAGAAGCTCGCTGCCGCCATGCCCGTCATGCAGAGAGTCGCACTACCTGGGTCACTGCGCGCAATTTCCAGGCCTTGACGCGCAGGCCCGGCGACGCATGGTCTATTGAGGGCAGTTATGTTTTAACTGCCTGAGACCAGGTCACGCAGTAAAGTTCTGCCCTTCACGATCCATCTGCCAGCAGTGCAGGGAGCCCCACCACAGTCTGCTGCACGAGAGCAACCATCGGCGCAAGCCTGAATCGGATCAGCGTCCCTCTTCGCCCAAGAAGCCAAAAGTCGACCCCGCGGGCCCGTCCGCCACCGACTCACAGCATCAGGGGCCTCCATCGTCCTGACTAGCCGTACTTCCAACCGCTCTTGTCCAGCTAACCGGTCCCACCGGCCGACGAGTCGCTGGTCGAGCTCTCCTTGATGCGTGCTCTGAGGTTACACTCATCTCCATCCGGTTGGCCCAGCAGCTCGGCGCAGCGCTAGAAGTCAACGAGGCGAGCATTCATGGGGTTGGGGGAGGGTTGACCATCCCTTCGAGAACCCGAGCGCATCTACGCCTTAAAACTGGAGAGCATGCACTGCCAATCCACTTGACAGCGCTCTGCTTGCCGCGGCGCGGGCTTACCTCTCCGTCTGCCCCCTTGCACCCAGCCGTGATGAGACAGTGGCTTGATCTTAAGCCTCTGGCCGATCCAGCGTTTGGCACAACTCGCCGTGTAGACATTCTGCTCGGAGTCGACGTTTACCTCCGCCTTATCAAACCAGGTTACGTTCAGTGTAACGAGCTCGTCGGACAGCGCACGGCTCTTGGCTGGACTCTCGTCGGCCGGGCCCCTGGCCTGGGCTCGAACGCCCTCATCGCAGGCACAACTCTGCACACGAACACTCAGTCGCCCTGGGATCAAGAGCTGGCTGCGCAGCTCCAGCGATTCTGGGAGATCGGAGAGGTGCCACATGTCAGCCGCCGAGCGCCTGAGGATGTGGAATGCGAGCGAATCTTCGCCGATTATCATCGCGCTGATGACGGGCGTTGCATTATGTGACTTCCGCTGAAACATGACGCTGTGCGCCTCCTTGGTAACAGTCTGCAGGGCGCCACCGCGAGCTTGCGCTCGTTGCATCGTTGGTTGCAGCGTACTCCTAAGATGGCTTCTGAGTACGCCCGGTTCATGGCAGAGTACATTGCCCTCGGTCATATGAACCCCCTTACTGATGACCAACTCGCTGCATCGCACCGTCCAGTGCACTATATCCAACATCACGGCATTTGGCAGCACGGTGACCAAGGTCGCAAACTACGCGTTGTTTTCAACGCGTCGAGCCCGACTTCCAGTGGCTATAGCCTAAACGACGTGCTCCATGCTGGTCCTCGGCTCTAGACGGCTCTCCCCAGTGTGCTCCTGCGATGGCGTCGTCACCGGATTGCGTTCTGTACTGACATTCGTATGATGTTCCGCCAGATCCTGATTGATGAACGCGATGTCGACCTGCAGCGCTTTCTGTGGAGCTCCAACCCAAAGCAGCCACTTACGCACTACCAACTGCTCACCGTTACCTACGGTGCCTCGTGCTCCCCGTACCTGTCACTACGGGTCGTACAGCAGCTGTGTAAGGATGACAGCCGCCGCTGGCCCGAGGCCGTCCCAGTGGTGATGAACGATCACTACGTTGATGACATCCTCTTCGGCGCTGATGACATCGGCTCGGCCAAGCGTCTGCGCGATCAGCTGATCGGACTTCTTCAAGCGGGCGGTTTCCCTCTGTGAAAGTGGGTTGCCAGCACGCTCGAGCTTTTTGAAGACCTTCCCGAAGACGTCCGCCTCCGTCCTACTTGGGATCAGCTCAGTGTTGAAGGCCTCGTCAGCGAACTGGGCGTAGGCTGGGACCCGCCCTCGGATTTCTTCCATTTGACGCCGCCCATTGTCGAATCTCAAACCACAAAGAGATCCATGCTCGCCGCGCTCACAGGCTTGTTCGATCCGTGCGGCTGGCTTGCTCCGATCGTGTTGAACGCCAAGATTTTACTGCAAGACCTGTGACGCGCACTTGGACTGGGACGAGGACGTACTGTCCTCCATGACTCGCCGCTGGACCGCTTTCACCGCCGAGCTGCAGGCCATTTCTGGATTTTCTTTGCCTTGTTGGATTGGTATATCTCCATCGTCGAATGTCCAGCTGCACGTGTTTTCTGACGCCAGTCGCCGTGCAATGGCCGCTGTTGTATGTTCGCGGCTGCAGTCCTCAGATGGGCCCGCTCTCTGCCACAAACTTCTCGCTCGTCTTAAGCTTGCGCCTATCCGCGTGCTCAAGCCGATGACCGAGCCCGCCGCTCGCATGACCATCCCACGTCTAGAATTGCGGGCGGCCCTCATCGCCGCCAAGCTTCTTCGCTCAGCAGCCAGCGAGTTGGGAGTCGCGATCGAGCACTGCCACGCTTGGTGCGACTCTCAAATTGGGCTCCACTGGATACGCTCCGATCAGCCAGCCAACAACGTGCTCGTCGACAACTACGTCGCTCAGATCCAGGAGGTCCTGCCACCCAGTGCCTGGCGATACGTGCCGTCGCAATCGAATCCGGCCGACTTAGCCACCAGAAGTGCCGACATGAGTGGCCTCCGACAGCAGCCCCTGTGGTGGAGAGGCCCCACGTGGCTGGCCCAGGACGACAAGTCTTGGCCCCAGGAGACACTGCCTCCGCCCACGCCCACGCTCTCACTCTGCTGCGCCTTCCGCGTGCCTGAATCGGACCTGCTGCAGCACTTCTCGAGCTTGCGCGCTGTACTGGGCCTCCTCGTGCGCGTTCGTCGATGGGTGCGACACCACTTGCAGCGTATGCCCACCCGTTCTGTGCTTTCGCCGTTGACGCCGTCTGAGATTCAGGACGCTTTTCTGGCCTGCGTTCGGTTGAGTCAATCGATGACGTTTGGGGATAAGTTAGCACTCCTGCGGAAGCGTGAACGTCTTCCGAAACGGAGCCCTTTGACCTCTCTTGCCACCTTCCTGGATGCCGACGGAGTTCTGCGTGTTGGCGGGCGGCTCGATCACTCATCGCTGTCTTTCGAAGAGAAGCACCCTCCCATCCTCAGCGGAACATCGCCGCTCGCTCGACTCGTGGTCTCTTGGGCTCACGCACGCGCCCTCCACGGTGGATATCGCGTGACCAGCGCATACGTCTCCAGGCGTGCCTGGATTTTCGGCGGGCCACGCAGAATCAAGGCTCACATCAGAGGGTGCGTTTTCTGTGCCTGGTTACAGGCGCGCTCTTCAAGCCAGTTGATGGCTCCGCTGCCCGCGTCTCGCGTCACGCCGTCTCGCGCTTTTGGTCGCACCGGAGTCGATTACGCCGGGCCCTTTTCCGTGCTTACATCAAAGGGACGGGGGATTCGGACCACGAAGGGCTACATCGCTGTCTTCGTGTGCATGACCGCCAAAGCCGTGCATCTGGAGCTTGTCGGCGACCTTTCCGCGGCCACCTTCTTGGGTGCTCTCACCCGTTTCACCGGTCGTCGAGGCCGACCATCCGAGCTTTGGAGCAACAACGCCACCTGCTTCCGTCGAGCTGATTCGGATCTCCGTGAGGCATTGCAGGGCGCAGAATTTAACTGGGACCTAGTCACCGGGACTCTTGCCTCCCAGGGGGTTTCCTGGCAGTTCATTCCTCCCGGTGCGCCACATTTTGGAGGACTCTGAGAGGCCGCGGTCAAGTCGACCAAGAGCCAGCTCTCGTCATCTAACGTATAAAGAGTTCTCTACGGTTCTCGTTGGAATTGAGGCCGTGTTGAATAGCCGCCCGTTGACGCCCTTGTCTGGCGATCCCTCTGACTTCGAAGTGCTCACGCCTGGACATTTCCTCATCGGGGCTCCCGTCGATTCCATCATTGAAGCTACCCCCGCTGCAGAGAATTTGGACCCGCTCACGCACTGGGAGCTCGTGTCAAGGCCATTCGCGCCCAATTCTGGACGCTCTGAGGCCGTGAGTATCTAAATACTCTCCAACAGAGGCCGAAATGGAGCGCTGTCCGTCGGAACTTCGCGGTGGGGGACCTGGTGGTTCTTCTTGACCCTACGCTGCTACAGTCGAGCGGACGCTGGCCTCTGGGCCGTATCACCCGCATACACCCTGGATCCGATGGACTAGTCCGTGCTGCTGCCGTCAAGACGGCCACTGGCGAATACGTGCGGCCCATTGTCAAGCTTGCGCGTCTCCCCGTCTAGCCTCCCTGTGACGGACGATCGAGGGACTCCCCCCGCTTCGGCGGGCGGTGACTAGGGTTTCGCTCTTGGATCGAGGCGGGTGGGATGTTCGGGTTTTCTTACCGACCAAGCGGGGACCCACGCCCTGCCATGCAACGTCGGTCGCTGCGCTCTCTCCCGGCCTCCCACCTCGTGCGTCACCGCGCTCGGCAGGTGGCACTCACTCGTGTACGAGGGCTCAGCGAGGACAGTCGCACGCCACGCTAGAGAAGGAGAGAAGAAGAAGACGACGATTACACGCCGAAGCGACTATCCTTTGTGCCTTTCTTTTATTTAAAGCGTTGAAAGCATTTTGTAATACCCTGCGAAACAAATAAAGCAGTAAAAACATGCACTGATTAGTAAAAAATTGATAGATGTGAATAAGCAAAGCTTTATTATGTAGTTACACACCGTACATCTTTGAAAACGAATTTTGTCATTATTAATCTTAAAAATTTATTTATTTACTTTATGTTATGTAAAAGAGCCAGTTTGGAAACTATTTAAGCTTCGAAGTATAACATTAAAGCCAAATTATGACTGATAATTAAATAGAAAATGGAGTAATTTATTTACAAGTCACGCTGTCGATTTTTTGACATCACTATTCGTTCCTTCTTATAACAGCTTTTTCATGTTCTTGTTCTTGATATAACTAAAATATCATTAGCAAAGTCTTGAGACAACTTAAAAATCACATGTTAACGTTGACTATTTTACCTCAATCTAGTTTCTCTGCAACAATCAGTTTATTTGTGTGCATTGGATAGTGTCGCAAGTTTGCTACAAAATTCAGCCTTTGCTTTTTTTTATTAGCAATGAAGTTGAAGAATAACGTTTTTCAAGGTTTTTGTAATATTTCCTTTTCAGTTCATAAATAGGTACATATCATTCATAGAAAATTAGTATCTTATAGATTGCAGCTTATTTTTAATGTTAATCTTTATTTACTGCGTATTAATTCTTTTGGTTTAATTATACATTAAATAAATAAATAATTAACTTAATGAAGTATAATTCTTAGGTACATATTTTTCTCAAAAATTCAAAAATTAGTATATAATAGCAGAGCAGCTTTGGTATATATAAATAAACATTCATTTACTCATAATTAGTTTGTTATTTTTATACAAATAAACAATTGTTAATACAATTTTTTCACTTTTTTTCACAAGTTTTATAATTAAAAAAAAAAAATTTTCGTGCTGTATGAATAAAATAGTTGATTTTTATTGCGTCTTCTTCTTTTACAACTTTTTCTGTGTGATTTATATAATTTCTCGACTTAAGATAGTTGTATCACAAATAGGAATAATCATGAGATCTTCATAAAATTTGGCTTATAGCTTTACTAGTGTTTTATGTATACTCTGTTAAGTTATTGTAAGGCCTGGGTACCAAAGAGACAAGATATTATTGTTTATAGTTTTGATAACGTGAATATGCTTTTTCATAGAAAAACGAGGTTATGCTGGGCTTGGTATATCTTACAAAATAATGATGAACCTTGAACGAAAATTTTCCTGTGCTTATAAAATATCTGATAATCATAAATCACTCATAAAAATATCTCGTAGGTACCTATAAATTTTAAAAAAGTTATAATTGTGAAACAAAAATCAATACTTAAGGCATTGTAGGCACTACTCTTCTGTTGTTGTGGTAATACAGTATCAAGGTAAGTTTATACTCTGGATTCGAATACATAACGTATATTGGATGAAGTATTTATTTCAAACAACTGAAAGATAGTTTATTCGTACAAAAACTATATTAATTGCCCATTAGTTTTTTAGAAATTCAGTTTTTTGAATAAGTTACAATAAAGGGTAGTCATGAGTTTCTTCGATAATTTTAAAGAATTCTTCAGGAAAATTATAAATTCTTTGTATTACAATAGAACTTTTAGTAACATTTGTTTTGTCATCTTCCCCTCCGCTAAATAAGTTCTTCAATCTTTTGAACCCATCTTTTTGATAAGCTTCTACAATTTTTTTAAACGTCACTTTACCAGCTATATTTTTTTCCTAGTATCTGGTGATATGCAATTGTTGAGGGCACTTATTTGACTTTAACACCCCAGGCAATTTTTAAATTTCATTTTTATCTAATGCACTCCATGAAATGCTACTCTTTAAGTGTCTATGCCCAAAGAACTTGCAACAAACTCTAACGTATTGTTGCCTTTACCCTTGTTTCCTGTTTTTTGTTTGATCAAAGGTAATGTATTTGAAAATCCATGAATCACTAATTTAAAATATTTATCCATAAAAGTAGTTTTTATCACTTTCAACAATCTTGGATAGTCAAATTTACAGTTGTGAGCTACAAAAATACACTTTTGTCGAAAGAGACATAAGAATTAATACAAGGCAACCATCGCTTCTGAAAGCGTTACAGTTTCCACTACTTTGCCATTGACGAGCAGATTCCCATCGATACACTTCAAGCCATTGACCAAGCTTGTTTGTTCGTTTACTGATTTCGTAGGTCATTTGTAAATCGAAAAAATATAATTCTCATACAAAAATGATACTTGCAATAAATCTGATGACATACCCAACCCACCTGTTTCTGAATCAAAAAGTATGGCTATTGGGACTTTATTTTTATCCGTTTTGCATAGAGCAAGCAAATTTTATAACTCCAAAAATCATATAATGAATTGATATGTTGTTCCCTCTGATATGTCTTTTTTATTTCTTAATTCTGTTTTCCTTGTATTGTATCACCATTGGACAACTATGCCCAAAACCATTTATTTATATATTTTAATGAAAATACTAAAAGTTTCAAACAATTTTTTTGGTAGTCATCAAAAACTTCTCACCATAAGTAGGTGTATTAGGAGAGCTCTGGCTCATTTTCCCTCACTGCTCTAGGATGGTTCCTGGAGATGATAGGGAGCAAGCTGTAGCGCGAGGGTATGGGGCTGCCCCCCTTTGAGTGGATGGCTCTGAACTGTCCATGCTTTGAGTGGAGGGGAGCATTTATCTCTACCGTACTCGTGAGAAGGCACCTTTAGACCACTTACCTACAAGCATACGTGTAAATCTACATATGTGTACACTCATGTATACGTACTTGCACCCATGATAATATTTTCCAAGTGATCATGCGTGTAGATATCAATGAAAAGAACAAGTAAGCATTTAGTTGAATCATACGCTGTTCCACACAGCCCATTAACGTTAGAAAAAAGCACTGTGTTATCGCAAGTTAGACCTGACAGACGTAAAAAACAGTTATCTGAGTAAGACCACATATCAAAAAACTTTGGCTAGTTAAGCACGTTGAACTGTATTTACGAATAGATCGACAGTCAAATAGCTGATAACATTCTTAACATCTACTACCACTAAAGGAAGAATAACAATTCAAATGCGTCTTAGAGAAAGATTTTAACTTATAAAAGTGATAACAGAACATCGTTACAAAAAGTATTTTTAATGAGTATTGGTAATTATTTGTTTTGTTTTTTTTATGTTAAATTTTATGTGTTAAAATGTTTTTCACTGGTGATCATACATTATTTACTAAAAAGTGTAAGTCAATATTTTTTGACAACAAAACGTGTTCTTAATGACTTATGCATTGCTTATTTTAAAACTTATTAATTAAGTGTACAAGATTATTAGGGCAATATATAATAAGATTTTATTAGTAACGGAAATTTGAATTTTGTACATAAATTTACCGTAGATTCCAAAATACAAAAAAAATCTCTCGGCCCTAACAAAAATCGATTATAGATTTTTTTAATGCATCATATTTATCTTGTGGAGATTTTTGGGTATTTTTATTCTTCTTCTTAGCAAGGCTGTGAAGTGTTTTGGTTTGCTATAGTACGAACACATGTTGTAGATATTGACTGCTCAATCATCACAGGACAACTAAAGATGTATAAATTTTTTTTTAGTTAATAAAAAGACACTTTTTTTTCTACCGGGTTACCACGTCAGCCTACTGGCCTATTCGCAGGGGCCTTCCGCTCACCACTTATGTGAGAAAGTGTATTGCCACACCCATTTTCAAACCTTTTTTCTCATACCCTACCTGAATCCATGGGCACAGTGTGAGTATCTTCAGAGGAATACACCTTACCAGTTCAGCTGGCACTCTCTGCACCAATGGTGCATCGGGTCCACTCTTTACTGTGTAGCCTTTCCCTGCAGAAGACTCAATTATTCTGGGACGTTCACTCCTCGCTGGTTAAGCTGGCGCTCTCTGCCAAAGCATTAGATCCAGGCTAATTACCATCCCCAGAGAAGCCCAATGTTTCAGAGACCACTCCTTGACGGTAAGGCCGGCAATCCCTGCCCGACGCCTGGTATTGCGTCCGCTAATCCCGACCTATAGCCCTAACACTGTTTTGCATTCACCCAGGCCCGAAAACCTGTGGGGCACGAAAAAAACTTTAGAATTGCTCTGAAGGAAAATTCCACGGAAAAACCCGCCCCAACACAGCCAGGGTTACACAGGAACTTTTCTCGATGAAAACAGTTTTTGAAAAAAATCTGCATGTACCGGGAATCGAACCCATAACCCTTATAACTGCGTTGTATCAGTAACAAGCACGCTTACCACTCAGCCAATGCTGCTCGTATAAAAAGACACTTATTGCAAGATTTACTTTTTTCGATCCCACATTTTAAGCTTCCTTTTTTCTGCTTTGCCTACATGTGGTCATCGTTTTTGGCATTAACATTACCATCAGTATTAGCAGTATGAGGTCCATCAATGACATCTTAAGTAGCAAGCATTTAAGAAATTTTCTTCGAATAACTATAAAGTTTATCTTAGAATTGTGTATGGATCAAAGCTACTATCGATCAAAGAGCAAAGACACAATTTAATTTAATGATAAAAATTTTTTTCTACGTAAACTGTCCAGGCCTCATGAGTACTATACATGAACATCTTTCTTGAATACACCTGATGTTAAGAATGTGACGTGATGGCATCAAATACTGCTGGATAATAACCACAGTACATTTCATTGTAGGTTTCAAAAAAGTGGCCTTATTATCTTCATCAACCTAAATTTGATGTAGATTTTTTGCTACAGCATACAAGGGCCATCGTAAATTTCTGATGGAAATTTTACCCTTAAGCCAGAGAAGTTCCTGTACTCATTCCCACTGATCATCGTTATTCTGATACACATTTACAGGTTAGGTAAAAAAATTACACAGGGGCCACACATTCTAATGACCAATGAATGGTCTTATGAGAGACACCATACCAAGTTTTTTTGGTAAAAACTGTTAAGAAGTATCTAGAGAACCGGTCGTTTCTATAACATAATCCATGTATAATTATATTTTTCATTTTGTAGCTTAAAAACGTCCTACTTAATATGGCAGAAACGCGTATTTATCACGTTTGGTCCTGCATGATAAACTAAGCAGCACTTTGCGTTGAAATTCGATTATATACATCTTACACTGTGCAAGTGTGTATTTATACTTTTTAAAAATTAATCATTGGTTTCTTAAATCTTAATCTCACACTAGTCTTAGGTAAAATTAAATCAATCATAACAATAATATGAATGTTATACACTTATTTACGATGATAATTAAAAAAAATACCGTTTTCTAAAGTTTTCACGATACAGCATCTTCAGAGTCAGTGACATCTTTACATTATGTATAAAAGTAGAACTTTTTTAATTGTATGACGTTGTGGGTGGCACATTTCAATTCACACTCACCATTAAAATGAGGACATCTGGCTGCTAATGTTAGGAGCTTAAACTCTGTATAATCAACTATATTATTAAATAAAAATTTAAGCCTTTCAAGTCACCTGGCTGAGTGATGATACGTAACAGTCGAGATAAGCCTGTAGCCAGTATAGTAAATGTATGGTTCTCTTAGTTTCTGGGACGAAGCGATAATTCATGGGAGCAAGGTGGTGCACAACAGAAACGAGGCGGGTGCCAACAACAACAACAACAACAACAGCAGTGGCAACATTGAGGTGGTATAGGCGGCGGCCGAAGCCGAGGTCGTGAAGCTTGTATAGGCTCCAGTCAACATTATTGAGGAGGCAGTTGGCAGCAGAATAATCAATAACATTACAACAAAGACGGTATTATGAGTAGTGTTAATGCGGAATTTAAGGAAGGCAAAATGAGTTACATATGAAAGTAAGCTGCTGTGCTGGTAAAGTTGAATGATTACTTGATAGTGGTTGCTCAGATCATGTAGCAAATGAAGATCGATATTTCTATGAATCTATTGAATTAGGGGCCTGTAAATGTGAAAGTAGATGATAGTCGTTTTTTGAAAGCAACTTAAGTTGGTTATATGAAACAAAAGTTTAATGTTTATGAAAAAAGTAAAGTAAATACAATAAACAATGTTTGTACGTAAAAGAGATGGATATAAATCTAATAATGAACGGAAAAGTAACTATAGTTAATAAAATTGTTTCAACAGACAACATGTGAAAAAGGTCTGACCTAATTGGAAATTGAGTTGCATTAGCTATTCCAATAATGATATTCATTATATTAGAAGTAAAATTACAGAAAATAAGTCAAATTTAAAGAAAAAAAAGAGTAAGTCAACAAAAACACAAAATTGGCATAGAACGCTATGTAAATTTAAATTATTTACAAATGTGTGATATACGAATGCTAGATGGTTTGCCTAAGGAATAAGACTCACTTTTTTTGAAATATTTAATTTTTTTCGAAAATAAAATGCATAATTCACCATTATATAATGATAGATCAAAGGCAAAAGAGTTTTTAGAAATTGTACATCCCGATTTAAATGGACTTCATAATATTATTGTTAATTTGAATGGCAAGAAATATTTTTAAGTTTTATGAATGCTTTAAGTAAAGTAGCCCAAGTTTGTTATATTAAATAAAAAGATCCAGTACATAATTATTTTGTTAACCATAGTAACCTTGTTGAAAGTAAGACAAAAAAAAAATATAAAAACTTTAAGATGTGATAATGAAAAGAAATGGATAAATATGGATATAATAATAATAATTTAATGTAATAATTTTGCAATTGACAGAGGTATCCCTATTGAACTGTGACCACCTTATGTACATGAACATAATGGAGCGACAGAAAAGTTTAATAGGCATGTCATGGACATGTCTTGATGTTGACTGAAAGCTGTGACGGTACATAACAAATTTTGGGCCAGAAATAGTCAAGACAGCAGCTCATGTACAAAATAAGATTATTACTATTATTGTTAAAAAAATTAAGACACCCTTTAAAATTATGTTTAGAAAAAAGCCTTAAATTAAAAATAGAAAGAATTATAGAAAAAGAGTTTTTGTGAGAATACCAGAGAAGTAAAAAAATTCAATATGAAAGAAAAAAGTAGATTAAAAAAATTTTCTTATGTTTTAAGAATGTTTGTTACGTGTTGGTTAATAATAAAATAGCAGTTACAAGACACATTGATATCATTAAGGATGATACAGATTGTATTGGTTTAAAATCAGAAGACGACATAAATAGAATTTTTTTTAATAAAAACAAAGTTAAAAGCTAAAACAGCGATATAAATACAAGATGCAGTGATGAAAATAAAAATTTTAATTGAAGATTATCAATGAGGAAAGCCGAAAGCCTGAAAGATACAGAAATGGGAATTTGGTGATTAATTTCGTAATTTTTTCGAATACTGAGACACCTGTTCTTTATAATATTGCGATAAATAGTAATGAATCTGAAAATTGGAAAAAGGCTATTGATAAAGAAATAGATTGTTCCAGTAAGAATAAACTTTCGATATCTGTAAATAAACTAAATGCTCAAAGATTGATATTTTAAATAGGCTTATACTACAAAGGCTACCAATGCTTTTAAAGCTACGTTAATAGTGAGAGGATTATAACGAAATGATTTCATTGATAACATCTATTCAGCAGTAGCAAAAACGCCAACTTTCAAAATTTTTCTTTGTTTTGTTGTTAGAATAATTAAATAATAGAACAAATGGATTTTGAGACAGCCTTTTTAAGCACAAAACTCAAATGTAAAGCTTATGTTAAACAGCCACGAGGTTATAAAAATAATTCCAACAAGGTATTAAAATTAAATAAAGCGTTGCATGGATGAAGAGAAAGCCCAAGAGCTTAGTTTGAATATCCTGATACATATATTTAAGAAACAAGGATTTGTCAGAAGTAAAAATAATTGCTGTCCTCATATATTATTCAATAAAATAAAAACTGTCTATAAAATTCTTATTGTGGATGACAAAAAAAAAAAAAAAACAATTATCGTGTATTTTTTTCCTGTTAAAAAAACGTTCATATTTGTTAAACGATGTTTTATTCAAAGGTTTTATATAAAAGATTTAGGTAGACTCAATCCTTGTTTAGGTATTAGCATTAACTATGACTATGAAAATGGAAAAATGATACTTGACCAAAAAAACTGTATTGAAACATTAGTAAGAAAGTATAATATTGAAAATTAAAAATTGTATGCGGTTGTTACAGAGCAAAATTTGACATTAGAACGAGCGCAATCAATATGTGATGAGATTTAGTTTAGAAACTTAATTGGAGCTCTTCTGTACGCATGGACGGAAAGTAGACCTGAAACGAGCGTGAGTACGAATTATCAGAGAAGATTTTTAATCCATCATGATAAAACACATTTTAATATGCTATGATAATTTTTAAAGATTTATGTCAGAAAAAAAGGGTATTTATACAACTTCCAATGGCATAAACTTATAAAAGTTGGCTTTTCTTTTGCATTGATATTAAGAAGATAAATTTCGATTCTGTCTCCCGCACTTATATAAGGTATGAGACATTCTATTAGAGTCAATGTAATTTTAAAGTCTTTAACATCATTTAACATCATTAGCAGACAGTTGGACGACTACATTTTAGTAATTTCTCAATCTTGTGGAGATTAATGTATGCTTTTCATATTCTATAACTTCACAATAGTCCTTAGCAAAACTAAGTAGCACGATAAAAGGTATAGGTACATCAAAATAACCTCCATCATTCACCAATTTGTTAGTTTCTGCAATATTTAGCCATCCTATGTTTTCTAGCATTGAACTTTGATCTACACAGTGCAATATCAAACTTCTTATAAAAGTTATTTTACTAGAACTTTTCACCTGTCTATTCCAATAGCATTAATTTCGTGGCAAATTTCTTTTAACAAACGACTAATAGCATCATTAACTAACCCAGTTCAGGTTACCGCAGTATTCTTGTTTCATGTGATACATCTATAAATATGTAATAAGAGCTATAAATCTTGATATTAAATTCAGATACAAATGAGTTTTATCCATCGATCACTTTTAAGCTCAGGCTTTTTAAAAACCAGGTATTCCGATGTGTTAATACTTCGGTTGCTCGTTAATAACCAATTTATCTTTCTCATGTTAGTTTCATTTTGTATCCTCTTTTAAAATTTCGTTTCTTTTCTTCATGACATATTAAATACTTGTTTATTAATTTATTTGTTTCGTTTGAAGTCTTATTTTTACGACTGCTCTTCAAAAATTTCTTAATTTTTCTTTCTCATCAACAATCCGAACTTAAATATGATTTATTGTCTTGACTAAAACGGGTAGGTAAATTATTCGTGTTGGAACCTAAATAATTTTATATCTAGGAGGAACTGCAGAAAAAAATTAAGGAATCGTATAAACCTAACTCTTATGTGAGTACTAACCTTAAAGTGCATTTACCTTGAGAATTGCTACAGGTTAATCTGATGCATGAGTTTTATTTGGCGCCAATTTGCGTTTTAAGAAATCTAAAACTAATTTCAACGAGTCTTCTGGTCAAGAGTTATTTGGTTGGCTACGCAGAATAATGCTAGATAGCCTGTTATTGTTTAGCTTCATATTAAGTGAAACATTTTAACGAGTTCATATATTAAAGACAACATTATCTGTAGTTTGACTTCGTAGCTACCCATAAGTAAAGTAACCACCTTTTCACCCGCACGAAATTTATTCTAACACTTGTCAATATTACGTATGAGATCAGGTGTGAGTAATTCCGTAAAGCCAGAAAAGTAATTTTTTTTGCAGTGAAAGCTCAAGAACAGATGATTCACTAGACAAACTTAAAGTAAATGTGCCTCCAATGATGACTTATAAATAAATAACGGATTTTTTCGTATCTTTTGCTTATACAGGCTTACAGTCAATGTTATTACTTAAGAAACTTAGACAGCAATGACAAAACTTATAAGTCTTAAATTCTTCATACATTCCGTAATCAAACGTTATGATAACAACATCGAGGTATAACATTAAATCTTGCAGTGGGCGTAGATTGCCAAAACTATCAAAAGATGTTACCTCGTCACCTTGTTTTTTGTACCTGGCCCCATGAGTACCAGGATATCATGTGGTATCTTCAATATTTTTGTATATTTTGTAACATATTTATTTGTAAGAGCTTGATTAGGCACAATCACTTTTAATTTCTTTGAAACGAAGCTCCTTTACTTGCATTATAAGTTTTGAGCGAATGGGGACTAGACCAAAAAAAGTGTAACAAGACTTTTTTCTGACCCCACTATAGTAATGCAGCTGTATATAAAGCTATATACATTGCAAAACACAGCTCTCATTCTGTTGCTACACGTTCAACGGCTCTCTTTTGTTCGGCCTTCTTCACTTGTGCTCGACCAGTAACTCCTCCCAGCACCGTATACCATCAGCAGTACCTACACATTTACAGCAGCTGCTGAAAGCATACACGTAAAGCTTGTTTCAACATACAACGTATAAATATCCCTTTACTTTCCACACTCTACGCTTTTGCACAGATTTCACTGGTTGTAAAAGTAGCTGTTTAGTCCATTGCCGGAAAACCAAAAACACGATTCAATATTATGTTTTTCAGTCGAAAAAAGTTGGTCATGTCCCAACAAAATTTTTCCAGGAATACGGAAAAAATAATTTTGTCCAAAGAAAAAGTCGGCTTCATTTATTACCTTACAAGTTTATGATCATGTGCTAGCTTTTTATTCAGTTTTTTTATTTTTTCTCTACTTTTAATGTTCCTAGGATAATTTTGTGATCGTCAATGTTTTGATCATCAAGTTTCCTATACAACAAAAACTTTTTAAAATTTATTATGTATTGTTATTACACAATAACAGTAACATAGGAAAAAAAAAACTTTTTTAATATCAAGAAACTTTTGATCAGCGTAGAAAACAAAAAACCTTGTTAATTCGAAAGTAACCGTAAGACAACAGATGCAACGTTGCATACTAAGAAGCTATAAATATAATCTTCAAGTAATTATTAACTTCTTGTTAATTAATTTTTTATAGAGATCCTTTGGAGTGTTATGACAAACTTACTTATTGATTCACAAGAAAAATTGTGCTGTTGTGTTGACATACTTACAATTAATGCTTTTATTTTTTCTGGTCTCATAGGACATGTGCCAACACGAAACAAAACGTAGTACTATACTAGAACCTAAAATATACATTAAAATAAATAATATTTTTAGTTGATTAACTCTTAATAATTAAATATTAAACAAAAAATGTTTTTCTAAGTTTTTGTTATTTATTTTATGCAACAAGTATATTTCATCATTAATATTTTACTTAATAAATTTGACATTTTATCCTATACATTATGACTGTATACAGCTAACGTCTTTAAAAAAGCAAATGTAACTTTGTATCAACTGGAAGCGGCGTTGGCTTAATGGTAAGCTTGCTTGTTACTGATTCAACGCAGTTCTAAGGGTTGTGGGTTCGATTCCCGGTAAATGCAGATTTTTTCAAAAACTGTTTTCATCAAGAAAAGTTCCTGTGTAACCCTGGCTATGTTGGGGCGGGTTTTTCCATGGAATTTTCCTTCAGAGCAATTCTAAAGTTTTTTTCTTGCCCTACAGGTTTTCGGGCCTGGGTAAATGCAAAACAGTGTTAGGGCTATAGGTCGGGATTAGCGGACGCAATGCCAGGCGTCGGGCAGGGATTGCCGGCCTTACCGGCGAGGAGTGGTCTCTGAAACATTGGGTTTCTCTGGGGATGGTAATTAGCCTGGATCTAATGCTTCGGCGGAGAGCGCCAGCTTAACTGGCGAGGATTTGACGTCCTGGAATAATTGAGTCTTCTCCTTGAAAAGGCTACACAGTGGTGAGTGGACCCGATGCACCATTGGTGCAGAGAGTTTCAGCTTAACTGGCAAGGTGTATTCCACCGGAGATACTTACACTGTGCCCATGGATTCAGGTAGGGTATGAGGAAAAAGGTTTGAAAATAGGAATGGCAATACATCCCCTCACATAGGTGGTCAGTGGAAGCCCCCTGCGAAAAGGCTAGTAGGCTGTCGTGATGACCTGGTAGAAAAAAAAAACTTCGTTTCAACTGGGGGTTCATAGATCCCTCATTACTAGTTTTTCTTAGAACGAAGTTCTTTATGTCACGTACTGGGGGGGCTGGAATTTCAAGAATGACAGATTTCCATAAAACGGAAGCCGCTTACTAGAAGTTTCTTCCTTCTGAAAACAATTTTTTTTTCTAAATATAAAATTTGAAAAAACAAAAAACTTAATTAGCATAAATAGGATTATATAGATTAAATTCAATAAGGCGTGTTATTACGCATTCAATGCATAAGGTACTAAACGATTATTTTTAAACCTGATGTTTTTTTGGCATTTAAATCATACCAATAATTACTGTTATAAATAAATTATTTGATGAATAAATAATATATTCCAATAAACATATAAAATGGAGTTGCAGAACGTATCAATGGTTTGTTCGGGCGCTTATTTAGAATTCGACGAAAAAATTATGTTACAATGTCACATAATTATATAAATATTGTAATGTCTTAAATTAATGATGGATAAATTATGTAAGAATGTTTTATATATATATATATATTTTTTTTTTGAAAGACATATCATTCTAATGGTCTTTGAGGGCGCTTGTTTTAAATTTGATAAACAAATAATGGCAAAATTACATTAAATAATTATATAAAAGTAAAACAATTATTGCATTAATTGGCTATACAATTTCCAAAAAATAAGTAAGAAAAAAATTAATTTGAAGAAAATTTATATAAAAAATAAATTAAAAAAAATTTGAACAGAATGCAATGATAAACAATAAAAAATGAAAATAAAAAAAAAGGTACAAAATCAAAATAAAAAAATCAATAAAAAAAAAAAAAAATCATAAAAGATTAAATAATAAGAAAAATGGAATGGAAAATAATATGAAAAATAATTAAAAATAAATTTAAAAAAAGAGAATGAAATCAGAAAAGACATTCAAACATAAAATGAAATGAAAACAAAAGTGGAATAGGAAATAAAATAAAAGTACAGGAAATTAAGTATTGAAAAATGAAAAAAACGAAGTGCATTTAAAAAAATTAAAGACACGAAAGTAACGAAATAAAATATAAAATAAAAGTGAATGAAATTAAAAAAGTCATAGAAAAATACAATAGAATGAAAAACAAAAAAAAATGAAATAAAAAAAGGAATGAATAGAAGAAGATTCAACAGAAAAAAAAAATAATAAAATAAAACAAAGGAAATTGAAAAAAAAAAAAAACCAGGGGGATAAATGGGTCATGGGACACACGGTAAGAACGAAGTTTTTTTAACATGGGATGAGTATAAGGACACACAATTTTTTATGTAACAAGGGGATCGCCAGACCTATAGGAAGAACGAAGCTCAAAAAAAAAAATTACTGCGTTCATGTAGTTCACCAAAACAAAAACTTGAAAAACGAATTAAAAACAATAAGAAAATTTAGTTCAGTACTCACGATAGATGAACTTCATGAGTACAGCATGCATAAATACAGTATTCATTGATACTCTCTGGTTTGCTTTTTTTTTCAATTTCCTTTATTTTATTTTTTTATTATTTCTTATTTTTCTATTTAATTTTTTTTTTTATTTCTTTTGTTATTTCATTTATTTTTTTTTTTTCATTCCATTGTATTTAAACTCCATTTGAGTATTAAGTATGAACCTAAGCTTTGAATTAAGTTCTCTAAAGTCACTGGTTTTTAAACCTTTATTTAAAAAATTTTTTTTCTTTTCATCGATAAATCCATACGTAATTCTAGTTTTAGTTTTATTGCGACTGCGTGAGGTAAATTGTATTTCAGTTGATGTATATTTAAAAAAAAAAAAAATATACTTTTTAACTTTTTTTCTTTTATTTGACAGCTTGAAAAAGTCTAAAAGTGTGAGTATAAGAATTATAAGAAGTCTCTATCTTGAAATAAATTATGAGAACAAAACTGATGAAAAATAAATAAAAGTTGACTCGAAAGATAATTATAATTTTAATCATTTCAAAATGATGAGAGGGGTAAAATGAAAAGATGCTAAAGATGCTGCCAAAGACGATGATCTAGAAGAGAATCAGATGATAAATTATGATCCAAACAGTGCTGATGATAGGATTGAAGAAAACGCATACAATAAAGAAGATGCTAAGCCAGAGGAAAGCTTAGAAAGCAGGGTTAGTCTTACGAATCATAATTAATACTATTATTATGTAAAGGTTAGAGATTTGTCTCAGCTAGTGACATTTTTTTCACTAAGTATAATTATAAAGTATACATTTGCGATTGTTCTCCAATCATTACTTTAAAACTAACAAAAAACTTATAACATACACAGTGGATTGCATTAATGTCAACAAATATGAAATAAGCTTTACATCTAGGGGCATTACATAGTAAATTAAAAATAATAAGATGGAGTGGCACAAGATCAAAGAATAAGGAAGGATAGAAAAAACGTAATAAATATAAGAAATAAGATCCTTGCTGATATGTCATCAAGAGACCATAGAATAATAAATACAGAGCTAAGATTCATAACAGATACCATTTCTATTGAATGAGGTACAGGTTTATCTTACATTTACTTCTATTATATTTAGCACGTAATTTCCTGGGTACAAGGTATCAACAAGTAAGAATCGTATAGTACGTTGGACCATTTTTTCAATGGTTTATTTGAATTTCGCAATATGCTGCTGTTCAATTAGTTTATTTGTGGCTACACTTAAATGGTACGGTGCGAGTATACTGTAAATCTTTAATAATGTACTCAGACATCAACTTTGTTAAATATTTAATGAGCTGATTATGCTGAAAAAATACAATAGATAAAAGCAAAAATACAGTAGGGTAAGGAATTACATTGAACCCCTGCTCAATATCACACACTAAACAAGAACTTAATTTTTTGTCAGCAAAGAACTGACTTAACAAGATAAGTGTAAGGATACTTGATTTTATATTGGCTCTACTCGTAAAAGCCCCCAAAGATTGGTTGCAGCTAATAATTCTCAGAATGGTAAGAAAAAGGCATTTTTAATGCTAATAGGGTAACAGTAACAATATCTATCAAACAGTTAGGTGTGTAACTGTTTTCAAAAACTTGTTTTTTATTGCTTACACGTATATCATTATTAACGTTCAATTTGGATTTCGCTTTTTTTTCAATAATACAAATTATTATGACATATTTTTTTTCATCACTTATTAGGACATTTTTGTGGTTTTACACCAATTGGTGGAGTTTTTTAATTATTGTCAATAGTTATTGTAAAAGATTGAGTAACTTATAATAACCTCTTTTACTGAATTTTTTACACGTGGCACGCTTGAATGTGCAATTTAATCGTCCACATGTATATGGCTTAAGATGACAGTACGTGTGGTACAAGTTTATTTTGTTATTTTATTGAGACTTCAAAAATTAGAGTTAGAGAATTCAAAAATTATAGTGGCTGTCATATTTGTACCAGTTTCTCTTTTAACGGGTACGGCCCATGAAAATTAAAAAATACATTTATGACAGTCAAAAAATATCTATACTCTTTATTTCTACAAGCATAAGGTATTGTCTTTACAAGATTAGATTTTCATGTTTTATCCAAGCCCAGAACATTAAGCTTTCGATGGAGGTAGTTGCAGCCCGTAGGTTTATAAAGCTCTTTGACTTTCACTTTTACCCCTTTTGTCTTCCGGAGTTATATTGGATATTTAAATCAAAATGTTCTTAGTTGTATTGACTTAACGCAAATTTAGTATTGTTTTTATAAAGATATCACTTGAATTGCTCATGAGTATACTTATTTTATTCTCTTTCGCTTATCCAAAGTAAAACTTTATTTTATACATAAAATAGTAAAATTTATAGTATCATTAAGTTGAACAGCTGATACAATTTTGTAGAGTATTTTATTTTCTTAGTTAAATTTGCTACCAGCAGTAAACCTATATCTGATTCCAGGGGACCTTGACTACTACCATTAGACTTAGATGTTCCACGAACGCATAGTAAAGTTTCATTTAAATTTTAAAGTTCAATTTAATAAGCAAGCTATATATATTATATTAGCTTTACAATGCTCCTTAAAATTAAATTAATTTTATAAGTATGACTTGGATTATCTGCTAATCTTTCTGCCAGTAATCTTAGTCATTGAACTTGTTTGTCAGTATTGTCCCAGTAAACGTTGTCTATTTCTTTGTGTAGAGATATTTAATGAAGATAATAATCCTTTTTTTTCTCTAAATGTGTAAGATTAAATAACAGGGCTATAATATTATTAATTGCTCAATTCTTACGTAAACTTATAATCACATTATTATTACATTTTTTCCACGCACTCTTGACGAAAAGTAGTACTACATAGCTGAATCTGTCTTTTTGAATTTAATAAAATAAACTTTAAAGTTAACTAAATGTTTGGTTGCACTAGAATCAGGTATAAAATTAATTCAATTTATAGGGCCAGAGTTTGAAATTTGATCGGCACCAACAAGACGAGAAAACAGGGTTGAAGCAGTCACATCTTTAGACTTAGACCTACCTTTGTTATTTTTATTCTGTTCAGAGATTTGTTCTCCATAAGTGCCTTTCTATTTTTATTATGGTCAGTTTTTGACTTCTTTGACTTATTTATTTTGTCTAAGTCGGTCTAACACTTATTATTGTAATAAGATCTGCAGTTGTGACTGTCTTTTCCATTATTTCTACCTCTACTGCGTTTACAGTTCCGGTTATTATTATTATTTATTTTTTTTATTTACCTTCGCAAGTGCTCTTCTGCTCCATTACCTTCTCAAAAAAATTTAAACAGAGGTGACATTGCTTCTTCCCATTCTTCCTCTTACTCTCGTAAAAGTAGTGTCCGACAGCATCACAATTGAAGCAACAGTTACTGTCTTGTGGCCTTGCTTCGGCTCGCAGGGTGGTTACTGGTCTTACGTTTGGTCTCTAGGCAGTTCGGCATATGTCAGCGTTTAAAAAGAACTTTTTTGAATCGTTATAATTTAGTTCTCCTTCATTGTTGCTCTCTTTTACGAAATTTGCTGTTAACAGATCTCAAACCAATCGGACAACAGAATTGTAAAAGGCATTACATTTGTCATCTTTGGGCAGGGCTTTATTTTTCACGTTATTTTTAAACTATCTCAATAAGTCCTCAAAATCTGTCATAAAACTAAGAATTGGTTTCTTTGTTTGGGTTTTACTGTATTGTATACAACTTATTTCTGATTACATTAGTAGCTAGGTTGGACTCACTTCGTTTTAATTCTTCAATTCATGTTAACAATTTGACACGATCTTGTATGTAAATGGTCTTTACGTAGTAGGCTTCACTAATTCTAATAATTAGGATATCAAGCACGAAAATTATATGTTTTTCGGTCACATAATCTGTCACGTATAAGGGTATTTTATGTGCCTTATCAATTGTGTATGCTAAATCTTTAGCTAAAAATTCCGATATTATCTTATCAAGAAACAATTTAAGTGGAGTTAATTTATTTCATTTATAACTGTATCAAATTAACGGGTCATTTATTGCTTTTGCTATTGTATTCTCTCTTGAGCTTAATCAGAGAGAAAATCAGTCACGTTCTCACTAGTTTGGTTAATTAAATTTTTTAAATTTAGATTAAAAGCAACTTTGTATAGATATGAGTCACCCGACTGTCGCAACTCAAAGGTCTATTCAAGCAAGTAAGGTTTAGTTTCTACTTACTTTTTTCCCGTGCTTTTGTCTTTAGGAGTTCAATAAACTTCATCGAGTCAGGCAGGTATTTGGCTAAGTCTCTGATTTCGCTCAGCAAACTTTTCTGTACCGTTTTCCTTGAGAAATTTGCACTCGTTAGTCGTCTCCCTTTTGCATTTGCTGAGGTCATACCTCCATCCATAACAACTTTTAGCCAGGATGTCTAGGTAATGAGCAATAGAAGTAATCTTTTCACCAGTCACTGGAAACGTATCCATCTTTATTAGGGTTATAATTTATTTGCTTGGAAGGGTCAGCAGTTTGATTTGTTATTATGCACAGGGGTACTTTTTCTGAAAGTTTTGAAAAACTTGTACCTTTGAACTGTCCAGTCAAATTCTCTGTGCAACGGACTACTCAGCATGCGGTGGAAGATCCAAAGGCTCGTCTTTTTGCACAAGGGCAAACCACCCCCCTTGGCTCCGTTGTCGCTCCGACCTTCGCGCATGCTGGGTTATTCCGGAAAAATGCTCAAGAGGCTGATACAAACTTGTCAAAGAGAAGAAATCAGTCTCTCAGACAAACAGTACAGATTTTAAACGGGACGTTTGACGTTGATGGCTGTGGCTGAAGTTCTTGAGTCAGTGAAGTAGGCATGGAAACCCTCACATAAGACGAGGAGTGCCTATGTTTTGGTGACTCTCGACGTTAGAAACGCCTTTAACTTGGCTTAAGGGTCCAAAATAATAACAGCTTTAAGACACCAGAATATGCCGAACTACCTTAGAAAGATACTGGATAGCTATCTCCAGGATCTTGTACTCCGGTACAACACGAAGGATGGACCAAGAGAGAGGCACCTAACATCGAGAGTCGCACAGAGCTCTGCCTTTGGCCCTGACTCATGGAACCTAGTCTATGATGAGCTCCTGCACCTTGAAATGCCTCCAGAGGTCAAGCTGACTGGCTTTGCTGTTGACAGAGCCCGTAACAGCGAGATTCCGAAAGGCGGCCGAGCGTAAAATTTGGTAGGTTTTTTTTTTTTTTTTTGTGGAGGGAGGGGAAATGCATTGAGGCACACCGCAGGGACAGCACATCAAGAGAGCAGCCAACAAAGTTACTGAGGTTGCGGGTGCGCTTACACAGTTAATGCCGAATGTTCAAAGCCCGCAAGAGGCCAAAAGACAGCTTCTGTCGTCAGTCTCCAACTCGATACTGCTATACGGTGTGGAGGTCTGGGTGGATGCGGTTGCGAGACGGGACGTCCGAGAGAGCCTCACTTCGGTGCAGTGCATCGGATCTCTAAGGATCGCTTGCGCCTACCACACAGTCTCTTATACTACTGTAATAGTGGAATAGTATTAATAAATATATAAAGGGTAATGCGAACCCACGCTTCGCTGAGCTTACTCACGTATCAGCAAGAGAAAACATTACGCGTTAAAGTGCTAGAAAACAGGAGCCGGTCTTCAGGAATCCCGAGTCCTTTTTAGGACTCGAGAGGATTGGTATCCCTAGCAACTGGTGGCGAGGTTGCTTGCTAATGCTGTGGGACACGATGTTCTCCCTGGTGGCTCCACCCTGAAGTAATGCTAACGCGGTTGCGGGGTGGAACAAAAGCCACGTAGCATGGAGGCGGGTTTAGTGGGTACGAAAGGTCTAATAAAAAAAATCTAACGAGTCCCACACTACTTCCTGTGGGTCTGGTGACCCCCTTGTTACCTGAGAAATTGTGTCTGTACTCATTTAATGTTTAAAGAACTTCATTCTTACCGTGGGTCCCATGACCCATGAATACCCCCTGGTTTGTTGTTTTGATTTCCTTTATGATTTTTTCATTTGTTTTTTTTTTCTTTCTTAATTTCTTGTTTTATTTTTTTCTTCATTTCTTGTTTTAATTTTTTTCTTTATTTCTCGTTTTGTTTTTTTCTTTATTTCTTGTTTTATTTTTTTTTTTCATTTGTTGTTTTATTTTTTTTTTATATTTTATTTTATTACATTTTTCTTTATTTTTTTACATTTCCTTTATTTAATTTCTTTTTTTATCTTCATATGTCATCTGTTTTTTTTCATTCCCTTTTTTATTTCATTTTTTTTCATTTCATTGTATTTATTTATGTCTTTTGTAATTTCATTTTATTTTGTTTTTATATTTCATTTCATTGATTTAAAAAAAAAATTTTTTTCATTTATATTTGCGATTTTATAGCCCATTAATACAATTTTTGTTTTATTTTTATATAAATTAATTACTCAATGACATTGTGCCATTATTTGTTTATCAAATTGAAAATAAGTGCCCTTAAAAACCATTAAAATGATATGAAACTCGAAATATATTGATATAATGATCTTACATAATTCATTTAGGATTGATTTAATAAATTACTTCATTTATGTAATTGTGTGATATTGTGACATAATTTGTTTGTTGAATTCAAAAAAAGCGCCTTTAAAAACCATTGATACGTTCTTTAACTCTATTCTACATTTTTTTTTTTTTTTTTTTTTTTTAGATGTATTATTTACAAAAAAAATACATAATTTATTATGAATTTGATGTACTATCAGTGAATGCATATAAAAATGGAATATTATAGTTATTAACCACACGATAAGTACAAGAAACCGAGTTTCTTTCGTCGGCAGCGCTCGTAGCAGAGTGGGTTAGGTATCTGACTCATATGCATGAGGTCTAAGGTACAAATCTCTTTATTAAAAAGTGTTTTTTTTTGTTTTTGTTTTTTTTTGTTTTTTAAAATTGTTAAAGAAAAAAATTTAAAGTCAAATAAAAATTATTGTGGGAAAATAAAATTAAAATTAGTTTAAAAATTAATTGCTTGGGAGTGTAAGGGGGAATGGTGGGTAAAGGTGTGCAGAAGAGTACGGCACGGTTGGCAGATATACATACATAGTGGGGAGAGGGGAAGTGTGTAGAGAACAGGCAGTGAGGGGGACGGGGTAAGGGGGGAAACTTGAGAGGAAGAGACTACGGGTAAACCACTTTCGTTTCAAAAAAAAAATCTGTCGGTTTTAAAATTCCAGCTCCCCGAAGACGTGACATAAAGAACTTCGTTCTAAAAAAACTTCTTTTAAAGATAATAAAGCCGTACCTTAGTCATGCCGTGATCCCTTTATTAGGCTGCCCCACATTTTAGGTCAGCACCTCTGTATGTAATTTTAATGATACATTAAACTGCTTTTCGTCATAATGTCGGTCGCCTAGAATATACACCCATTCATGCTATATTGTAAGAAAGAGCAGTGGATACATAGTAGATGTAAATATGCAAGTATCCACACATATATACGTATACATATACACGCACTTATCATAGCAGGCAATACTAAGCATATGCCCACGCTTGCTAGGTTAAACACAAGCTCATAGCAGCGCACACACATATCCAGCCATGCAAGAGAGAGAAAGAGAAAAGCCACAAGCTGTGCCACGCAAACTCAGCAAGTTGGGACATCTTCTTTTTTCCAAGTATACTCACAAGGGCACTTGTGACTGCTTCATAAACAGCTGCGGCACCCCTTGACGTGTCTCAGCCGCCTCCCGATGGCGTTGTCACATCCCACCAACTGTCGCCAAATTTTATGAATTAGGCATGCTCTCTCGATAAATAAAAATTTTAGACGGCAGCCTTAAGGAGAAGAAAAAAAAATATTTTCGATGACTTACAGATCACTTTGGTGTCCATCCTCATTTTCTTCTGCTTAGCCTCGCTGTTTGGACTGTCCTCTTAAATGACACGGGCACTGACCTCCTTCTTTAACCTTTAGTTTCGTTCTTTAAACTTCTGGCCCACTCTACCTCCGCCACTCATTCCCTTGGAACAGTCCATATTCCTGTGTTGAACAGCGAAAGGTCACTTTACAGCCCAAACGCGGCACAGCACAAAAAAAAAAAAAAATTGAAAAAGAAAACCAAGACCTATTTCATCAACGAAAACACAAAGATTATACTGCCCATGCAGTTAAAGCATGGTTAGGAACACAATCTTTAAGCTTATAGAGTTATAGAGCAGGAAGATTTTAATAGTAGGTGAGGACTATTTTACAAAACACTTTTTTGTGTCATGGTCACCGTAACATACACGTGCACACGGCAGTTCTTAGTATTGTACTGACTGTCTCTACAGATGAATGTAGCATACAGAAGGTCAAGGGACAGTATGACAGATGAGCTGACATGCTCAGGACTCCAATAGAAAAACTGTATATTTGTAATGTCTTTATTACGCACACTAATAATACATATCGATGTACAGTCAGGAACATGGAACTTTGTTCTATCCTGGACCCTATTATTCAACAGTTCTTTACGCCATAGTTCCAAAATAGGGTTCAGGACAGATCAGAGTTCCACTGAGTGTACGTCACATGTATGTCACTCAAACTTATGAGGCTCACAGACGTAAGATTCCGAGACAGTGATTAGTTAATTAGGATTGTGTGCGTGTTGGTCCTGAGTATGGCAGAATTAATTAGGAGGAGCTTCCACATCTGCCACACTGCCCCTTGATCCTCCATGATAAAGCAAGGCGCAAAGCACCATCTAGCCTAATCATAAAAGAGCGGGCCCACAATACATGTATAGTTACATTTCTGTCACTTACTAACCATTATTACATAATTCTATTCATGATTATTATAAATTTTACGGTATAAAAATTTCATTACAACAATACTTTTCATTACCATATCATACTCTTTTCTATGAAACGTTATCACTCAATTCTTACCTCATTCTTCTAAAAATAATTTTTAATGTTTTGATGATTATCTGTTTTATCTTAAAATTATTTTTTTTTCTTAACTGTGTTTCTAAATTTAAACAAATAATTACTAGTTTATAAATGAATTTCATAAAAATACATTTCTGGAAATGTTTAAATAATAATAATTTTGTATTACAGTTACTTTTGTACCTATATTAACTTCATGTCTTTTTAATCGATCATTTCTTAAAAAATTCAATTAAAAATTTTGAACATATTTTTTATCTTCTGGATTGTGTGTAGATATGTGATGACGTAAATATGTTTTTATTTTAAGTATACTTAGACGTCATTAACATTTTATTTCAATAATGTGTCATAAATATGCTCTTCTGTATGAAGTGCAAAATATTTTCTTGCTCTAATTTCAACACCACATAACTTACGCTTAGGAAACTTACAGATTTATTACAGATAAACGTAAAAACAAATTTGTCAAAAAGTTTTCTAAGTCTTCCACTGACTTAACATTGTTACAGAAAAACAGTTACTTATTGTTTATTAGAAAAAATAATTTTCTGAATAATCATCATTATAAAATTATAAATAAAGACAAAACTCTCACCGATAGTTTCATAGTTGTACCATATAATAAATTTTTAAAAATGTAAAACGAGTGTCACATAAAAAATAAATATTGTGCATTGATACAAAGCATTAAATGAAAATTAAATACATATTACTACATTCATAAGGGCAATGATAGAGCATTTGTGGGAACTCAAAGAATAAATAATTCTGAAAAATAAAATTGTTTCATTGTCTGTGTCGAATTCTTTACGACTTAATTGAAATTCGAGCCATAAATTGAATTTCGATTTGTTCATGCCAACAAATTGTTATTTTGCTAAGTTTCTTTGTGGAATTGTAAAAAACTTATGTGGATTTTCTTTGACGATTTAGAAGACTGATTTTCTAGGTGGAATAATCAAAGCAACTCTTTCAAGAATTTACTTTTAATGTTCTTGGGTGTTTCTTTTATTAACAATAACACTAAAGTAAAAAAAAAAAAAAAAAATGAAATCATCTAATGGTAAAAGAAATATCTGGTTACAAATAAAATTTATCTGAACAAAAAAATGTCAGTATGCCAGTAAATCCAGTTTTATAGATTTACGCCGTATTTTTCGTGATATTTCTCTAACTAATAGCGAACAAAGATTTTAATGTAACTTTGAGATGAGGTAAAAAGACAAAAAAAAACTATTGGTCTTTAACGAAGTAACACAAAGAGAAACAAGCAAAATTTTGACTCACAAGTCGTTCAGCAGAAGAGGCGATTCAGCAAAAAAATCAAAAGCCAAAATAAGGATTTATGCAGAGAGTCCTTTGCAATACCATGAAAGAAAAAATTCGTGTGAGTGCAATTTAGTAGCTATGAAGAAACGGCCACTTGCTATCTGCGAGACAACCAAGCGAGGAGTAGACCGATCGGCTTGAGTCGCGAAGGCAGGTAGCCCCGCGTAGGTATAAGACAGACGAGCGGGGGAGACGCACACATAAGTAAAATAAACTACTCGTGTAAATACAATTAAATTTGATATTTAAAATCATGCATGTGCCACTCCTCACCAGTCAGTAGCCGACTGGACCTCCTTAAAGGTGAAAAATAACCATTATCCCTGAAAGACCTCTTTTAATCCGAACAAAAATAATAGACAAAATAAAGAACTTTGTTAATAGTGAATATTTAGGTTTAATTGAAGCACGATAACAATAGCAAGAGTTTCCAGTTCGTGGTAGAAGTCACAAGGTAATAAATTAACCTGTACATCATGAAAATCAGCAAAAACTAGTTTTTAAAGAAAATTAAATTAATAATACACTAAAAAACTGGCAGAAATCCTTAACAGCTTTGTTTGAGTTAAATAAAATCAATGGTCTTGCAAAATTATTAGAGTATATAAATATTTCAGATAACTACATTTTTGATAATAATTTCATGGTTTTCAAAAGAAAAAAATGTTTAAAAAATACAGTAGTATAAAGAATTAATAAGATATCCCTTAAAAATCATAAGCAAATTTTTAAAACTTATTATTAAATAAAATCATAAAGCACCCTTGTTCAAAGACTTCAGGGGATTAAAACGGTACAAACAGTCTCAAAACTTGGTTTGAACTGAAAATGAGTGTTTCTATCATTATTTTTGATAAATTATGCAAGCTCTTCCATATCGTTCAACAAAAGACTATTAATAGACACGAAAAAAAAATCAATACTTTAAAATTAAGTTTATGTGCAATATTTTATTTCTTGTCTGCCGTTCATGGAAATAGCAATGGCATTTTATTAAAACTTTCTTAAGTATTTCTTAAACCATGATGCCAGGCTTTCTAAAATTTAGAAATGTTATTTTAATTGTTATATGCAATCAGACACTAGTTTTTTAAAAGATTTGTAAAAATATTTTTCAAGTTAATGGTAAAAATGTGAATGCCGCAACTATGTTCTCATAAGAGCCAAGAAGGGCAAACGTCTAAAAGCCGATTAGGCTTTGGCTGAATTGACTTCTTTAGTAATGCTTGCCGAAGTAACACCACCGGATGAGCAAACAGTCCATTTATTGACAGCATGCTGTATTTGTAGTAAGATTACAGTCAGAAAATTATTTCGCACATCGAGAGAGCCATTAGATCAAAGTCTAAAAAGAAAAGGGAGAGAAGAAATAATTGATAATACTTTCTCTAAACTTTACTATGAAATATCACGACCATCTGTATACATTGGTAGTAACAAACTCGTAAGTGCTGGAAAAAATACATTTTTGCGATCGAACGTTATTAGTTGGCTAGAGAGTCAACATGCCTATAATTTACATAAGCCCAAAAGAAATTTTTTTTATTAAGCTGCGACTATGTCGGTGCTCCGTTCGTGCACTAGTGGCCCCTATCGCCTAGCCACGAGTGGGGCTCACCTACTGTTCCTGTCATTCCTTCTCCTTGTGTGTTAGAGAAAGGTCACAGTTTGCTCAAAGAGTGTAGACTAAAGTGTTACAATCATGTCCAAAAGAAAATTGGATGTAGACAGTGATAGTCCTCCAGGAAAAAGCTCAAAGCCTTCTCAGACCAGGAGGTTGACGATAACGATACAAGCAGCCAGAAATCATCAGAAAGCGAGCTACCATTTTCAGATCCAAAATTCTCTGACCTCGAGACTGACGAAAAAAGACCGACTGGCAAGAGAGACGCAGGTTAATAAAAAGCTCACATGATTAAGAATTTTTTCTCTGTTTGTTCGCAGAACACCACACCTAACCTATAAAACAAACTTACAACGTGTTCACACGGGCATTGCGTTGGCTCAGGCCCACCGCCACGTGTTTTCAGATGCATGAGGCCAAACTGAGAACCTGACCATACTGTCAACCAGTACCAGGATATTCTCTGGGGTGCAAGGTGAAATTAACGACACATGACCATAAAAAAGCAAGTGGTGCCATGCATAAGTCAGCAAAAAAAATGAGGATTAAAAGAACTAGTTGACCCTTTCTGCCCTTTCTTTTAAACAAAGATGGTGAAGGTGAGAAGACACAGCCCCAGAAAGAGGCACCATTGGCTTCCATCTTCACAGACATCCTCGGCATTAACTCGGACAAGCAAGTAGCCTCGAAAGTAACTGTACGCTTAAAACTCAGCAAAAAATGGAGAGAACCATAGGATAAAGGCTTGAAAAGAGAGAAAAAAAGTGATCCTAGACTCGTATGGCTCTTTAAAAAAGTTTATGGCCACAGAAATGAACTCTGACATCTCACCATATCTCGAGAAAGAGATCAAAAATAGGGACGTTTAGCCGCCATTCCATCAGAAGCTTACCTGTAGAGCCCTGGCAGCTGTAGGCAAAGCAGCGCAGGTCATAATAAACTCTACGGAGAGTGTGGATGTAGCCCAACTGTTTCAGTGCCTGCTAGATGTGGTTGACCTACTAGCAGACCTGGTACATATTTAGACCAAGGCCAGGGCCTAAAGCATGATGCTGGCCCTACCAAAGAACATTAAACCAATACTAAAAATGGCAAAACCGACGACCTATCTGTTTGACGACGATCTGGTGAGCGAAATAAAAGAAGCCAAGACCTATGCTTCACAGTTCTCAAAACTCAAGGAAACGAAATCTAGACAACAGAATCCAGCTCAATACAAAAATTCAAACTCGTCCAGCCTGCAAGATAATAGGCCTTTCAAATCACGCACAAGACACGGAGAATTGTCAGAGATGCAAGACTGGGGGAACACAACCCAAGATCCAAAACATCGGCAAACAAAGGATCCCGGAAATACAGGAAATAGGAGTAAGTAAAATTAGGGGCAGACTTAAAAACTTTGCGAATGAATGGGAAAACTTCACCCCAAATAAGCTCGCTCTTGACTGCATCACGGGTTATAAGATCCAGTTTACAAAGCAGCTATGTCAAAACAAGTCGCCCCGCAAAACCACGCACAGTGGGACGGAATCGACCCAGCTGGCAACCAAAATAAAAAGCTCAGTAAAAAAGGTGCAATAAGCCATTGCATGGAACTCAAAGATCAGTTTTTATATAATTACTTCTTCAGGAAAAACAAGATAGCTCCATCAGATTTGTTCTGAACTCAAAAGAACTAAATAAACTTATCGAAACTAGCCACTTCAAAATCGAAAACTTAGAAATCGTAGAAAACCTGATCTCACTAGAAGACTTTATGGCAACCATCGACCAGCAGGATGCATACTTCCTGATACAAATGCACAGGGACAGCAGGAAATTCCTAAGATTCAATTTCAAAAACAGACTTATGAGTTTAACTCAGAGCCAATCACCCAAAATAAGATTGGATCCATATCAATAACAGTACAGAAGGTTATTATTATTCAACTTTGTTCAAATTCTGTTCCTAAATACCTGCTCCCTCTGGTTGCGAATTGAACTTTATTTGAACTGAGTTAAAAAAATAATAGAACAAGAAACCTAGTATACTTTTGGAAAGAAAATTTCCATGAATCGTATGAGAAAAAAAGGCTAAAATATTTATGTAACATGTTTTTCTGGTTATTATTGCGAAAAAATTTTTTTAGGAAAAACTAGTGTAGAAAAAAATAGAATAGGACAATGCTCAAAAATATAAAAATAAGTGGCTAAGTTTATTTAAAAGACTTTGTATTGCACGTGAGGCACTACCAGTCTACGATGAGCCAGAGCAAAAAGTGTTATTCAAATAACAGAATCCAATTTGCATATTATTTTGTTATCATATTTAACTTAGTTGTAATACCACATTGCTAACTTTCAGTTTATATTAAGAAACATACGTACTACGTAATGCTTTTGCAGACATTGTATAATGTTTTCTGATTTAAGGTGTGTTAGAACAACACTTCATTTATACACAATCTGACAATACAAACTAGTGTATTTTCAGGAGCTCTACAATTTTTGTATAAAACATTTTGTGTACAAATAATGTGATGTACAAAAATTGGATGTACTTAAGCAATTGTTTGGACAGATTTCAACGAATTTTGGCAAGTAAACTGTTATGAGGGCACTCTAGACAAAACTTACTGAAAAAAAAACTGTGCCTTAATAATCTTTATAACTTTTGTTTATAACGCTTTTTTGTAAAACTTAAATTTTTCATTTGTTACTGAAAAAAATTTTTCTTTTGCTTTTTTTACATGAAGTTTAAATCATAGAGCACCTGCATTACAATTAACAGTAAAGTGCATGATATAAAGACAATTATGGCAGTACTTAAACGAAGTGAATATTTTACTACGGAGTAAAACATCTTAGTATTTTAAGAAATAATTTCATGTGTACGATAGGCCAGGCCGGCTTCATACGATTTTTGACGAGTATTACTGTTTGTACAATACTCTAATTACTTTTTTAAGAAGTTGATGAACTGTTTTTTTGTACACGCTAGAATATTGAAGTTATTTAAGGAAAAAAAAACAACAATAAAAATAATTAAATTAGTTACATATAAATACATATCAATTCCATATAAGTTATAAATTAAATCATGTAGGTCAATTCAGGAAAATGTCCCCATAATGACCATAAACTTTATCATACTTACTTCTTTAATTCTTTTTCTTAACTGTGAGCTTCAGTGAAAGAAATTTTGGTATTAGCTGGTGCGCTATAAATTGACCATTATTATTCTAATTATTAAACATGGTTTTTAATTTCTAAAATACTCTACTTCATAAAAAGATTATAAGACCAAAATGTACATAACTAGCAAACACTGTACCTATTGTCTTATACTATGTCCCTATTAATGAAACTTTTCAAAAAACGTCAATTAAGTATAATGTTTTAAGACAATTGAAGCTTTTAAACTTGCATCAAATTATTTTATTTAATGAAAATAATTATATTATTAATTCGTTTACGACAAGTCCATAAATTCTCTGTAATAAGTTGGGTGCAGTTATACTTAAAGTCCAAAACGTAGGTTATGTACAACTTTGTCTTTATTTATGGAATTATCTTAAAAATTGGTCATTTATTGTGCGGAAAATAAAATTTTTCTCGTAAATTTATAACAATACATTAAATATACAACTAGCACATCTTTTTTATCAAGTAAATTATGTAAAAAATATGTGAACTTTTAGATTTGATGAATAGAGACATATTGCACAAATAGGGAGATTTACCTTATAGGCTTCAAAGTTTAAAATAACTTGTTTATAATCTGAAGCGATAATAGTATGTATCTTAACTCTGTCTCGTTAAAATAAAAAAAGTTGGCACTGTACATTGCCTTAAGCATACGTACTTAGAACAAACATACGAAAATACTTTAAAGCTGTAAAAATTATTGGTTTTAAACAAGCTATGTGAGCACATAGAAACAATAGTGCACAAATTATTTTCTTATTTATTTAACGTAAGAAATTAAAACACAAAATCTTTTTTTCATTTTATTCGTTATCGTCTGTCAAGAATAATATAAAACCAGCCTGGCTAATTATTCAGATTCAATAATTTTGCAAATTATTTACATGCTTCTTCTCTAGTAAAATATTTACATTCTTTAAATATTTTAATTATTGTTATACAATTTTAGGATAATTTTTAATAATTAAATTATTTCTTATTGATCTTATTACTTTCTAAGTATTTAATTTAATTTTGTAAAATTTTTAGAATAAAGCTCCTTATGTCGCGTGCTTGGGGAGTTGGAATTTCAAAAACGACAGATCTTCATGAAACGGAAGTCGCTTACTAGAAATCTCTTCCTCCTCATTCATTTTATTTCTCCACTTACCCCATAGCCCTCACCATTAGTCCTCAATCCACTTTCCCTCACTCTGTATCTTTCAACCGTGCTGCGCTTATCTCCTCCACACCTACTCTCATCACTCCCCATTTTGCCTTGCCCTATTATTTCCCTTCACACTATACCATAAAAGCACACACACCAAGCAATTAATGTTCCAATACATCATAATTTTTTTCCTACAATAATTTCTCTTCAACTTTAAATTTTATTCTTTCAAAAGAAAAAAACAAAAAAAAACAAAAAAAACAAAAAACACTTTCCAAGAGATTAGAACCTTCGACCTCCTGAATACGAGCCGAGTTCCTTATCCACACTGCTACGAGCACTTCCAAGACAAGAATTTTAGTTTTTTTTACTCATACTGTGGTTCATAACTTAATGTTTATTTGAATATTAATTTACTGATTATTAATTGATTGTGTTCGATAACATGTTATATGAATTGTTAAATTATTTATTCGATTAACTATTTAGAGCGGTAGGAGCGCAAATATTAATCAACGCTGGCAGTTATTTTTTTGTATGGAAATACCTACACGCAGGTAAAAATAAAAATAAAAAGTAGTGTATGAAATCAAAAAAAAAAAATTAAATAAAAGAAAAAGAAATAAATAAATAAAAAATGATAAGAAAAATAAATTAAAAAATAATTTGAATAATAATTAAAAAATTAAATCCAAATAAGAGAATGAAATAAAAAAAGACATTAAAATATGCAATGGAATGATAAAAAATGGGCAAGGAAATGAAATAAGAATAAAGCAAATAAAATTTTTTTAAAATGCAAAGAAACCAATATAATTAAAAAAAAAAATGAATTAAAAAAATAAAATTAGAGCAGAAAAGTAATGAAATAAAATATGAAAAAAATACAATAAGATAAAATTGAAAAAAATAAAAAATACATAAAAAAATATATTAAAATCAAAAAACAAAAGAAAAAAAGAAAAAACGAAAAAAAAAAAAAAAAAAAAAAACTAATGAAATAAAGAACACTGAAAAAAAAAAAAAAGAATCAAACAAATATAAAACGAAATAAAATAAATAAAGTGAGAGCAAAATGAAAAAATTTTTTAAAAAATTTAGGGGATATTATTGGATCATGGGACCCATGATGAGAACGAAATTCTTTAAACATGAGATTAATCCCGAAAAATAATTAAATATGAGTTGTGCGTCGAAAAACTTCATGAAATAAGAAAAAAAAATCTCTCAGGTAACAAGGGGGTCGCGAGACTCATAGCAAGAACGAAGCTCTATGAGAATAAGTACTGCATTCATGTAGTTCAGTTAAACAAAAACTTAAAAAACAAATAGAAAAAAAAAAATTTTTAAATCAGTTCAGAACTCATAATGGTTAAAATTTGTGAGTACCAAAATAATTTTTTTTATTTTTTTTTTTTTTGTTTGTTAAGTTTTTGTTTGATTGAACAACATGAATGCAGTACTTATCTTAATAGAGCTTCGCTCTTTCTATAGTTCTCGCGACCCCCTTTTTATCTTAGAAAATGTGTTTTTTAATTTTATGATGTTTTTTTCATTTTCTTTATTTCGTTTTTTTTTTTTTTATTTAATTTTTTTTTTTTTTTTTTTTTAATTTTTTATTGACTCAGATTACTTTATAAAGACATTTCTTGTTATATTATATAGTATTTAATAAGAAAGAACTCTTCTATAAATCAGCAAGCTTGACTTTTCTTTGTTGATCGTAATACTTCTCAAATTCCTTATTTTGTTGCATACCTTAAAAAAGTAACACTAAAAATAGTATAAATTGTTAGAAAGGCACTTGATATCATCATAGTTCTAGTATTAAAGTGATTGCTGTTTGACAAACCACGATATTTGATTGCTATTTTTTTAGTTTTGGTTTTTTTTCGATGTATATCAAATACTTCAAACTGGCCTCACCTTTAACTTTAAGGATAATCATCACTCATAGCATTTTCTGTACAATCTTCCTGAAATTTTAACAGGATGCTTGTGATGATGTGAGAAAGTCACATGTAGAATTTGAGATCATTTCGCAATACCGTTTTTTAAATATTCAATTTTAAAAAAACTTTAATTTAACACGTAACCTTGTGGAGGAGTCACATAAAAATGGAATTTATGAGAAAATTGTATGTAGAATTTTCCCAATTTTTTTGCATGACGCAAGAACATAATAATGGTCGTATTCTTAATTTTACGTGAGATCAACAAGTTACTTTTGCAGTTAAATGAAACAAACAGTGTCAGACGTGTATATATATGTATACAAATGCATTCAAAACAGTTGTTGGCACTGCCGCATGCTCGCTCCTCCCTCACTGCACTCTCTACATTTCCCATCTAACTGTGATGAACGTCCTTAAAATCAAAATAGTTTTTTTTATGAAGAATTCACTTTTTTGTGGAGTTTTTGAATCGTGCTGTTATAATTAATAAAAATTGAGAATTGAAATGATGTTAAGAATAATAATAAAGATATTTTTATTATTAGCGTGAAACCACTGGTTCCGTTGACGTAACATATTTGTAAAATAAACTCTTTATACACAACCAAGGTGAAATACTCCATTAACAAGCTAACACGTTTTCACATTCATGTCTAGTTTACATATCAGTATTGTACGTTGGTGTTGATTACTTTAATAATACCTGTATACCATTTTTTTTATATACTATTAATTGTACAACTACTCCAGTATTACTGATTGCTAAATCATCTTTTTTAATTTTTTTTCATTGACATCCATTCTCGCATTAGAGTTCTATTTCTCAACAATTTCTTATTATCTAATCTAAAGATTTTTGAAGTGTAGTTAAAATATAAATTGTTCTTTCACTATGATTTCATTCATTGCAACCAGAAAATTTAATCGTTGCGTTTTGTTCAAGATGGTAGCATAAATAAAGTTTATTTTAAACTGTACAAGCTAATTTCGTTAGCTTGGAAAGTAGGATCTTACAAAGAGTAAACGATCTTAATATAAATATGTTATCATTGTTGTCAAACTAAAAATAAATATGTGTGACCTTAGAAAAGCTTGGATTTTTTGACGTATCAAGAGTTGTACTTGTAGCCCTAAATTTGAATAACTATAATTTATTTTCTGATTTTCTAGGTGTTGACAAGAACATTCACGTATTGAGAGTGTGCTGTCTATTCATCAAGTAAGGGCAGCGTATTACGAAGGTTCCAGCAAAAAATAAAAAAATGTTAAGTAATGCTGACACAAAATTACCTACGTTTTTTTAAGAACATTTTAAGAGCGTGTATGTTTTTCCAAATGTTTTTTCTGAAACCATTTTCGAAAAAATAAGTCATTCAATTTTACAATTCAACGCAGGCTCTTATGGGAGATCAGTAACTCAATTGTATTTAAACTACCTGCTAAATAAATCATAACTTTATAAAAGCAGATCCAAAATGTTGGCTAGTTAACTTTAAGTTTATTAGGAACGAATAATTAAATAAAGAAAAAATCCCAACTTTCAAAAAAGTAACATTTTATAAATTTGAGTTAATGGGATCCATAAGAGCGCATGTTGAATTGTGAAATAAAATAATTGAAGTTATACTCCTATTCGCTTTGAGGCTTTGATTGCAACTCCGAAATTGCGCCCCCATACTGGGCACTTTGAAAACGATTGGTCGTTATTTTGAAAAGATAATTATTATGAAATTGAGTTCTTGGCTACACTTGGCCAGGTAGCCAACCCTTAAATGTCACTTCTCTACAATCATATGAAAATTTATTCATAGTACTGTCCTTTTCTAATCACGACCAATCATTCTTAAAGGACCCAGTAGGGGCGCGATTTTTGAATTGCGCTTAAAGCGAATAGGCACGTTCTGCCCTATGGAGTAAATCAATGATTTCAGATTGATGACCTTAAGAAAAAGTGTAACACAAGTCGATTTTGCTTTGATTCTCCCCCTTCATCCTGCTTCTCTTGACGTACTTACGGTCTCCAGTATTACACTATACAACGTCGTATCACCACACTACACAATATCATCTGACCACACCACACATTTTGAATTTTACTTATTTTTTCTTTTAACCAATTTTTAGAGAAAAAAAAAAAAAAAAAAAAAAAGTTTATCGAAGAGATTCGAACCCCCGTCCTGTTGCATACTAGGCAAGCCCTTAACTCATTTTGCTTTGAGCGAGCTCGTCATAGGAAAACCGATTACTACATTTTGTCTTACAGTTTGTTACGTATTTTCAATGTAAATTCTCATTTATTGTGGATTCACTTATTTGGTCTTATTTTACATTAAATAAACCAGTTATTTTATAAAATACATTTTTTTAGTCCATATTTTTTTCAAAAATTCGAGACATTCATTCATTTATCATTAGTTTGTTACTTTCAAAATAAATAGATTATTGTTTATACAATTTTTTCACATTTTTTTCAGACCTTTCATAATGAAAAAAAAAAAAACATTTTCGTACTGTATGAATAAATTAATTGATTTTTATTGCGTTTTCTTGTTTTACAATTGTTCATTCGTAACTAAGAACAAAATTCATAGAGGTGGGAGGAGCGCAAATATATGATGCAACGCTAGAAATTATTTTTCTCATGAGGATGAACTTACATACACACCTTATGCATACTTGGCTCCTGTTTTTTTTTTAATGAAAAAAAAAAAAATAATAAATAAAAACAATAGATCTATTTGAAAATAAAACAGATTTATGTAATCGTAATATTTCATTCAAACAAACAAATGAGAGATTTATATAGATTCTATAAATCCACTTCAAAGTTATTTTTCCACAAGGTTACATGTTAAATTAAAAATTTTTTAAATTAAACATGTAAAAAAAGGTTCAGTTGAACGATCTGCTATTTTATAAGAATATTTTTTACTTTTTTAGAAAAATGCTCTGTGCACATCCTACGTACATGGCAAAATGCGTACTCAATACTATATGCTGACTATATATGTCGTGAAATTCGAAGGCAAACGGTAAATTTGGATCAATTACTTATACTTTTTAACAAGTTAATTTCTCTGGTATTTAAGGGAGCTTCAGCAAGCATTGGTACCAACCCAAACAAAATTGTGTCGGATGATATCACTGCTGCAAGCATGTGTGCGAGCACCATTATGTATGTATGTGTGTAACTGTAAAAACTGCATGCTAATACAACTGGAATACAAGGACTTGATGAATACTTTACGAAATATCTTAAATTTTTTCAGGGTAACCTATATTTTGTAACGTACCATCTGAAAGCTGACATTTTTTTTTATGTAACAGTTATTATCCTGATAAATAACTTTTTCATCATGGTTAGAAAATTAAGATATTTTTGTTACTCTATAAGAGATTGTGTCTATTGTACGAACTTTGAGAGCAAATATCTCAAAACTATCCACGGTTAAAGAGATAACCAAAGACACCGCTTGATTCAGTAGGCTGTTATCTATAAGTTAAACTACCTACGATCTCTTAACTCCTCTCACTGGAGCCCCCTTAACATACTGATGTCTTTATCGATCTATCGATCTATCGATGCAGTTTTCTGTATACATATACATCGTATCCTATTTATTAATATGCGGCTATTTTCAGTGTAGCCACTAACGCTGAAATAAATAAAAGATAGAGCTATATGTGCACTACTATAGACTAAATATATTGTTTATAATATTTTAAGTATTTTGTCACCAATTCTTATGCTAAAAATCATTACTAAGCATACACACTATTATTACATCGGAAAAATTTAAATAAAATACTATATTAAATAATTATTGTCATCGATTAAAAAATAAAAATTACAACTTAGTAGTAAGTAGTATACGCAGGCATCGTTGTTGTCTTTTAAAACTTGCTGGCGTATCACAATGACGCTACTTACCTTGTATTGTATAAATGGAAACTATAATATTTGTGTTAGAGTTAAGTGACCACTTATTTAATTATATAAGATACATTCCAGCTTATTGACCTAATAATACAAGAATTATTTTTTGTGCTGACATTAATCATATCTTTAAAAAAATGGCGATAAGTTTTAAAGTATAGAAATAGTATTATCAATATCGTAGGTATGGTTATAGTTTTTATTTATAGACGACATAAGTGCAAACAAGAAAGGTGCACAATTAAATTAAATTAAGATAAATTATTTAATTTGTTCTCTCAATAATTTAAACTATTTAATCACAACCAACTTGTTATTGATTACTATCAGATAGAATGAATAGTTTGCGCGTAACTAATATATTGTAATATAAAAAGCTTACCTAACCTTGTACTTTTGTTGAAAAAAGTTTGTAGGAGGACAAAATACAGCTGTGTAAATAAATACTTTGTATGGTAACAAAACAGCTCTTTGTTAGCTGGAGGGTGATAAAAATTTTAGAAGAAGTGTTTATACTCATAATAAGAAGCCACATTTTGCTGTTTACGAGGTTCTGCTAACTCTCAAAGTATAAAAACAAACGAGCTCAATCTATGTGTACTATTAAAAGTATTGAAATAAATAAACATTCGTGTGAAAAACTTTTCACTTTCATAAAACAATAATAAAAGTTAATACGTGACACATTTAATTTTGCGTGATTCTTAAATTTACTTGCACTTTTCTTATTTTGTGTCTCATGAACAATAAATTTGGAGTCTTATGTTTGACTAACATATTATGTGAAGAGCTGAGTAGAATGAAATACATGTCTATTTGACTTTTTTTATTAGGATTTCAAAATTTGAAAACAAATTATGAAACGACGCATCAAACTAGAAAAGTTCTTACTTTTTTTTGAAATTTTTAGTCGTTATATTTGTTCTGTAGACATTTAGTTCTGAGTAAAAAGCTGTACAAGTTTTACTCAACAATCAAGAAACCTTCACCTCTTTTTATTAGAAATAAGTTTTCTGATTAATAATTGATATAATATGAATAATCAATGTAGGCTCAATACATAAAATATATGTGTAGCTAAATTCAGGGGCGTTTTCAAACGAAATTTTCAAAGCATGTTTTTTTAAAACTAATTCTTACGTAAACAAACCACGCTAAAAAGATGATACAATCATTGAAATCTATTGTTTAACGAGGATCAACAACAATAAAAAATGTGTTCCTTCATTATAATCATTTCTTAGTTCTACTAGTTTTTGACGTCCGTACATTAAAAACATTACTTACTTATAAGCTGGTGTTTTGTTACAAACTTTTCACAAGAAAAAAGATTCCAGCGTGCACGGAGGCTAAGGTGATTATTTTAATGTGAAATATCAAATGGTGCAAAGTAAGGTAGTACGACTGACAAGGTGAATGTATTTGTGTGTATAGTGTGTGTGTGTTTGTGTGTGTGCGTGTGTGTGTATGCACATCTACTGTCTGTTTATTTATGTATGTACGTGTGCATGTATGTATGTATTTATGTATGTATTTATGCTAATACTCCAAATAATATTCGGTGAATCTTGGGTGGGTGTGCAAGTGATGTTACAAAGTATGATAATAATTATGTTTCCACTTGTCTCGTCAAGCTATCCCAGATCCATAACAAGATTTTTTCATTTTTTAATTTCAATTCAGCCAAAACTCCTTACCCAAAGTTGATGTCTTATTTATCTCCTCCACCAGATGCTTGCAGATGCGCTCAAGTTAACTTTAAAAATTATAATTTTGTAACATTTTGTATGATGCACGTGCAGTGTACTTTTTATTCAAGTTGCAAGTATAACACTTCCATATTTTCCAATTTCACTACTGTACGAATTCTAATACTTCTATACGGAAATAAGAAGAGAAAAAAAAAATTTAAGTATACTGCTGTACATGCTGATACTTTTTTTTCTTGAAAAAAATTTGTAAAAAAATACCAGCTTTTCTAAGAGGCAAATAACATAAATTAAAATTAATATAAAAAAATTAAAAATACTTATGTTTGACTTCATAGCAAAGTAGCTCTCAAAACAAGTTGAACCAAAGAGATATCATTATATTGTTAGAATAAATTTCTTTTCTTCTTCTTTTTTTTTTTTTTTTCAGCAGGACAATAAACTAAAATACGTTTATGATCTCTCAAGTGTGGTATGACCATTGAAATCTGTCTCTGAGAAAGTTGACGAATTTTCTTATCGTTGTATAGAATAAGTCTTAGGGTTTATTCAGTACGTGGAAAATATTTAACTGCTCTCGATAAAATTTGTTATGCAGGCTAAGGTTAATACTGATATCTTTTACACATAATTTTTAAGTTTCTATGTGCTACAGTTTTAAAAAATGAGTAAAAAATGTACTTTAAATCTTGAACGCAATTTTCAAAAAATTTCTTACACTTAGTGATCTCTACGGAACAACAGATCTAATGTTGATGTGCCAAAAATTCCTACAAAAAGAGAAATAAGGCAAAAACTGAGAACAAATGGTTCATTATAAGCATCATCGTTACTACAATTTTTTTTTTATTCTCTAAAAATTACGGTAAAAAAGTAAAGGTTTGCTCCTTTAAAATTAGTTTCAGAATAAAAAAAATGTTATTAGATTTACATAAATTTAATAGGAACTTAAAAAAATTTTTTCATTCAAACTTAGAGACTGCATGTAAATTAAAAAACACAGGCATTTTACCTTTTGCTATGCTTGATATTTAATTACTTACATATAACTACAAGCCACTAGGGAATATTTGTCTTATTGTATAATGATTATTAATATAAGTAAAAATTAAGTACGTTTAGTATTTTTTGTTTTGTGAATAAAGAATATCCAATTTTTAACTTTATGCATTGATCATACGTACTTTCCATACTCATCAGGTACAATAAAACCCTGTGGTCCAGGACGATTTGAAGCTCCAGCCCAAAAAAATGTGTCTGCCCCATATCCATCGTAGCTAAATGATTTTAGAAGTAACGCATATCGGTCCACCGCGTAAACATCACCGGCAACCTGGTGATGATAAACGTTCAGCTTTCCTAGATACTTTCCCTTGTATTCTTCATTTTCTTCAGCTTTGACCATTAACACTAATTTATTTCTTGGTTAATACGCTTTCAGATTTTTCCAGTGATCGTAAACATTAACATGAAAAAAAAAAAAAAAAAAAAAAAAAAAAAGATGTAGAATTAAATATTGTACATGGATGTTGTTCCAGCACTTTACTTAGTTGTTGCTGAAAGAGATAGTTTAAGTCACCATTATATCTCTCCTTGCATTTAATTGAGTTTTCTTTATAGACAATAGAAAAATTATAAAATTAAAAGTTTGATATTGCTTTACATTAAGCAAATTGTAAATTTATGCATTACTCTTTTGCTGATATAAAAATTTATCAAATCTCTCGTATTCTTGATATCAAAATATAAGTATCCACATGACAAAACAAAAATGTCACTTAATTTAGTACATTTACAGAGTGAATTATGTATTTCATTAACCATAAAATAACTAAAAAAAGTTGCAGATAAAAAAAGGTATGTTTGTAATACTATAAGTTATTGAGATGAACAAAAAAACCAACTCCCTTACCTGCATTTTGAAACACTGCAAGCAGACGAAAAATGACTAGCAGAATGTAGAGCACTGTCAGGTGGCTATGGTTTCGACATCGTCGACTGGATAACATTAGTATTAACAGTGAGTCTTCAACAGCTGGTCGCCATATTACTCTTATATCCCGCATCCTGGACTAACTTTCTCTTTCTCTTTCTTTCTTGCCTGCTGTTTCACTTTTCTTATCGAACTTCCTTTCCAGATTACTATCTAAACTCTTCTACAGTCACCATTTAATTCGCTCATACTTTTTCTGGATCAACTGTAATGGAATCATTAGCACGTATTGAAAATACAGTTCGAAAAAAAAGAATTATTAGAAAATAAAAGAGCAAAATGAAAGTTCTCACTCTGTTCCTGACGATAGGTATTTGAAAGCGAATAACGTTAGCAGTATGGCAGTGGCAATGCAGTTAATTCAGTTGACATTTGCCTGAAGAAGGTGTATGGAAGGGAGACGAGGAAAGATTGACTTAGAAAGTGGTAGAGTTACACTAAATGTAGCACGCTAACGTAAGTAAAGAATAGATGAAGAGAGTCAAGACATCAGGCCTGCAGGGAATTTTCTTCCGATGGGTGGTACTTATATACTTACGAGCTTTAGGGAAATTGGTATTAAGTTTTTAATACAATCATTTTTACTTAATACACTGAGAAAAGTGGTGTTAGAAAAAGTGTTACAACTATTTTAAAAATGACTATATTTTATAAAAAAGCTAAGACATACTCGCCATATTATAAAAATTACTATGCTACATGGTAAAACTAGATTTAAATATTAAAATATTAAAATTTGCTACGTCGACATAGAAAAAGAATTTTTATATTCAAGTAAGAGAAGAAAAAGAAAAATTATATATACATATATATATATATATTTCCCAGTGAATATACATGTTTATCTCAAGATTAATATATATAGATTCAAATGTATGAAGATATGTTCTTCTCATTGTACATAGATATTGATATATCTTATAATATTTTTATTTTAAAAAAGATATGCAGCAACTGGGATTTGAACCTTCAGTAATTTACTATGTCGTGTAGCAAAAATTGTACTGTCATATTTTTTACTGTGTTGGACATAGGAATTTTTGTTATGTCGTAAAATAACTTTTGTAGGGCTACTGCATGATAAAAATTACTTAAAATATCATAAAAATTATTTCAAACGTAATAATTTTGCGTCATTGGGTGAGTATAGCACAGCTTTCCTAAAAACATAGTAATTTGTAGTACAGTTATAACACTTTTTTTAACACTACTTTTCTAAGTGTAGTACTGAATATACGTCTTCATACTGCCACTGCACAAACTCGTCCCAATTCATTTCAGAAAATACTTATTTAACAAATTAGTAAAAAATGCTTAAGAGCATATACGTCTGCCTCAATGCCCTGAATGTTTACTGCAACTAATTATGACACGACTGTTTTCTAATGTTCTTTTATATAGAAACCAAAGGAAGGCTAAAAGTTCATGTTTACGTCATGGAGTGCTGTAGAAAATGTTCTTTTTTTTGTTTTTGATACGAGTTCATAACTCTGAAAAAAAAGGATTTCTTTAATTTTAGGAATTTTCGGATTAAAAAACGATGCATCTCATAAAAAAGTTAGAGCACAATTCTTAAAACACTTAAAATGTTTTTAAATGCTCTGGATACTACAACAAATTTTTAGATATTTTTTTCAGACTTCAAAATCCATTTGTGTAAGTTCTTTCCAAAAAGTTTGTTTAAATGAACTGTTAATAGCGTGGTAGCAACATAGAGTTTTTTATTGTGCCAAGTCCCACAAATATGACTATAGAATAAAATGAATATAACTGGATCCAGTGCTTAATTATTAACAATAATGAATAACCTTTAAAATGAGTTATTTCATACTATATAAACTGATTTTCACTCGAAATAAGTTTTATTTTGTACTGGACATATACACATTGACTTGGACTATGTCGTGCTAATCAGCAATGCTCTTTAATATACAAAAAATTTTCTTAAATTTTAGTTGTATATCAAATTTTTTAGATTATAAATACCTGTTAAAAAGTTCATTTGTTATACAGTTACATCTAGGGCTAAATATATTTCATAAAAAAAATTGTTTCATGTGAGGTAGACGTGTAATTGTGCGTAATCTTTAAAAAAGCCTAATAATGCAGTCTGAGTCAAAATCCAATTATTGTGCTATCAAGTTCAATTAAATAAACATAATACGCTGAGGTATGTGACAGCTGGCATTGCTGGCAATAACATCTGACATTAGATGATCTCGCTTCTTACAAGTAGTTGGTGGGATAACAGAAATCAATCGAAGAGTCCATGGTGAGAATAGAGTGCGTAATTTAAGGACTTTTTTGGCAGAATGCACAGTTAATAACACAATTTTCAGTGCTTCATCAATGTTTAATTATTAAACGTAGACGTAATTGAATTCGTTATGAGGTTATTCTTCGCAATTACTTTAAACACTAAGTCGAAGTTTATAGTTTAACGGTTAACTTGCAGCGAATAAAATAATGTGCGTAACATGATCACTTAACTTGACAGTAGCATCATTTATAGTAACTCACGTCACACTTGCGTCCTGTTACAAACTTACTTAGTTGTTTCTGCTTCGACACACTATGCAAACAAGATCATGCTACTTCTGGAGGCGTGTTGATTTTATCATCATAAATACTGATGTAACTTATTGTTCCCAAGTTTTGTATTACTGACGACAACGGTGTTCATAGTTATTAAAGTTTTCATAGTTCTCACGTTTAGCATCCTTATGTCCGTCCTTAAGGAGGGTGCGCATGCAGGCCAAAAAGCCTCCACACATATAAATGCATACATACATACAGCACTTTCAATTCTTTTTACTGTACAATATACCCAATTAGAAACGTGCACGCAGTTTGTTTTTATTAATTTATAAAATTATAAAATCGTAAGGTGCATAAAAATTACAAAAAACATGTTAATCATTCAAAATTAAGGCCAGTTAAACTTCTTAAATATTCAAATAATTTAATAATTTTACTGGTAATGCCTTACTAAAAATATTTACTTTTTGATCATTAGCGCATACGTTCTTAATTATAAATAATCAATAAGTACAATTTTCTTGAATAATAAACTAAAATGTTATATCGATATATTTCGAGTGACAATGGTTACGCCAGACTTATATTATTTGTACTGAAATTATTTTTTATTATTTGGTTATTGACGTACAACGTAGGATTTTAGGGTCATAAATTATGTCTTTAAGGTAGCTCCGTTGCGAAAAACTACGAAATAAAATATGTTTCAGTTAATAGATTTTGATCCACTGAATCCAACGGTGTCCTTGTTTATACCCCAAGTGGGGCAAAATCTCGAGATATTTTAGCTCAAAGTTGTACCTTTCACACGAGCTTATGTGGTAGAGCATCAAAACATCAGCTTTATACGCATCTCCCAACTCACAACAAAAAACCTCAGCAGACAAATTATGATGTACATGTATAAAAATCTCTATTTTTCTCAATCCTGTCATGTAAAATGCTGGTAGTGGGGCGTTTTCCAAAGATATTTTCTAAGAAAGACATAAAAATAAGTTTCATGGTTATAAATGACAGACGGTAGCAGAATACCAACACTAATGTACGTATATACGTATACATACTCAAGTGAAACTCTCCTACTTGACTAGATCAGTAGACAAGGGAGCTACCTTAATCAATCGTTCTGCTTTAATACTTTCTTGAGCCATAGTACATGCACACGCAGAAAAAAATCACACGAACCTTTACCGTAACAGCAACGTGGTAATCCTGTGATAATTTGTCATAACGTAAATTCTTACCACAGTAGTACATAAATTTTTATTGTAGTTTATGGTAATTTTTATGATAACTACAAAATTTATCCAAAGCTTACTATAATTTTTACTGTAAGGCAACGGTAAAATTTCCGCTAAAAGAGCATATAGCTGTAGGCTGCAGCGTCACGTGGACCGGAGGGAAGGGCCAACCAGTTGTCTACTGCAGTGGGATATATAAACTGTATTAGACAACGAGATATACGTAGTATCTGTACTACCGAAATCAACGTGCTGATAAAAGTAAAGGTATATTTTATAAATGGCTTTAATAGACCAAGAAACAAAAGCCCAAAGTCCGAAAATTTCTTTCCCCTCGAATTTTTGATGTTGTGTTTTCAAGTGCGCTGATTACAGGAAAAATGATAAAAAAATTTTAAATATTGTAGTTTATTGCAAAAAACGCATTTTCACACAAGTTTTTCAGAACAACCCCTATATTTCCAAAACAGTAATGTGTATCGGAAAACAATTTGCACCAATCAGAAGAGCGAAAAAAAATGCATAAAGAAGCACAAGTAGTTTTATTTTGACGAGCGTAAAATGTTGAGAGAAACAGCTGAGAAGAATATTGCACAAGTATTGGCATCATATATGTATAGATAGATACGCATAATTCAAGTCTGGTAAAGCGTCAATTTTGCAATATCATCTTCTCAGACATTTCTCTCTAAATTTTACGCTAGTCAAAATAAAACTACTAGTGCTACTTAGTGCATTTTTTTCCGCTCTTTTGATTGGTGCAAGCCGTTTTTAGATGTGTATTGCCGTTTTCGAAATATTGACATTTTTCTAATAAATTCACATGAAAACGCGTTTTTTGCAGTGAACTACGATACAAAGAATTTTTGAACCACTTTTTTCGTAATCAGTGCACTCGAAAACATATATACCAAAAGTTCGAAGTGACAGAAATTTCCAGACTTCGGGCCTTTGTTTCTTGGTCTATAAGCAAAAAAGACTGCAACATGTTTTTAACAATACATGGAGTACCAATTCTATTAATGCAAATATCCACACAGGTTCAAAACTTTTAGGTTGATCCACGCTGCAACAGATCACTGGTCAGGTGCTCGGCCTTTCCCTCTAGCCCACGTGACCCTGCAACCTATAGCTATAAGCTCTTTCAGGGGAGATCTTACCGTTGCCGTACAGTAAAAATTAAAGTAAATTTAAGATAAATTTTACAGTCACCATAAAACTTACTGAGAACTACAGTAAAAGTTTGTGTACCACTGCGGTAAAAATTTACGTAATGACAAATTATCGCAGGATTACCGTTGTTCAAGCAATCGTTGCTTTACCGTAAAATTTTACGGTAAAAATTGTGCTGATATTTTTCTGCGTGCAGCTATGAATTTCGACTCTGTGGTTAAAAGAACGACAGTGGTCTATACATATATGCGAGTCCTATAATACGAAATTGTCTGCTGAACTGCTGATTTCACAATAAGGTAAAAGTACCAGTACATGAACACTTTTTCCATAAAGTCTTTGTTTTCTCATTTTTATCAAATTTCTGAATTGCATAACAACAAAACAGTAATTGCGCCAGTAAGCTTATATTTTTTTCTATCAAAAAAAAACAAAAAAGTTTTTCTAGGTTGCGTATACAATTAATAACTTAACTTTAAAATTTCGTTATCAATAACCTAGTAGATGAACAGCGTGTTCAGGTATTGGTACCGATACGTATTTTTGACCGAGTACTTGAACATCCCATGTTAATTAAATGGGAGAGAGGTTATGTTAGCTGCCTTCTACTGATTTCTATTTTTATTATGTATTGCAAATAACCAAATTTAAAAATTTCTTTCTAATTTCATTAGTAACATATCATGAAAACTATAACGACTGGCTTGACATACTATTATTATTGATTAACAGTGATTTCAATCATTTTTATATGTTCGAGTACTGGGCATAGGTAAAATCTAATGGTACCAGTACCTGAATAGTCTCACAAGCCACCTCATACAAGTTGCACGAATAAATAATTTTTTTCTTGTTGAGTATAAAGACTTACTGAATTATGAATTTTGTTTTATCTAAAGAACGATCAAAGGATATCAGAAACATTTTTTTTTTTTTTATCCACTTAAATTGAAAATAGTTTATTCAAGCTGTTCAATCTACTAGTGCAATTTTAGAAAGTGCTCATGTACTGGTACTTTTACCTTACATCTAGATCTCACAGTCTTGGCCATATATACAGATATACCACCTCAATAACTCTTGGGTCGTTTGGAGCACTCTGAATACGTTAATAGACCAAATCTATTGTTTTTATAAATCGACCTGTTACCTTATAGTCCTTTTATATATTTTATAATACATGAAATCGCATTGTAGTCAAGTTTTGATGGATTTCCGGCAATACGGCTAAGAGTTAAGCAATATATATATATTTGAGCGCGCGGTGGCTCAGTCAGCTGCGGGAGACCGTGGTTCAATTCCCGGCCAGTGCGACTTTTCGGGCAAGTACCTCTGTGTTTTTTTACATGTGCTTTGTCACCACGCAATGCTCCTCGAGGAGGGCTTAGGCGACCTTCTCGCAGCAAAAATTTCCTAATTTTCCCCTACCCCCCTCCTGTAATGGGAGGCCTCCCATCCCTTTTCTTATCCCTTTCCCAAGTGCTAAGTGCCTATAGTAGTGCTCTTATTAAAGGAACCGGACGTAGAGCACTATAATATAAAAAAAAGTATATATGTATAAGTGGTCGTGGTGGCTCAGCGGTAGAGTTGCAGTTCCGTCGATCTCCGAGGTTAAGCTGCATTCGGCGCTGTTTGTACTTGGGTGGGTCACCGTCTGATGACCATTCAAGTCTCGCTGTTTTACCTGTGCTCTTGATTCTTGAGGGTCGATTAACTGTTTCTCTTTCACTTCGCCATCGTGATCATAGGTGTGACTATAAGTTTATACGCATATAAACATCTGGTCATAATTCAGATGCACTGATGGCTGAAAAACACTATTCTTGTGTAAAATGCAATGATGGAAAATAAAAAAAGTTATATATCTATATATATAGAGAGAGAGACTCCCATTTATAAAATTGCATCGCCTTATGTACTGAGTCGAATGTTGCCTCTATCCGATCGAAATCTCAAGGTATCGATGTATCTAATAAATTTTGATTAAACTAGTCAAGTTGAGTTGAAGTTGTCCAAAAAATGAAAAAATATCAAGTTAGATATAATACATAAGATTAATAAGAGCTTTGAATTTTTGTTGCTCACTGGCTTGCTCTGCACTGAAAATGAAAAGTGGTCAGCATAGCCTGGCTGCATGGCTTCTGTAGCTTGGTCGACCTAAGCAGCTACTGTTAGGCTAGGTTATCCTGAGAGCCAAGCAGAATCTGGCAGGCCAACTAAACGTTACGAAGTAGACAGTGCTCTGCAGTTAGTGACCGGTCATATTTGCCTTTAGGTACCAAGCTGATTTTGCTTGGCTCTCAGTCTAACCTAGCCTAACAGTAGCTGCTTGGGTCGACCAAGCTACAGTAGCCATGCAGCCAGGCTGTGTTGATCGCTTTTCATTCTTAGTATGATGTTTTAAGTGTATGAGAAAATACTGCACACAAAATACCCCATTTTTGTCACCGATTTTGAAATAAAATTTTTTTTTGAGGCACACTCTTGAAACCGGGCTTATTTTACTCGCTGTGCCATGTACTATTAGAGAAAAGTCGTAAACGTGGGTTCTAGTGAAGGTGATACCGTTTTCCGCGATCAACATATGTTGATCATATGCTATTATTATATCCACACAAGCATCATGTATATGTATGTATGAGTTTAACATTTAAATCATGGAAACACGGTGTCACCACTACTGAAACCCGTGTTAAAGATTTTTTCCTTATTTAATACATGATATTGCGAAAAAAACGGGCCAAAAAAAATTCTTATTTGAAAATTGGGGACAAAACGGAAATTTTTGTAAATATTTCCTGATATATATGAATGATTCTGCCGTAACTGACTCAACACGACTTTAAAATATAAATAAAAGAAAAAAAGTTTTAAAAACAATTGTTTGATATGGTATTTATATTTAAAATACTGCCTACAACAAGTATTCAATGCAATTCTACTACAAATACATACTGTCAAAAGATACACCAAATTTCGTACATGTGAGTTTTCGTCAATTTTTCGATCACTTACAACTTTTTCTGGTACGTATAAGAAAGCTGCTTGTATTTTGTATTTAGCTGTTGGAATTTGTACAGTTGAAATTATCTGGCTTAAATAGAAACTGGGATCAAGACCTATAAATTAAAACAAAAAAAAAAATTTTTATTTAGCGCCACCCATAAAAAGTTACAGCGATTGAAAGAAGAGCAATGACAATTGATAAAAATAAGATATTGTGGATGATTGCTGAAAATGCGTTATTTCTCTAAACCACCAGAATTCTCGATTAGTGTCACTAAAAGATAAAAAACATTTTATACCCAGTATAACTTGATCCTAGCTTCCATTTAAACCCCGTTATGACCACCTCATGATAGTGTACCACTTCGCTACTAACGTCAGAAGTGGCAGTACCGTAAATAGATGTATCTCACGAAAAAAGGCACAAATTCTGAGACATGTGTCTGATCTGTGAGGCTAGCAATAATGGAAAAAAAGTTGGTGATAGCCCATTGCCCTAAAGCGTGAAAAAGAGGTACATGTATCATTATAATGTGGACGGAAAGGACATTTCAAGTTTTGAAAAGTACGCACAACTCGCAGACACGATGTTGATTTTTTTTTTGTGCATATGACTTTCTATACCCCTATATGCTTTAAAAAAAATGCATACTTTGTACCTTCAAAAATTATGAGTTACGTAATGAAGGTAGACGGAAATGGCAAAAAGTTTTATCCATTTACAAATCAAAAATTTGAACCTTTGGTAACGTTTGAGTTTCAAACATGGATTGAATACGGCACTGACAGTTGCTTACATTTACACTATAGTTTAAAAATCCACCATTGTATGGTGCCATCAAACTCAGAATTGTCAAGGCTTTTATGTGGGATGCATTACTTTTCGACTTATTTTTGAGGCCAAAGTGAGCGCCCAACTCTTGGATGGAATTATTCATGGTAATTGGTTGAAAATACGCCTAAGTTATTGACTTGTATAAACAGTTGGGATATACAACTTTTTTTGCACATGGAGTGTTGATAGATGCAGAAATGAAAAGCGACACTGCAGGATGAAATGGACAATTTGACCGTTTTACCGTATATTTTATAACCAAAATGACTTCTGGCAATACTTTTTTTATGATTGGAGCAGAAAAAACACAACATTTCTTGGCAGGTCTTGTTTTCTTCTTTTAATTTTCTGGTTTGTTTAGAAATTTATATTGTTGGCATTATCAGTACTACAAAATTAGAAAACGAGTTCTTTATAACCATGTCAGAAGTAGCTTGTATAATTTAGTGGTACTTGTAATTGACTAAACTGTTATAAAAGAGAAATTTTCTAATTATTTAGTTTACGTTAATTGCTATTAACTTTTATGTTGTCTTTTCAACTTTATGAACAGATAAAAATTACCTATTGCAGAGAAGCCAGAACTTTCTCATCTAACTTTAGATGAGAAGTGATATAACAGAGCTTAGAAGGAAAGAGATCAACTTCTATAATAACCGATTTAAGAAAGTACCGCACTAACTACGTAAGTCAAGGTGAGTATGCGAGATAGAAATTCGACTTTTAGACACTTTTGGGTTAGAAGTGCGCGCTTATGTCCTATCTTTTGACATTGAACTTTTGTTGGCACTTTAGAACTATTATCAACTTCCTTTCGACAACCAACCAGTGGATATTTTTTTTTAGAGACTTCTTAAACAGGTTTTATACCACTTATGGTTACAATTTTATCGAAATAAATCCGTTAATTTAATCAAAATTTCATAACGGAACATAAATTTGTACGATTTTCCATAATAGGCCATGGTGAAACTCAAAAAATTAATGTATTTATTTCTTGATCCACAACCAATCAGAGGTCTTGAAACTTTGAACGTACTCTATTAAGTAACTTATTGACCTGTAGACTAAATTTTAACAAAGTCCTTTCATTAATTCCTTATGCTATGGTACCACCTTAAAACGTTAGACTGTACGATTTGGGCTCTGGCTGTATACGATAGTGTTGCAAAATAATTTGAAAAAACAATTTTATTTTAGTTATTTCGTTAGATTCCTAAAAAACAAAAGGTTTTAGTGAAAAAAGTTAGAAGTGAAAATTGTTAAGTCGATGATTTATGATTTTACGTAAAGTTACGGTATTTTGAAAATTATAAAAAAATTATTTGAGAGCAAAACACAAGCACCAAACTTAAAAAACACCAAAATTGAAAAAAAAACTTTAAATACATCATAAAATCAGTTTTACTGCAGGATATTTGGATATTTATTAGGTATCAGTAATGTTATAACAATCTCCTGGTCTGGTTATTCATAAATAATTTAACAACCTACTGCAAAATTGTGAAGTTGAAATTTTGTTTAGCTATGTCAGTTGTGTCAACATGGATTGATCTTGGTGAAATCAATATAAATCGGTAGGTGATGACATTATCTAAAAATAACGCAAAATTCGGATGATATTAATAACTGTTTTTTTGGTTATTAACAAGCGCATTTCAGTAAACTGAAGTCCTTACGCTTGTTATCAGCTTGCCTGACATAGTTATAACTACATTTATGTTTATAGATAAAAATATAGTCCATGACGTAGTCTTACTAATAATAAAATCAAAGTTTCAAAAACCGTTGTAATTGGTAACCACAAAAACTACTGAAACGATCTTGCTGAAATTTTGTATACTGATTCTTGACAGTTTCTATAAAGTTTTTGTATAGTTTAAATCTTAAAAATATTTCAAACAATAACAATAAATAAGTTCAAAGTTTTAAAATATTACGCTAGCCTTTCACTTTGGTTCAGTAGGATCAGCTAGGTGGCGTAGAAAAAAATTGTGATACGTGTGATAGAAGTAAGTGGCTCTGGTTATTATATCCCCGAACGAATTGCCAAATACCACAGTCGTTTACTGGTAGGGCATTAAGAATAGAGTTGTGAGTCGTGCCACTCGGGATCCTGGCTACCGACGACAGTCTTCTGTAATGGACAAGCGACGTACGTCAAATTATGTACTGAACTACCAAGATTAACGAGTGCAACGAACAAAAGGCGTTCTAAACACTGAACTTTTTGGTGTAATATAAGGAGACATCAAGCCAGAGCATGATGTGCTCTAACAACTTGGGGTTTTGAGGTCGTTATTTTATCCGACCTGACGTTACCATAGAAAATTTTGCTACAACAGGAAGCTAGGAAGTACAACCCTAAAGAGTTAAAAGTTTTATCAGCATCTTCCTCTGTGGTTCGTCCTAACAGCATATCCTCTAAGAGGTTATTCTCCGGACTCACTTCTTTGATCAATAGTGACACTTAAACCAAGTCAGTCATTCCTTGGCAGACGTCACAAGCGAAATCATTCATTATGAGGCTAGGAACCCCAGCCACCGACAATCCTAAATAACCCTCTCAAATCTAAGTATTTAAATAGACATTACTGTTCCTATGCAAGGTGTGCGCTAAATAATCCTAACAGTGAAACTCTAAAGGGAAATAAGCTTGAGCAAATAACACATTCTCTAAGAGGCAGACATCACGAACCAATCTTCTCACTGTAGATAACCAAAACAACTGAACTCTGCAAAAAAAGTGCTTTAGACACGAACATCTCTGGCGTTATACCAGGAAACATTGGAAAAGAGCCCTAAAACTAGCTCAAACGCTTTAGATGTTGTAGTTTTCCTTCCAAACAGTTTGGTGCTACTACAGCAGATCAGAGAAGATCCCCCTGAGGTATCCAGGCAGTTACATTTGCTGAAAACTTAAGTCAAGAAAGACTTCAGCTTACCGTTTATTTTTAGGGCCCTTGGACGTCAAATTACTTTGCTAACAAGTATATTATTACTTAACAAAGTTGACAAAAAACAGCCTCTAGGGCTCACAAAAGTTTTAACCATGCCTATAGTCGCAAGAGGGTGAATTAAACTTCAAATGCTTCAAATGTATACAGTTTTAGGCGTCAAGAAACTGACGCAGAACATTATTCAAGATTGAAACAGTAGCATCTTAATCAACAAATAAAGAATCTGTTGAGTGGGAGATCAGCTTTCCATTATAACCCTGACAGTTATCACTTACATCTTTTAGATTTTGAACTAGGTAGAATAATATACATTTGTATTAACTGTGGCACTATGAAAAAAATGGAGAGATTAAGCTCTAGGGCCTTGTTATCACGGTAATAAGAAATAAATAAGCTATACCGTTATCTTTTTTGCACATGTAAACAGGGTGAACTTTTTTTCCAAAATAGACAACATAACCAGCTGACATGAAGTCACTGTTTATTTTCTTTTATGCATTTTGAAGCTAGGTGAAGTGTATTTTTACTAAATAATTATTCAATTAACCACAGCCAAAGTCATAACTTAAATATTCATGAATAAATTAGGAGACAAGTTATTGAGTTAGCTAAGATTTACAGACTGTTATCAAGGGGTTTCTGAAAGTGACTGAAGTTACATATCTTATCAATTGAATTATATTTACAAAATTATTGATTGTATGAGTAGTTGTTTTACTAGACTTTATGCAAATTACTAAATTTAATCATTGCTATTCTTAACTATAAGGTACGATAAAAAAATGTAAAATCATGTCGTTTTGAAAAACTGCATTCTCATTACTTATTTTTGTTAAATGAAGCTCTAAATTATGTCAAGAAACATAGATTTAATTAATTCTGGATGATGGTAAAACTAAGAGATAGTGCTTATTTTTTTAAATAAAATAGTTATCAATAATCTGGATTAACTAGGTAAATCATTTAAAGCATGTAATTTTTTATTTTATATGTATATATATCAGCTTTGGTTTAATATCTGTTACCTATTTTCATAACAGTATGAGCACGCTCCTATTTTTATGGTGTATTCATCTGTAAGGATAAACGGCTGCGTACTGAAAAACTGTTAAACTGCGATAAAAAATTACTCAATCTACATATGTGTTTCAATTTTCTGTGCGTTCTGTGATAGTAGCATGTATTGTTTTTAGCTAATTAGAATAGTTTTGCAGCACAAACTTTTCATAAGAAACTTATTTTTTTCACTACACCTTGTAGTGAATGTTTGTTATTTGTAACGTTTGTCAAGTACATGAGGTATGGGTACACAGTTAAAAGGTTGTTTTTGTTGTACAGGCTTTTACTGCAGAGTTACTTGTAGAAGTTAGAAAATTTATGCACCTGGAATTTCAATAAGCACACGCCTCACTTAAGTCCCACTCACTGTCACTATACGTATATATACCCGTTACGTATGTATACCCCTAAGGTATTTTTGAGTACTTATTGATGTATTTTCTTAAAACATATGCATGCATTTTTTTATTTTTTTCAGTCTCTTTTCATACTGTTCTATATTGTTCTGTACATGCAATCTAACAATCTCATTATTTAATTAATATTCGTGCCTTTAATAAATCTCTGACATATTAATACTTGTATGTGCACTTGTCCTTATCAATACTATTTTTTTTTTCTCTAAATCTACGGTCGTTTTTCAGTATCATTTTATTGACATTTAATGAATCGAGTTTTGCCCAGATGCGTAAGTGCCTCTTTTCTCCTCTTATTTATTTAAGAGCAAGCTAGCTTCCGAATTTCTCCATTATTTTTTTTTTTTTTTTCTTTTATTAGATTCCTTTTGTCTTCTAGAAAAGTGGTTCTAAGCAACCGTACCAATCAGGGAGGTTACTTTTGAGTATGTAGGCACAATGAGTAAATCTGACATTGCTACTAAAACATCCAGGATATTTTCTAATTATTTTACCTTCTTCGCTTCATCGAAAAAAAAAAAATTCTGTATTAAAGCTTGTAGCTTATTATTGGTGTTTTCACAAGTCAAGCTGTTAAAACGATCACACAGTAAACTTGTATCCTCTGAAAAAATGTTAATGTTGAAAATTTGTTTAGTATATTTCGCTAATTATTGCGTTATTGTGTTTATGGTGATCTACGTGCTCCAGCACAAAAAACTGTTTATTATTTAGATATTATATTTTTAAACTTAACACTACCTCTAGGTTTGTCGATTAAATTGACAATACAAGCTTTCACTGCATATATTACAAAACGCGTGTTATACTACACATTCGTCACATTGAATGATTGGATCAATATTTATATAAATAAAATTTTACACATGTGTTACGTCGTGGCACTTCAACGTAACTTTAGCTAGCAAGGATTTGAATGCAGCGTGCAGCGCGCGGACAGCAAATGTGTTTGCGTTTAGCAGTGTTTGTAATAAAATTAAAATATTAAAAGTAATTTACCAATACCTTTACGAGAAATGGATGATTAGCAGTTGACAGCTCTCTTGGGTTGGCCAGTGAAGTGAATTGCTTGTTAAGCCGGTAGTATATTATAAGGAAGAAAAAGCTCAATTGAATTATCAGCAAAACTTGCTTTATTGAATCACAAATATCATAAGGATAATTAAGACAATCGAAAGTTTAATAATATAACTTGCTATAGTGAAAGCCAGCTACTTCTTTGTTGGTCGACGGATTCTCCAGGAAAAAGGACAAGCTTGCAGGGCGCGGTTCTATTTAAACCCTTAATCGGATCGATAATCGGGGGTAGGACGGGTAGTGAGTCAAGGAGTGAAGATGAATTTAATTAACATATTTTTGGAAAAAAGTGCAGCTGCAGTCGTAAGCCAGCTGTTGAATTTGGCGGGGGTGGGGTTAGGGAGCAGGAATGGCTGATGAGCACGCGATCGACTGAGCGTGCGTTGGTATCTGTTCCCGATGGGAAATAGCGATTATATGTAAGGCGTTGTGGGTTTGCATCATTGGTGGTAAGGGCGCATATAAGTTAATAAAAGTTTCAGCGTATCAAGGATGTTGTTGCCACGTAGGCGTTGCGAGCACGACAATCTGAGAGAAGGGGGTGATTGTCTGGGGCCGCTTGGAATGACAGTACGTCACGATAAGGGGCGAAAGGTATTCTCGCGGATGGTTGCACCGAAAAACAAATGACGTGGATCTCCTTGGCAACGAGAATAACGTTGCTCTTTTCTTTTCAACAGCGATGCAAGCCTACGACACTTTTTCACGAGTCACAGTAGCGTCAAGACGTAAAAGGTTATCTCAAAAAGTAAAATAAAGATTAATAAAAAAGTTAGAACTGTCTTTTCCTAAAAACTCTTGAACGTTTACTTACAGTATCGATTTATGGGTGCGGTAGCTAGATGACGAATACCATATGGTATTTGTTATTGACAATGGGTAGACGTTACTAGACGTGGCTCATGCATTTATGTTATGTTCATGGCTTTTTTCATCGTAATATAACGTTTTCATTGTTTCTGATCTAACAAAAATAACTGTTTGATGTGAACGTGTCATGTCGTTGTAAATACTGATCAAAATCAAAATAATTATCGTGTTACAGTATATTAAGGTACTGCTAGTGCTCGTCTGATCAGTGTAAAAATTAGGTGTTACTTACGGTAAAAAACAGATTGTGTCAAAAGACATACCCAAAGCAAAACAAAATCTTATGTTCTAAGCTAAAATAAATTTTTTATAAGCGTTGGATCGATTAACATGAGCTGAACCATTATTATAGTTATAAATCAAATGTTAGATACCTTAAAAAATTTTTGAAAGGTGCATCATAAGATTTTGAGAGCATAAATGTTTTATATGACATCTATACTTTACGGCAACTAATCCAGAAATCAATTCTAATAATCTTTGTGCCACAGAATTACGGATATTTACCATGCCGCTTGCAGTATCGGAACAAAGTACATCAATATATGCGAAATTAGAATGTTTTAAGATGTAACACAATCCAATAATTTTTGTGCAGCTGAAAAGCTGGCTGTAAACCTAACAAAGCGACATTATTAGTTTCTCGCTCGTTCTTGATACATGAGTTGCCAAGCTACCCTCTTACACCACAGAATTTTTATACCAATCGGAAAAAATCTAATTTTTGTAATCTGGACAAATGTTGCTATTTTTTAATATGTAAGAGAAGGCGGAAAAGTTGAGCCAACAGTCAACAATAGCTCCTTCCCCTTTTCCTGACTCAGATATGTCGAGAGAGAGGTGGTTCGACTGAGCCAATATAAGTAACGGAATTTTCAAATCCACAGGGCACTGCGTGCCGACATCTTCTCCAAAGAGCAAGCAAAAGGGGAAATGAGAATTGATTCCACTACTAACATTTCAAAATATATTCGTAGCTAATAATAAATTAAAATGACCGACAAGCTTAGTTAAGTAAACAAACAATGGATCACGACAAACACCTAATTAGTGTTTGGACCACAACTACAACTGCTTTAGAGATGAATGGTTGGACCGCTGTTAACAATTACTCTTTCCGACTATCAACTTGTTCGATTAATGTATCTAGCAACTATAGCAACTACTATAGTTATTAATGTGTGATAATTATTATTACTAACCCTATTATTAATATAGCAACGAAGTAAACGATTATTCAGTCAACACCTACATAAAATGTTGGTCGATTTTCACCGCTCTTTTTGCAATAAATTTGATTGAATGAACAAACAATGCTTACTCTAAGTAAATTCTAGCAAAATGTTATTCTAAGGTTAATATTAAATAACATGGAAAATCTGTAAAATCTTGATGTAAAAGAGAAAAAAAGGGTGCAAGTGAGTGAATCACCTTCCCTTCTCTTGACGAAAATAGGAAAGCTAGCCAAAGGTGGAAAGTGCCAATTCTGAGTGACTAAACTAAAGAAACTCCAGCCAATTAGATCTTCGGCTATTGTCTTTTCCCCCAAAATTTTCGGTGGCAAGCTTTCCTGGGTCGTTTTCCAGCCAGCGCGTGATCGAGGTCCGCTACTCCTTATAAAAAGGGCCTGAAGGCACAGAAAAAATACAGTTTAATTTCATCCTCGAACGGTTGACTAGGTAGCTAGAGTCTGCCTCTGTTATCTCATGGTCCTCCACGAGTGTGGTTTCAAATATTTAATCTTGGACACCCCACGCTGGTTCGCTCCACTGTATATTTTAAACCAAAAATAAAAGTAAGTCAAATTGTAATACTAAAGTGATAGTTTTTTTTCCTTTTTTTCTCTCGGTTTCAACGCGGACGTGTTTTGTTATAGTTCGACATTCGGTATCGGTAAAATACCATGGTACGTGGTTAAATAAAAAGATTTGTTCCTCACGTAAAGTCTAGGGCAATCACATTTACTCTGGATGGTACTGGTGGATCCTAGACAGGTCGTGAACTTAAACCATTTTACCCCCTTCCGTAACCTTTAGAGTGTAACTACCTTTGCTCGTTACGGTATTGGTAACCTCTAGATCACGAACGGGATACTATTCAACACATTGCACCAGGTATTCTCCATAAACCCGAGGCGTGCCGCTAACAAGTGCACCAGCATTATTGCTCGACAACCGCGTCGATTTAATTAAAACGGTCATCCTCACCCCCTTTCAAATACTCAGACAAGAAAAATAGCTACCCTTCAGCCCCGCGTCTCACCTACGCGCTCAGTGCGAGTCCTGAGTTGTTAAGCGAAAGCTTAGACTTAAATAATACGTTGCTCCGACGTAACAATAAAAATATATTAATTAGACCCTAGCGGGAATTTACAATCGTAACAAAATGGAAAAAAAAGTAAACATGTGTGAGAATAAGCCGTGATCCGTAAAAAAACGTAAGAAGATGTAAGAAACTATTATTCTCATGGAATTTAGACGTTTTTTACATGTTATTATGTAGTGTTACGTTTTCTAACATTTTCGTTACGTTTTAATATGATTTATCAAATACTATTACACTAATATTTTTTCATAATAATTACTCAACTTTTTTTCGTTAAAAGTAATTTTCATTCAAAAAAGTAGGAAAATGTGTCTTAAAGTTATTAATCATAACAAAATATAAAACAGTGTAATAAACTGCCAAAAACTGTAAGCTGTTATAAAATATTACACATGACAACATTCATTACGTTTTAAGGAGGCTTGGGCGTTTGGTGTCGTATCTATTGAGGGGCCCCTGTGGGGTACTTGTCATACAAATGATTCTTTGTAATATTTTTTTTATAATTATTTTGATTATACACATGTGTAAACAAAATAGCAATAATACGCGGAAAAGTCATTGGGAAAATTGATTTTAAAAAACTTATTAGTTTTCCCGAGGTACCTTGTGTAAAGATGACGGCCCTGCCACGATAAAGCTGACAACACTGTACTCTCTTGCTCTTATCTGCTATTATACACCTATACTTGTGTTAGACCTAAATTTTCATGCTTGTATGTTTATAAATGTACAGCGCATGCGCACTTACAGTACCTGAACAAAACAATTCTCATGTTCGATGTTTTCCTCGCAATTTACTCAAAATTTAACGTGATCATCCTATTCTTTTTTTTTAAATAATAGATTCTTTATACTTTCAAGTACATGTACCAATTTAATGTGTGGGCCCACAGCTTTTTATTGCGGTACGGTAGTCTATTGAATTTCGGGTTCCGTAAGGTTGCGTGTTAAAATGACGAATTTTCACAAGCGATTTCCTCGAAAATAAATGTGTTGACCTACCTTTTTTGTTTTCCTAAAAAAATCTAGCAAACTTTATCTATATAATCTCTGAATTTCAGACCTAGCCAGCATTTAATTCAAAATCGCCCAAGCCTCCTTCATAAAGTTTATTACAGTTGCTTCTTTGCGAGATTCGAGTGCCTTTTTAGAATCATAATAGTAAACGTTACGAGTCGTAAGGTAATATATCAAGTTGTAGTCGACTGTAAGTAAATGTAACAAAACGTAACAAACTGTAACTGTGGTACAAAATCTAACCAAACCTTACATTACATCACAGAAAGTTACGGTTTGTTGAGTTTTCTTACTTTATTTTTTTCTGTTGGCGCACTTTTAAATATGGACTAATTTTTTCTTGGAATGAAAATTATATGTAAAGTAAAAGTAAAATCCGTGAACAAAAAGTAGTTGTAAGATCAATTACTTATTATTGTCAAACGTGTTAAGAGACACGAATCAATATAAAATGTACACTTATAAGACGTAAATTATCAATTGGGTATCCAAGGTAGTAAATATGATTCACGAAATGATAAAATGATAAACATAAGTTTCAGATGTACCTCATAAGGACGTAAAGTCTGGCCAAGTGGGTAAGGCACTCAACTACTAGTCCTCCGGACCAGGTTAAAATCCCCTAACTTGAGCAAAGAAATGCTTTTTTTTTTTACTACTTACATTAGCTTTTCTAACAGCTTTTGAGCAGAAAAAATTTTTAATTACATGGGTTACAATTTATACTTTTTTTTTGTGGCCGAAAATCTTGTTTAATATCGTGTAGTATATCATGTAGACTATCGTGCAAGCAGTCTTACACGATTTCTTGTAAAATATTGTGTAAGATATTTTGTAAGATATCGTGTAGTATATCATGTAAAATATCGTGTAGGATATCTTGCACAATATCGCGCTGAAATTTTACGCGGGTAATGCTATGACTTACAGACAATTTTATGAAATTTTTTTCTCAAGGACTTGTGGAAAAGGGTTACACATTCTCTCCTATTTAGTGCCAGTACAAAATTAATAATTTAATAAAAACAGTATAAAAAGGTGAAGGATCACAATGCTAAATCTGGGAATAATCGAAAAGATTTTGCATTTTTTAAGTTAATATAGATTAGCTCATGCACTCTCTTATTTAATGTATCAATAACAAAAATATTTTTTACTTTTATTAAAAATTGGATCATAAATGAAAAAGAAAATTCGATGGGCAAATAATCTTCAAATTTTAGTTTGTATTTTTCTGTACCATAGTTGTAAAAAATTATATATAATTTCGTAAATGTATTAACCTACTTTATTCGCAGAAAATCAGAAGGTGAGTATGTACTGAAGGAAGAATATCTGCAAAGTGCCATCGATGAAAGGATCCTTCGAAAACAAGAGACTTCTGCACATCGACAAAAAAAACTACAGGTCCTTGAAACTTTAGCAACAGCACTCATCCAAAAATGTAATTTTTGCGATAGGGTCTGATAGTTTGCATCGTTACGTATTTTTTAAGCTTAAATTTTTTTAACACTACTTTTCATGCTAAGGTTTGCTTCATAGTAATTTAGTATTTTTACTTAATAACTGAGGTATATTGAATCTTATTATTGGCCATCCCCTAATACTGAGCTTTTTATTCATCTTAAAACATAACAATTTGTCCTTCATGTATAACAATTAGATTTACTTTTATACTAATAAGCTGATAGCTTTACTAAAAAAGTTTATGTATTCATCGTAGAATATAGGCTTTTAACATATTTTGTAATATTTAGAGTTGTTCAATTTATTGCTTTGTTTCATTAAATTAAAATTTTATATTTCTATGTGAGTAATGTATGAACTTTAATGTAGAATTAGAGTAATTAAAAGCATTTTGTGATACATGCATTATAGATATGATATTATGGACCAATTACATACAAAATGCTTTTGTACATTTTTGTTATTTTCATAGATACAGGAACTTACATTGATATTGATGTAGTACCACTAGAGTTACTAAAAAAATATACTCACATACTATTCAAAGGTAAATATATTATATAAATGATTGCAATGATGATCATGGCCATACTTAAATGTTTTATTCGTTATAACATTACCTTGTAAAAAACAAAAAAACTTAAATAAACAATTTCTTAAGAATATATGCGTAGTACGTTAACAAATCGATATAAGAATTTACGTTACTAATAAATACAGTGGTTACATGTAAATATACTAAAGCACGCTATGACGGTTCATCCGAAGATTACTCATAGAATGTACATTTGTATATACGGTATATACCTCTATTTCTTGGCAGTGTCAGCACTAATTCTCGTCTCTTAGCTTCTTATAGTCTCTTTTGATTAGCATTTACTGCGAGGGGCTCTGGATACTTATTTTCAGTGTCTGGTATAACGACAGGATACTCAAACGTATCCTCTCTTTTTGAACAAATGTTGTACAAGACACAAGTAGCTAAAATGTAGAATGGCATGGGATCAGCCCGTCACATTGGTAATTTATCTAGAAGAATTCTCTATCTCATCTTCAAGAGTTCAATACAAAGCTCTACCATAGTACGTATTCTCGACAAGTTGGTGTTGAAAAGAGTCTTTTCTCTGCTGAGATGCCCATTGTCTTTGAAGGGAACCATAACACATTTCTAAATAGTATAAGCTACATCAGCTAGGATGTGACAATCGTTTGGAAAATATTCGTTAGTGCACTTACCTTGTATGCCAGAATACTTGAAGACTCTTATATCATGTACAGACCCGAGCATTCCCACGTAATAGTGCATGAATTCCAACTTGTCATTGCATATAACCTACAATATGATCTTTTATAGAAAAGGTATTAACAAACTTAAGTTTAAATGTTTACTTGTGTTGACAAAGTTGAACACAATAAATTCGTCATGAACCAGTAACTATATGGAGCCTTTTCTGTTAATGTATGCGTTTGGATCATTTTTGGGAGCCGATATATTGATATGGGTACCATCCAAGGCCCTGATCACACCAGGAAATCCATGAGCCTCTTGGATTTGCATAGCTGTTTCTTGAGCTTTCTCATGAGAAGACCACCTAATAAAATAATTTCGATAGTTGCAGAGCACTTTAACAACTTTGAACGTAATTTTCCACGCTGTTGACTTTGCAACACCAAATGTAGAGGTCACAGATCTATTAACAGGAAGTCAGAAAGTAACTGATACAGATTGTCAAAGTAAAATTGTAGTAAGCTGAAGTAGTATTCTGTATATGTATTAAGTATTACCTGTAGGAATCAGGTACTCCCAAAATCCATAGTGCTATTACAGTTGTTTTTCTACACTAATAGGAACATTTTCAAATCCACCAACAGCAGCTTTTAATTGTTCCCTCATCAGAAAGGGGAGAGAATCAAAAGTAACACGCCTAAGCCTATGCAATATAATCAATAATTAAGTATTTTAAGAATAATTGCAACACTATTATTATTATTATTATGATTATTATTATGACTTTTATTATCATAACTGTTATTACTATTACTATTGTTATTATCTTTTTTTTTTTTTTTTATTATTATTATTACGATACATGCAATGATGACATTAACAAAATATTACGTACCTAAAATTTTGACGAAACTCTTTATCAATGTACTGAGGAACAATATTTTCGACAAAATTATGCACTCTTGAAATTCTGTAATTATAAACACGTTGATGATTGACATTAAAAACTTCGTCTTTAAGATCACCTTCTTCTTCACTGCGGCTAGATGTTAATGTTTCATCCAATACTACAATTATAACTGCTTGATTACCCATTATTTATTCATAAACTACTGATTAATTCAAAAGCTTTTAAGTATTGTCACTTTAAATGTAGAAAATAATTACAACTGACTTGCTCCAAAACAACAATCAGCTGATTAACTATGTTTACATGTGCGAACGCGCGCTTTGTTTGTTAAGCAATGGGTGGGGGTACTAACCTGATACTTAACCAACACATCATTCCGAACAGCGCCCATAGAATTTATAGTTTTCCAAGGTATGCACTGTTTTCATGATCGTGTGTAGACTTAATACATTACCTGAAGTATGTGCTGTTAAAAAAGGTTCAATAATTTTCTCAAAATGCAGAAAAAACAGTGAAACTGTTAACGGTGTATTTTCAGAGTGTCAGGAAACTATGTGAATCGTTTCAAAAATTATAACAAAAATTTTTTTTGTTGATCTTATTTTAATTCTAAATACTGAATACAAGCTTTCAAGGACATTAATTTATGAAGAAAGGTTTTTCATTCATAGAAAATTGGTAGTTAAAAGGTTTTGCGAAAAATTCACACAGTTTCATGATACTTTGAAGATTTATTGTTGACGTTTTGCAATTTTGGGGCTAAAAAAACTTTTCTCATAAGTATTTTTAAGAACGTTGCCTGGTGTAGCTGGTTAACGCCCCTGGCTTGCGCTTTTTAGCACATGCTCAACGTTTCTGAGCCAAGTGCCCGAGCACTTGGCAATAGCCAGGTTGCAAGGCCGAGTCAGCACACAGGTGCAAAGCTCGAATTTGGCCCTAGGCATGAGGTGATGTCTCCCCAATTTTCTGAGAAATTCGAAGGAGGAGCCAGGGCTTGAGAATAGGGTTGCTACCACGACAGTGGACGTCAGTCGGATTTTATGAGAGCTTCTGGGCAGTTGTAGTGCTTCTTCGTTATTTATTTTAATAAAGCAGCTTTAATCCAACAACTGTCTGTACCGTTCTCTATTAGAAACCTTCCGTAACAGTATACAACTTATGCTGGAGTCAGAACCATAAGGTTGTGGTATGATAAGAAAGCTACATACAAACTAAATTCAATCAAAGTTGAATGTAAATTCCATACGGTACTTAATAGGTATGTATTCATACGTACACACAACTCGTATACGTAGTAGGTACCACTCTGACAACTTCACTGATAACCTGCGTGTTTGATGAAAAGAAGAAGAAGAATCTGATTTACACCAAAATAAATTTTTTAGGCACAGTAACACCTTCTGCTTAGAGAAAACGTACAAGAATATACGTATCTTAGAAATGTGAAGATGTATATTTCACCTAGGTTAAAATATGAGGAACTACTGTGTTAGTTTTTTTTCGATTTTCATAAAAATATTGGTCTTGTGATTCACTCTCACATTTCCAAGATACACATATTCTTGTAATTTTTATGGCTTATTTGCTGTTTTGACAGAGTTAACAAATATCTATGAATGCCAAACTATTAAAATAAATGTAAACAGTTAAGTCACTTCAACAATTGCATGTTGCGGAAACTTAGTAAAAAAATTATTTTTAGACTTGAACAGAATTTTTCTCAACAAAGAAGAAAATAAGATTATTTATAAGCTTATGGTTCTGTAATTTTTTTAAAATCAAATACAAAATTAAAAAAGCATACAAATTTGTACACGTAATGGATGACCAAGTAACAGATTGACAGATCAAAAAGTGTAATAAAAATCCGATCACAATTACTTGGGTAAGTCAACAAATTCGATTGCTTATACACACATACATACACACACACAAACATTATGTGCCCAACTCGGATCACCTTCATACTATGTTTGAAATTTATTTTTATGGAAAGTATAGGATTGATCAGTTACACTTTTTGCATGATAAGAATATAAAGTACCTCGAACATGTTTATAATATAGAAAAAAAAGCAATTTTCTACTTCCATTTTTATAGCTGATTTTATCGTTCAACAAACCAATGTTAAAAGTAATCCTTGTAAAGTATTTCTTAAAGTAAATTATGAACTACTTATAAACAAAGATTTGTAGTAAGTATATTATGAGATACATTTTATTTTTGGTACATGAACAATTACTAAGAAGGTCGTCAAAACCTTATGTGAATGGGTCAAAAAGCAAATGTAAACGTGTAGTAGCTCTCATTATTTTTTTTAATCAAAAAACTGTTGTTGAAACTTCCTGTACCATTCGAACCTGCAATGGTCTATTGTGCTATTTTCAAAAGCAAGAAAAGGAAGAAATGCTAAAGACAAGAGTAGGTAAGGAATAGCGGTTATTTTCTTAGAAAAAGCCTAGCATGGGTGAAGAGCCTGCTGACATGTATAAAAAACCTAATGTATTAAAATGTTTTGTCATTTATGAGCTATTATGTTGTTTATAATGAAAACTCGATAGAAAAACGTATAATCTTATGTCAATATTTTTAGAATGCACATTTTTACTTAGCTAGGAGCACAATAATTTAAAACGTTGTCAAATTTTACTGGCTCTTTATATCACTCATTGTTTACTAATAACTTATTCAAATAAAGCAGATGCAGCAACTTCAGCATTAAATCACGTTTTATATGTTAGATGGCACTGGTACTTTACATACCAGATCCCTATACTACATACACTTTACTTTGTAATACTGCAACAAAGAAGCTGCATGAACAATTGTTATTTCTAAATAATAGAAGACGATTTCAATGGAGACACCATAAAAATTTTTTGTATATGACGTTTTTGTAACTAATACAATGCTTTTTCTCAAAAAAATAATAAAAGAACTTCTATTCAAAAAATCTTAAGCTGAACAATAACGGGTTTTCTCATGCAATGTAAAAAAATAACTTACAAATATGTAAGCTCGTAAGTATAATCTTCTTGTATCAAACATGACTTGCTGCTTTTGTACTCTGGGATGCTGTATGGTGGCGCGGTATCAGTCTTAAACTCCTTCCAAATGTTAATAAACTAAGGGTGCCTGTACATGGGAAACCTGCAGTCTGGAGAATGCCAGTCAAAGCTTCGGCGGGCGATTCAATTCAAATTGATAGAAATCAATATTTTTTTTTCTTGCATTCCGTACAACAGACACCTTGTTCTCAATGAAACTAGACTCTGAAGTCGTATTTTGATTTTAGAAACTGATTTTGGTAAAAAGTTTTAAAAAATTTCGAGTCAGTATAACAAATGACTAGTCGGTAAACAGGAAAACTGCAGTAACAGGCTGTCAGCAAAAACTAGTCATTTGTTATACTTACTCAAAATTTTTTACCAAAATCAATTTCTGACATTAAAATGCGACTTCAGAGTCTAGTTTCATTGAAAACAAGGTGTCTGTTGTACGGAATGCAAGAAAAAAGAAAATATTGATCTCTATCAATTTGAATTGAATCGCCCGCCGAAGCTTTGACTGGCATTCTCCAGACTGCAGGTTTCCCATGTACAGGCACCCTAAAAGATAACGGATATTTGAATAGATAGTGGAAATGCTAGTGTGATGCTATGTTGTAGTTTCATGCTGATGGACGATGATAATATGAAAATGTTCTAAATAAAACAAAAATTTGTTGTTCAATTGCTGCAATAGAAGCTTTAGAAATAATAATAATAACATAAAACTAAAGATCAAACACTACAAGTGCCACGACTATTTTTTTTGTATTTTTTTGCTCTGTTTTTTGTTTCAGCCTACTTATGACTCAGGAAGACGTAAAGGATTAAATAGCGGAAGATACGACAGAGCAGAAAACCCATATTTAAGGAGCAGTTCTTCAAGAGGAAGGAACTACCTTGAGGAGCAAATATGCTTGTTAGCTTACGTTAGCTATACATTTTAATTATTATGTTTATCTCTAATAATACAATAAAACTAACACATCGAAACCTTATAAAAAGTTGACAGTATTGCTGGCATTGCTCCTCAGTTAAATGCACAAACATCGTCCGGCACGTTCCAACAGCACCAAGTACACCAGATACCTGCAACGGTGACTAGCAATGTAGTGTACGGTCAGGCTAAATACAAATCTCAGCAACAGTAAGTAGGCAGTGTCCCTGCCCAGTACTTATATGATCAGACAGAGCAACCTTTAAATCAGTAATATATGCATATGAACCTATCTATGTAACTTCAAATAATTTATGTAATTTTTAAATCCATAAAATATATCAACAAATAACTTACAAATGCGTATCAACAAGTAATTTTTAATAGGTACTAAAGTTTTTGTTACTTTATTTATACTTAATCTAAAATGTAAATAATTTACGTCATAACATTACATAAGTAAATAAAAATGAAAAAAAAAATTGAATATAAATAAATAAGGGAGATAATGTGCCTATGTCAAAGCTCTTAAATAAAATTTTAAAAAACAAATTGCACTGTCTTGATTAGTTAATATAATGTAGACTACCAAATTACCCGTGTTTTTTGCTAAATATATTATTCGGACCAAGTTGACAGACAAGGGTTAGAATATTTGTATAAAGCACTGAATGTAAATATTTTATATAAAATTTTAAAATTTGTTGAACCTTCTTTACGATATTAGTAATTTAGTAAGTCAAACTGAATGAAAATTATAAAAAATGAGTTTTGTATAGTAACTCTAGTATTTTTCTGTAGTACAACAAATCTAACATTATTTATATACAATTGCACGTTTCAATAAGTCACCGTACATAAATAATCATTGCAATCTACCTTTGCTTTACGATGAATCTAAAATATTTTTTACTTATGTACTTAAACTGTATCTTGAAAGATACCAATAAAAAAGCTATCTAAGAAGACTTGATTAATCCCTGAAATAATTTATAATTTAAGGTGGTTCTGTCATGGAACGATTATGAACAAAATGGTATGAAATCTTGAGGAATAATTTATTAGGTTACAATACACTACCTCTAAAAATTTTAGAGTAGGCTGATGAATATAAGTGCAAAAAAATGGTACATAAAAAGTAAATTGTAAATATGTGCTTTTATGGTACTTGGGCATTTCTTTACGGAAATTTGTAGCCTGGTTATTCCATACATATATATACATATATATATATTTACTCCAGCAAAAACTAATTTAATAAAGCATATGTAATTCTTAGCTTCGTGCCACCTCGAAATACATATGCTCACAGACCTAATCAAAAGATATTAGAAGGAATACAAGAATACATTTTCATTTCCTATGTCGAAAGCATAGCCAAGTATCATCCACTGCTAGTGTTTTTAGGTTAAGTGCAAATTTTAAATAATCATTCCTACGAACTTTCATATTGGGTATTATGATCTGTAATTTTAAATTAGAACTTAATTTGACTTAATAAAGAATACTTACAAATAATCGTTTAAAATTAAAGTAGTATTCATAAATTTTAACTTGACAGTTGCACTTTTGACTAGGAAGTCAAGAAAGAACCACCTAAAATTTAATAAATTTGATCTTCACCGTGCAGGCATGAAGTGAGAATGTATGGGTACACTTACATTAACACAGATCAGGTGACAATTAATGTAAGTTATCCGAATAAAAATTTTATCTTTATCATGTGCTTTAAATAAAAACTTGTGGATGTGGCCATTGTCACAGTTGATGTACGTATTCGCTATGCGCCTATGTCAGGTGGTGCCATCGAGTAAGAGAAATTGTCCCTTACTAAGATCGCCAGAATGCATGGAGCGTTATAGGAAAATTTTTTAATAAATTTAAAAAAAGGTTATTACAAGTAAATTGACCAAATGAATCAGTAATTTAAGTGTGTATTATGTTAGTGTACAGTAATGAATTTTGTTTGGTGTTATAACGTATACTAGAAGATTAGAAAAAATAAAAACATGGATTGCAACTGTGATAACACAGAATATTTGAGGAGACCATATGGCCACCTTGAGGAGACCTGTTAAACCTGTTATTTTTGCTCTATCTTGCTTTTTTTTAAAGATATGTCGTATTTTGTAATATTTGGAATTCATACAATATTATAAAACCCCATTAAATCAATTCTGGCTATCTGTATGGACCTACCATACATGCAAAAATAATTTTTTAATGTACTTTATTAAAATAATAATATTAACTATTTATAGTATTAATATTAACCACTATATTCTATTCACATGCGTGCAGGCAAACATATACACACTTGCACAGAAAAAGTAGAAAGTACACACACTATCACACACACTCATCATAAATACACACTTTCATGGTTCCATCCATAATTCTGTATCGGAATCCGAAGTCGAACGATGAGACTCGAGCGCCACTGAGCTGCAGTATATATAAATACGTACGTACGTGCGTTTCTACCGTTTTGGTCACCAACGGAGACGTGCCTAAAGAACTTGGTATGCGTGTACACGCTTGATCTCTCTATTTATTTTATTAATTTCAATATTTAAATTTGCCAACAATTTTCAATTGGTTATGTAATTGTGGTGCCTGCTCTCAGATAGATGTAAGAGTAGTGCATGGGCCTGACGACCAAAAAAGTGCTTCCATTTTTTTAAATAACATTGAATTGCAAAATTTTTTTTCCATTCTATTCGTAATTGAATTCTCTTAAATTTGGCTTTTTTCTTTCTTAGCCACCGAAAACAGAAGTGAGCGCTTTTTTCTTACATTTTCTGGTTGACGGCTCCCTGCGCTGTCTGGCTCTCTCCCTCTCTCTCTCTCTCTCTCTCTCTCTCTCACTCTGTGTTGCCACTACTGCTTTGTGTTCCATCTCCTTACAAGTGCACGCTTTTTTCTTACACTTTCTGGCTGATGGGTCCCCATTCTCAATCATCCTTACACACAGGAAATATGCAGGGAGCATGTATTCAATTGTAAACCATGATAAAGAACTTTGTTCTAAGAATTAATATCAATAACAATAAGTAAGCTTAAAGTTTTGTAAAAATATAGTTGCATCTTACTTCAATTCAGTTAGATCTGCTAGTAGAAGTAAAATTGGAGCTACCAGCAGTAAAGTTAGGTAATTCTGGTTACTATATCCCTAAGCAAAGTACCGAATAACACAGTTTATCATTGGCAGTGCATGAAGCCTAGAACTAGAAGTCATGAAGGTTGGTATCCCAACTACCCACATCATTGTTCGCTAATGAACAAGCGATTAACGTCAAACTTTATCTCAAACCACTAAGATTGACGAGTACCACCAATAATAAAAAATTCTAAATGCTAACGTCTCCGGTAAAACTCCATAACACGTGTTAAGCTAGAACTTAATCTTCTCTAGCATTTTGAGACTTTATGGCCACTCTTCTTACTGTACTGGGGTTACCAAGGTAGATTTTTCTACAACAACAAGCCAGGGAGAATGACCCTGAGGAGTTTAGGCTGCCACAATGGCCCCCTTCTCAAAGGTCGTCCCAACATTATACCCACCGTCTGTGAGCAAGAGAGAAGGTATTCTCCAGGTCCACTTTTCCAACTAACGATGAGCAGTTTTTTATCTGGGGAACGACCCAAAGCATCACCAACCAATCTCCCCCGATCTCCTTACCTTAGATCTCTAAAACAGCTGAGTCTGCAAAAAGACTATGCTTTAGACACCAACGTCTTCGGCATAGCACTAGAAGATATGGGAAAAGGGCTCTAAAACTAGCTCCAACGCTTCAGACGTTGGAGGTTCCATCCCGATCAGTCTGGTGCTAAAATAACAAGCCAGAGAAGATCACCCTGAGGTATAGAGGTAGTCATGTTTGCTGGAAACTTCAGTCAAAAAAGAGTTTACTTAAGAAGGTCACTGGTCCTTTTAAGGTTCATCGGACGTCGAAGTACCTCGCCAACAAACATATTTAAATGTAACAAAGTTGACAAAAAACAGCATTCAGGGCTTACAAAAGTCCTAACTATGCTAGAAGTCGCAAGTGGGCGCATTACAAGGAGAACTGTAAGTGCATCGAATGCAGACTATTTTAGGTGTTAAGAAACTGACGCAGAACCTTTAGCGAGATTGAAGCAGCAGCATCAAAACCGACAAACAAAGAATTTATTAAGTAAGGGATCTTCTTTTTACTATAATCCTCACAGTGTTTTCTTTAAATTTTTAGATTTTTAAATAGGTAGAATATGTATTTGTTTTTTTTTTTTTTTTGGGATACAAAATAGAGAGCTTAAGCTCCAGGACTTTGTTGCTCTGATGAAAAAGTTGCGAGGTAAGAAAAAAAATTTGTAAATTATGTTTTTTTGTAAGCTTTAAATTCTTACAGCTTTAAAAAATAGCTCTTTTCGTAAATTATACGGGAGAAACAGGAAATCAATGGCCCTTTAGGGTCAACCACTATTTTATGGCTTAAGAAACGCACGGTACTTTTTAGCATAATTATATTCTTATTTTTTGCAGCTCATTATTTTACCGAAAAAGCTATATGGATTCCAAATAAATATATTTTTAATATGAAGATTTTTGTTCTAAGAAGTGTCAGGAACAGATGTAATATTTTGAACTGAAAACGTTTCACATTACATGTTAACACACTGCGCTGTTCCATTTAGTGAGTTTGGCGAAGCCATGAGGGGGGGGGGGCACTAGTATTATTATAAATTTAAATAGTTTCTTAATGCTGTCCAACAATTGCAGTGTTTAGTTTTCATAATTATTTTATTTTCTTGGTTAAACAACCTGAAAACTGTGTAAAGTGGGGGAGTATTGGGTTCTTTAGTGTACTGAGTAAAAATATTTTTCAAGCACCGATCGTAGTTAGTAACTATAAAACATGACTGAGAAGTGTAGGTTGATCAAAAAATGTCGTTCGTAAAAATACGATAAAAAAATACGTATATCTTGATGAAAACATATTTTTTTACTACATAATTTTATAAAACTGAAGAAAATTTTAAGTGAACAATGTATTGTACTTAAAGTATATACATGAAGTAGCAACAAGTAATACTAGTGTTTAAGCGCAGAAGCAGATATTTGTTCTTGACTGAGTTTTAGAAGTAATGCCACAGTATAAAATAGAATTGTCATCTGAAGCATTTTCAGCTTTCCTAAATTAACATTTTTTATTATTCTGGTACTCTAATAAACCTGTATAAGAAACTAAATTCCTTATTTTTGATTTTTAATAGCTTAGTATATCAACCTTTCTAGTAAAAAATATAAATTACACGTAAGTTCTTCACCCATGTTAAGTATGTTTATTATCTAAAAGAAGATGCTACTCTTTACTGGTGGTGTTACTTGTAACTGTTGGCTTTTTACTGGTGGGTTAACTATAGCAGATAACCCTTACTTTGATACAAGTCCAATGGTGTAACAGCTTACTGGCGAGACAGCTCAGTCAGTACTTGTAGAGCTCTCGACCGAGAATATATTAGTACACTAGTAAGGCACCCACACATATATAAAGAAGTCTCTCTGCTCATACCAGTACCTTCTTCTGTAATGATATGTACATATATATATAATGTTTTATATTTATAACAATAGATACGAGAAAAATAAACTAATATTTGTTACTCTGAAAAAAGTAGAGTTTATTTAATAATTATTATACAATATTTACAATATTTACAGCGTAATTTTACCTGAAAAAAGTAGAGGAACGAAAATATAAGTCTATTATCTCTATTGTATTTTATATTTTACACTGAAGACTGTAATTTTATATTTCACTTGCTTCTTGATCCTTATTTGTTCGCACTACCTTTCTCTCTGAGTTTATATCTGTTACTACTCCTTTTCCTCTCTCTTCTCTATTGTTTCACTTCTTACCTTCAATATCCTTACCCCCTCTATCAATCACCTATCAAAGGACACGCTTTATTTGTATTTAAAGAGAGTATACTTTCTTTACATATATACAAACAATAACACCCCAGTACAGAAATTTCCAGGTCAATGAGGAACGAGCACGTCGGGTGACCAACAACGTTCAAGAATTATAAATATTTTTGTACAATATCTTAGTGAGTTTTAAGTGAGTTTAAACTTGAAGGGAGTACTCCAGGAGACGACTCTCACTCTGATACTAGCCTAGCGGTGTAATGGCTTACAGACAGATCAGCTTAGTTAGTCACTATAGAGCTGTCCACCAAGCATATATAGTAACACCAATAAAGCACACACACATTTATAAAGAAGTATCTCTGCTCATTCCAGTACCAACTTCCACGAAGATATATATGTACAGAACTTAGTTACCAACGTATCAGCCCAAATTAAAATTGCACACACGCTCGTACACATGGAAAATTTTTTTTGTTTTTTAATCCATCTATGTTGCTGTAATCGATTTTGAGTTTTCGAAATAACTTTTAAGGTTATGCATGGGCAAAAGAGCTAAGAATATAAGATATACGCCCTAAACAGAAATCTTTTTAGAATACCTCACGAGTTCATAAGGCCCTCTGTAGGTAACCTCTGGAGGGCCTACTGAGCCAAAGGGACGGGGCAAACGATAGTCCCTTGCTACGCATCCTCGTTAGTATGTAATCTAGTTGTACCCTACATGTACATGATGAAAATAATATAGGTATTTGATATTCCAACGTAATTTATTACTTTACAGATGAATATCAGTAGTATAAAAGTTTTGTTTAGCAATAAATTTCAAATTAGTCAGTTATCGTTTTTTGCGCAACCAAAGGAACAAAAAGTATACGATCTTCAAGTGAGCAAAGCTTGCAGAGAAAGGAAATGGTTTTGACTCAAAAATTAATGAGATAATTCCAGATAATGGTGTTGGTAAAAATGTTTATCAATATTGCGAAGATTTGAGTAAAATATGTGAAACTCAACTAAACAGGAACATTCAAGTTTTGCATTAGAGTGTGATGCAAATGAGCATGAACTTTACAATTTTTCCTTAGTCAATAATCAAACTTCTGCAGAAAAGTAAATTTTTTTTTTTCTTATAATAAACCCTCAGTTTTTTGTGTCTCTTATGTAATTTTTGTTTATATTTTCAGTATTTTGCATGCTTGTTTATTTAAAAAATAAACGACAATAAATGATTTATATTGACATATGAAAGTCTTAATCTAATTCAATTCGCAGTTATTCAACTCCATTTTTTTCAGAATTAAAAACTCGTAAATACTTTATATAATCGTTACACCCAACAAAAATACCAATTTTGCATCTCACTTATGGCGATGGCTCGATGGCTTTTATTTATATGAGAATATATCTCAGCACCAAATACTTTAAAATATTTAAAAACACCTTTTTTATTTAAAATGTATGCAGATGTGTTAATAATCTCCGCCCATAGGCACTTCGGTAAATTTTTGGAAAGCAACATCTTGCTTATCGCCTTAACAAGCGTCCGATTCTCGCACTTGGCATCCCTATATGTTGTTTTGGAGTATCAATAACTAAGCACGAATGCTTTATTTTATTCTGAAGCAAAATATTACAGAACTTCTTGTTTACAAACTCCAACGGTTAGTGGTTCTAAAAATATTAATTTTCATATTTCTTGTCTTTTTTACGCATTTAATTATATTAATAAAGAAATCTTTTACATTCCTCTTACATTCCAACAAATACACAGTTTGTACACAGCAAATATGTAGCTTGAGAAGTCATCTTTAAATAACAAAAATTATCACATATTACAAACTGATTTTATTTCTATCAGCCTGCAAAGATTAAAATGTTTGATCTCGTTAACTTTATGTGTACGCGTTCTATTGTGTGAAAAAGGACTCCTATGCATTTTTTATTAAGCACAGATATTTTATATTAATTTGTAAATACACACATTGTAAATTTAACAGATATTTTCTTTCCATACAGTATTGATCTTTTTTAACGATGGATGTAGTTATAAGAACAGGTTGTGTTTCAATAAGTCACTCGATCAATTTTGATCCTCAAAAGTTTGTAATAACAAAAAATTTTCTGCATCACATTTAATAAAAGTTAAGAAAAAACATTGTTGCATAACAAACAATGTACTGACAACATTTATCGTATCACAGGTAGTATTACAAGAACGACCAGTGTACTATGACTATCCTTATGAAGTACAACTTGAGGTAAATGTCTAAATTATTCTGTATACAATGTACCAAGCTTGTGACGGAGATTTTCCAGCCGACAACTAGCCGTCCTGATTTCCTGTCACAAAATCATCTCGTACGTCGTTTATTTGATCCCTACACAGGTATCAAGCCGGGAACGCCAAAAACTCCTAGAAGGAAATTAAAAAGGGGCGAAGGGGGCACTAATTATAAATAAACACAATCACTTATATAAATTTCACAGCGTCCCCGCACTATTTTTCGCTCCCTTACTCACTCTTAACATTCTACTCACCTTTTCCTCTCTTTTATACAAATGTATGTATTGATACACGATGACTGCAAGGTCTGGATGTCTGTATCGATGTAGATGTGTTCCGGTCGTCATTGCTGTCAAACTTCTCTTAGACTCAGCTGTCGGAGGCCCCCACCTAAGTAGATAGACTATAGGGGTTTTGGACCCATCCTAGCTCCCCCTACAGTGGTGGTGGTGGGGAGAGTGCAGCTCGTAATGTTGTACATATGTGGCGGCCCAGCCGAAACACCCAGCGTCATCTTCCAGACGCAAGCAGAGGCTCTTAACTCGGGAGCCCTTCTAAAGCAGGCTCAATCACTGGTGCGCACGCGCCGCAAGCTGTTCCCATCTCTCTCCAACCTCAGGACAACGGACCGCTTTAGCTATGGCGTTGGAGAGGAGAGCAGCGGCCGTTCTCTTGTGCTTGGGAGCTCGAGGAGCCAAGTTGGCCAGCGCGCAAGGCCTCTCCGCCGAGCCCAGCATGAGTGCCAAGCACTTGCACACTTTAAGCAAAACGCACTTCTAACTTAATCCTTTTTAATCAAAGAAATCCCATGTAATAAATATAGTTTAAGACGTTGATAAGTTTAATATAAGGGTTGCAACCAATTCAGTCTACTTATTTCTCCTCGCACCTGCTCCTGCTCATGCCTCACGTGTTCCCCTAAAGTGGTGACCCCGACGTGATGTTTTTTCTTTCTCTAAGGGGGCACGGCAACGATTGTGAAAGTGCAGTGAGAGACAGTGACTTTTAACCTCTGACCTTTTTTTCAATGTGCACAAGTGACTTGAACTTTTTTTTGTGTCCGCGTGTGTGTTGCGAGTGTCGTGCACAGCCACGTGGCACGCACTATTAATGCGCCAGTTCCACACCCTGCATGACGGCCAGGGGTCGAGGTTTTAAGCCTCCTGGTGAAGGCGAGAGCGAGCGAAGAGTCTCGGAGCGGCAGGCCGGGCGACCTGCCCCGACCCTGCAACAATCGGCAGCAGCTCTCGAGGAAGCGGAGCGAGGGAGCCCAAAGGAGCCCGCCGTTTTCGGGCAACAGGCTGAGGCTCCCGGTGCCGACAGCGGCGAGTCGCCGCCGCCCAAACAGACGAGCATCGTCCCGCCGCCAGTACCCAAGGACCCCGAGCCGCGCAAAGACCCTCCGGAGTACGTCATGGCTGCAAACATAGCCAACATGCTGCAGCGCTTCTGGCGCGATGAGCCGGAGCTGTGGTTCTTGCAGGCTGAGGAGATCTTCGCCGCAAACAAGGTAACGGACGATGCACTCAAATACAGTGCTGTTCACAGCGCCTTGGACAGGGAGACACTCAGGGACCTGATGGATGTTCTCAAGGACAAGCCGGACGAGGGCAAGTACAACTTTCTTAAGGCAGCTTTGTTGAAGCGATTGGCCGAGTCAAAGGAGGTTGCGCTCAAGCGTCTCCTAACCAACCTCGAGCTCGGGGACAGCACGCCCTCGCAGCTCTGGAGGAAGATGAAGAGCCTGGCAAAGGGGGCTGATGAGGCGCTGGTGAAGGCGCTGTGGCTTTCCAAGCTGCCATGCCACGCGCAGACACTGTTGCAGGCTTTCAAATCGGCGACCACCCCCATGGAGGAGCTGACAGAGGCCGCGGATAGCCTGCTCAACACTACCACGCACGTCAATGCCGTCGCGCCCAACGATGCCATCGTTCGCCAGCTGGTGGAAAACAACACCCTGATGGCCCAGATGCTGTCGACCTTCAAGGCTTGCATGGGGGCTCGGCAGGACAGGAGCAACGGCGGAGGTGCCCAGCGGCGCAGCCGCTCTCGCAGCAAGAGCCGCCAGCGAGGCAATTCTGCGGCACCCAACCAGAGCCTCTGCTGGTATCACAACAGGTTTGGAAACAAGGCGCGCAGCTGTCAGCCGCCCTGCACTTTCTCGCAGGAAAACTAGCGGCGCCGACCTCGATGCAGGCGTCCGAGATCGGTGACAGCCTACCAGAGCGCCGCCTGCACATGATGGACTCGCGCTCAGGGACTCGTTTTCTCATCGACACGGGCTCAGTCGTCTCACTGGTGCCCAGGGCTCACGCCAAGGGTAAGCTAGTGCAGCAAATACTCACTCTGTCTGCTGCCAACCAGACCGACATCGGCACCTACGGCTCACGGCAAATGGTGCTAAACCTGGGCCTGCGTCGGGACTTTCCCTGCGTCGTCATCATCGCGGACGTCCCACACGCCATCCTCGGGGCCGACTTTTTGGCCAGACACGGACTCCTGCCGGACCTCAAAAACGGCTGCCTCATCGACCAGGTCACGGGCCTGTCGGCACGCGGCTACCTGGCCAAGGCGGAAGTGTTCTCCGTCTCCACCATCCTGCCGGCCCGAGGGGAGGACAGCCCATTTGCACAGCAGTATGCAGAGCTGCTCAAGGAATACCAGGCTCCACGTCCATCTACGTACCTGACCTACCTGTCAGCCACACCATCAACACCAGGGGACCACCCGTCTGGGAGCGCCCGCGCAGACTGGCGGGCGACAAGCTGGCTGCCGCGAAGCGGGCCTTTGCGGAGCTCCTGGAGAGGGGTATCATACGACCCTCCAGCAGTCAGTGGGCGAGCCCGCTGCACATAGTGCCCAAGAAGGACGGCTCTTGGCGCGTCACGGGGGACTATAGGCGACTCAATGCCTGCACCATCCCCGACCGCTACCCACTGCCCATGATCGAGGATCTGCTGCAGGAGAGTCGGGGCAACGTCTTCTCGGCGATTGACCTCCAGAAAGCTTTCTACCAGATCCCGATTGCTCCTGAGGACGTCGAGAAGACAGCCGTTACGACTCCTTTTGGGCTGTATGAATTCTTGGGCACCTCACTGGGTCTCCGAAACGCCACGCGGTCGGCGCAGCGCACCATCAGCCACGTCTTGCGTGACCTGCCGTTCGTCAAGGCCTACGTGGATGATCTGCTGATCGTCTCTCAGAGCCACGAGGAACATCTAAGGCACCTGCGGAAGCTGCTGGACACTCTGCGGGCTGCCAGGCTCAGGGTCAACGCAACCAAGAATGCCATCGGACAACGCCAGGTGCTCTTCCTGGGCTACCTGGTCTCTGGGAGCGATTTCCAACCTCCACCGGCGAAGGTCGAGGCGATCAAAAATTTCGCCAGGCCCAACACAGCCACGGAGTTGCGCCGTTTCCTGGGGATGGCGAATTACTATCGGCGATGCATGCCGCATGCAGCTGAAGCCCAGGCCCCACTTCACGAGCTTCTAAAGGGTCTTCCCAAGAGAGCACAGCTCGTCTGGACCCCGGAGGCGGAACAGGCCTTTCGGCGCTGTCGTAGCAGCATGGCGGAGGCGGCATGCACAGTCTTCCTACGTCCGGGTGCACCGTTGGCCCTCAGAGCCGACGCCTCGGACTATGCCATCGGAGCGGCGCTGGAGCAGCAGCGCTGGGACGGATTTTGGGAACCGCTGGGTTTCTTCTCCCAGAAGCTGACAGACACCCAACGTAAGTACAGCACTTATGACAGGGAGCTGCTAGCCATCCATGAGGCTATCAAGCACTTCGAGGGCATGCTTGAAGGACGGACTTTCACCATCTTCACCGACCACAAGCCGCTCATTCACGCGGCTCAGCAGCGATCGGACAGGGCGTCGCCTCGGCAGGCGCGGCAGCTGGAATTCATCCTGCGTTTCAATGCAGAATTTCAGCACACGCGGGGCCAGGACAACTTGGTCGCTGATGCCCTTTCCAGGGCGCCCTGCGGCGAAACATCCAAGGAGCCTATGCCAGCCGGCGTGGACTCCTCCACCGGCTCAACAGACCAGCACACCACCGGGACGATGAAGGCGCACACCACGGGTATGGAGAGCAGTGCAACAGTTGACGCACCCAAAGTCGACACTGCCACCATCACGATGCCTTCCATCTTGGACACTCAGGCAATGGCGGAGGCTCAAGCTGCTGACGAGCAGTTACAGCAACTCCTCGAGAACCAGGGTTCACTACAGCTTGTCCAGCTGGAGGTATCCGGACACTCCATCTACTGTGACGTCTCTACGGGAGAGGTCCGGCCTTACCTGCCGGCCTCTCTACGTCGACAGGCTTTCGACGTCGTCCACGGTCTGGCGCATCCCGGCGCCAAGGCCACAGCCAGGGCGCTCGCCGGGCGGTACACATGGCCAGGAGCTCGCAGGGATGCAGCGCTCTGGGCCAAGCACTGTGAGGCCTGCCAACGCTCTAAGGTGTCGCGCCACAACAGGGAGGCTCTGGGGCGTTTCAAGGAGCCGGACAACCGTTTCGAGCACATTCATGTGGACCTGATCAAGATGCCATTGGTTCAGGGGATGCAATACTGCTTGACGATCATTGATCGTTTCTCCCGCTGGCCCATGGCAGTCCCACTTCCAAACATCCAGGCTTTGACGGTTGCCAGGGCGCTATATGACAACTGGGTGAGCCTCTTCGGCACGCCGCTGCTGATCACTTCAGACAGAGGTGCCCAGTTTGAGTCGGCTTTGTTTGTCGAGCTGGCGCGCATTCTTGGAGCCAAACACTGCCACACAACATCATACCACCCCCAGGCAAATGGCATGGTAGAGAGGCTTCATCGCACCCTCAAGGCGGCACTCACATGCTGCCCACAGGCTTGGATCGATGCCCTGCCCATGGTGCTGCTGGGGCTGCGCTCTGCTGTGAAGGAGGATCTAGAGGCATCGCCCGCGGAGATGGTGTTTGGTACCACGCTCCGTCTCCCGGGCCAATTCTTCGTTACGTCCTCTCAACAGGCGGACCACATCAACTTCATCTACAGTCTCAAGCAGCTGTTTGCATCGCTCCGACCGGTGCCTGCTTCGAGGCATTCGACAAACCATCCTTTCAGTTTCAGAGACATGAAGACGTGCTCGCACGTTTTCTTGCGCATCGACAGCATCCGCAAGCCTCTGGAGCCACCATACTCGGGCCCTCACAAGGTCCTTAGTCGCACCGACCACCGCACCTACATAATTGAGCATGCGGGATCACCTAAGGAAGTCTCGGTTGATCAGCTCAAGCCAGCCTACCTGGAGACGGAGGGACACAGCGGCACTACAACAAACATCCTGGAGCCCATCACCGCAGTGCAGCAGGCTCAACCAGCACCTGCTGTCTCATCTCCACTGGCCGTTCAACAAACTGAGTCCCAGACCGCACGACCTGGCCCACCCTCGGTTGCTCGCGGGGGCTCTCGGCATGTCTCGTTCCCAGCTGAGACCAAGCTGGTCACTGGGGGGGGAGTGGATGTGGCGGCCCAGCCGAAACACCCAGCGTCATCTTCCAGACGCAAGCAGAGGCTCTTAACTCGGGAGCCCTTCTAAAGCAGGCTCAATCACTGGTGCGCACGCGCCGCAAGCTGTTCCCATCTCTCTCCAACCTCAGGACAACGGACCGCTTCAGCTATGGCGTTGGAGAGGAGAGCAGCGGCCGTTCTCTTGTGCTTGGGAGCTCGAGGAGCCAAGTTGGCCAGCGCGCAAGGCCTCTCCGCCGAGCCCAGCATGAGTGCCAAGCACTTGCACACTTTAAGCAAAACGCACTTCTAACTTAATCCTTTTTAATCAAAGAAATCCCATGTAATAAATATAGTTTAAGACGTTGATAAGTTTAATATAAAGGTTGCAACCAATTCAGTCTACTTATTTCTCCTCGCACCTGCTCCTGCTCATGCCTCACGTGTTCCCCTAAACATAGGTATCAGGCCATTGTAGTGGGGGGAGAGCGATATTGTACCAGTGGTGGAGGAGGTACTATAAGACGAGCTACACGACGGGGTCAGAGAGTTACATATGTATATATGTGCATATTGCTTTCAGAGTAATCTCTCTTTTTTTTAGTGCTATTAGACAAGAGTTCATGCACTGTCTCTCTTTCTCCGTCTCACTCTTTCTAACAATCCCAGCATGGTAGGGGGGATAGTGCAATACTGCGTCAGTGGTGTGCCCTTGTGCTGTAAAATGGAGCCCATGCGTTATATATGTATATCCTAGTAAAGCTGCGCGTGCTTACCTCTGGCAGAAAAAGTTGTAACTTATTACTATTCAAATGTCAAAATTAATTGATTTCAATATTCCTTACCGAGCATAAAAATAAATATTTAAAATTTTTATGTACACATATTTTTATTGACATATTCAATAAAATGTTATAAAATCTGCTCATGGTATTATTTTTTCTCAAAAACGCTTTCATTATTCTAAAATAAATAAGGTAATCATAACATTAAAAAGTATATGGGTTTTAAATTTAAGTGTGATGTAGCATTTCATAGACTTAAATATTTCTCGAAATATTTGCTGGATGAAATAATACCTACTAGGTTAGACAATGAAACTTTAATTTTTTCGTTATGGCATAATGCACAAAACTAAAATTACTGTTTCAGATCCTCTAGTAATAGAGTAGTTGCAGCCTAATTTAACTAAATCAGCAAATATACTAGATTAAGGCAACAGCTGCAAAAGTCTTGAGGTGTACGCGCTAAGTCAAGTTCAGTGTTTATGGGCAACAGCAACTCTCATGATGGGGTATTATAGAAGAACGTTATCTATTTTCATTAGGCGCAATCTATTTAAACTTATATAATACTTACAAATGCGTTCAACATGGTGAAAATCTGGGACTTTTTTAATTCTAGTTCCTTATCATCTTTCAATTGATCAATTAAATACGCACGTATACCTTGATAAAATTTTAAAATAAAAAAGAATTAAAACCTATAATTTAATCATAAAAAATAATTCTAATTTAAGTCTTTTACATTTTTGTTTGTATAAAGTTAGAGTAAAATAATTTGGTTTCGAACATTCTCTGCTTAAAGTCTTATACGCAAATCTTTCAGATCTCTCCAGAAAACTGATCTGAGCAAAATCAGTTTAATGGAACATTTTTACAATAGTTTTCCTTTTTTAAATTGTTAATCCTTAATTTTATAAATATTGGTTATCTCTGGCAGTGAAGCTATTATTATTTATATAACAAATATGAGATCTCAGCATTTATAACTAATACGTATTTGTGTCATTTTCTGTATTACACCTTGACAGAATGTAAGATACTTGCACTTGTCTTGCTACAGGTTATCAATCAGTTTTACAGGAAGTTTATCTGTCCTATATTATTCGTTTATTATTAAAAATCCAAGGAACAAAAAATTTTAATTATTTTAATCACATAAATTATTTGAATTTTATACAACATGTGCTTTACATTGCTTTTATTACTCTTACGCATTCTAGATTTTATTAATTGATAAGAGATTAGAAAAAATTTTTTATTTTCAGATTTAATGACAAATATGTATAATTTTCTTCACAGTATTCCTCACTCTAAATTAAAAAAATTGATCGTTCGTATTATGTCATATAAAAATTCGAATTAAACTCAAGCTTAATATTTTTAAAATTTTTTAAAATGAACACCATAAAAGTAAGAGTAAAAGTAGACGGAAATTGTTTATTTAAAACTTTTTCTCATTTTCTGTATAATAACAAAGATTTTTATATGACAGCTCGTTATTTCGTAATCAATAATGTTGTCAGTAAACGGCAAAATTATCATGAACTTATAGTAGAAAACGATTATTATCAAAATGTGAAGAGTAGTAATGATTATAATAACACAATGTCAAAAAATGGGACTTATGGACCAAAGATTGAAATCAAAAGCTTTTCAGATCCATTTGATATTTACGTTATATTTAATTTTTTTAATAATGATATTTAAACATTTAGAAATTAAAATAGTAATCTTATACTGAATTATTTTTTTAATGAAAACATTGATTCTGGTCATTATGATACATTAGGTTTTGAAAATTTAACAAAAAAATTTATTGAAGATAGCTTACGAAAATCTTTCAAAAAAAAAAAAAAATTTGTCGTAATAATGATAAAACTATTGATAAAAAAATAAAATTAAACCAATTGCTCAACAATACTACATTTCCAAGACACAAATTTAATGGGAAAACTTCTAATAAATCATGTTATATAATAAATGATTATTATTCAGAAAAAACCTTTTTAAGAGGAACAAATCCAAATCCTCAAAAAATAAATATTATATTTGAACATAAGCTAACAATTCAATAAGTAATACGATAAAAATAAAACATAAAGGAAAATCTCATGATAAATTAATAGTCAGTCATACTAAACTGAAACAATTCAAAAACTCATTAAATAATAGTTGATATCAAATAGATGGAAATGGATTATTCAAAATTTTTTCTCTTTTCTTTATGATAAAGACTATTTTAATTCTAGAACAAGATTTATGTTACTTAAAAATGTCGTAAAATAATAGAACTTTTATGTCAATTTTATTGTTGAGAATAAATATATTATAAATCACAAGAAATTCTGAATATTATTTTAAAATAGTAATTAACTCAGGAACTTATGGTACGTCCATCGAAATACAGTGTTTTGTTGATATAATGAATCTTCACATTACAATTGTTGCTTAAAATTCTATAAGCTTTTTAAATTTTGGTGATTGTTCAAATGGTTTAAAATTGAATATTCAATTTTCAGAAACTGTGGGTTTAGGTATATTAAAGTTATTGTGTTATTAAAATAGCGATATTAGAAGAAAACTACGAAATCTTATATGTATCAAATCTAAAAAAAAAAATCTGAATTCAAGCGAATAATTATTACATTGAATAATGAAAATTCAAATCATAATTTGAATAGTACTCTGAATAAAAATAAAAATTTATTGGTAAATGCTGCATTTTATAAACCAATCTGTTATAAGTATATGTATTGTTTAGCTGTATTTTGGCCAGAAGAAAAAAAAAAGTCAACGTGTTGTTAGAAGGGAAAAGTTCATCTTAGTCCGTTGAGTAAATATAATTGAGAATTAAAAAAACTTTTACTTCATGACGAAAATTTTGGAACACTTATCAAATATTACAATAATTAGTTTAGTTTTACATCTTCGATAAGTAGATAAATAGTAAAAAAAATAGGTTTTTTTAATATTAAAATTCAAGAACAAATTTTTCATGTTGCGCAAAACATATTAAATTATGATCCTCATGAAAAACCGAAAAATAGTCAACCACATATCATTGATGATGATAAAATTTCTATTGATTTAAGGTTGAAATCTGTGAATAATAGTAAGATTCTTAGAAAACATATTAAAACTTAGACAAAAATTAAGAAGGAAAATACAATTGCAAAAAACTACAGACATTTACATCGAATTACAAATGTAAAAGAACTACCACATTATAAAATAATTTTCTTTAAAGAAAAACAGGCCAGCAAAAACATATATACAATAAACTATTGACTGCAGAATGCAGTGCTATTATAGTTTCAAACTCTGGACATCCAGAAAGCTTCAATATTCGTGTGTACCCAAAAGAATTACCCGATAATAATCCTAAAGAAAAATTTTTAAATAAACAATCTCATATTATAACCCATATTGTTTTCATTATTTTCTCCTTAAGGAGATTGAGGATAGACTACTAGTTATTTTAAAAATTACTTAAATGAATGTAAAAAACTGTGTTACAATATTATTTCTACAGACCCTCTTACAGACCAAACGGAATTTATTTTAATTCATTATTATTTGTGGGACGGATGACGCAACATTTTTTTATTCATTCTTACACCATAATTGAACGTAACCGTTTAAATTAATTGAGGTATAATCAACAAAATTTAAGAACTGATTGTTATCAAGGTTTGTTGGACGCAATTATTAATAGTGCGTTCAACATGTTCAAAAATTTCGAGATAAATTAAAAAATTGGAAATCTTTTTATACTTCCATCTACGCACACTAGAAGTCCAAGATACATGCAGAAAGATTATCAAGATGCAATGTCTATAATGAGAAAATGTGGAGGACCAGATTTGATTGTAACAGTTACATGTCATCCTAAATAGAAAAAATTGACGTCAATTTTATCAAAATTTTCTAAAAATACGTCACCAATTGATATTCTAAGCATAAAAAAAACTGTTCGACTATTTCACTTGAAATTGATGCCAGTTTTGGATGACATGATTAAAAACAATAGATTCGGTAAAGTAATAGCATACGTCCATACCATCGAATTTCGAAAACGTGGTCTACCTCCTGCAAATATTCTAGTAACTTTGCATACTCAAATTATCACAGCTGAACAGATTGATAAAACTGTTTCAGCCAAAATTCTTTCTGGCATTACAAAAATTACAAAATTAGTGATCAAACACGTGCTTTATAGACCTCATACAGAAAAAAGTCTTTGTATGATTAAAAAAAAATGTACAAAAAATTTTATTTAATTTTTTACAAACGTAACTTTTTTTCGAAGGAATGGTTACCCTGAATATAGAAAAAAAAAAATACTTTTGAACAACATGTTTACAAACTTTGGAAAAAACATGAAGTTTTAGTTGATTATTCAATGGTTGTACCATGTAATACATTTTTGTTAATGAAATATAAATGTAATGTCAGCATCAAACTCTGTGCATCTATTCAAAGCATAAAGTATATTGATGACTGCATACATAAAGGTAGTGTTAGAGAATACAACAAAATTTTAAAATTAAAAGACCAAGATGAAGAAATATTCAATGAAATTAATAGTTACGTTAATGCTAGATATGTAGGTCCAATGAAAGCAGCTTGTAGATGGTAAAAATTTCTAATTCGATGTAGAAATCATACAGTTGTTAATTTATCTGTTCACCATGAAAACAAGCAAAAACTTGAATTCGAAGAAAATAATATTGAAACTGTTATAGAAAACAACGAGACACATATAACAGCTTGGTTCAACTCAATGACTTTGCAAAATTTGTAAAGTATGTGAACATTTCAGAATACCATATTTTGAATAATAAATTAAAAATTTGGCAAAAAAAAATGTAATAAAAAATTCTGCAATAGGTTGATTAATGGTTGTATCTCCAAAAGTTCATCAAAGACTTTTTTTCAAACTTTTATTAAACAAAGTAACTGATTCAACGTTGTTTAAAGATGTTAGAACATATAAAGGAAGACCATATAAAACTTTCAAAGATACTGCAAGTACAATATGCTTAATAGACAATGATAAAAGAAAAGATGGCATTTATGAAGAAGCCATTACTATTATGTTTCCATATTAATTAAGACAATTTTTTGCTTGGTTTTTAATTTTAGAAAACGTTCAAGATGGTAAAATATGAAATAAATACGAAGAACTTTTTACAGAGAATTCGCCTGATGATGAAAATAATTTAGCTCTTTTAGATATTGAACAAATTTTAGAATCAGAAAATCAGTCATGTAAATGCTTTTTTTACCAACACCAAGAGAATGAGAAATAAAAAAGAATTTGTACATGAGGCAATACATTTCGGTAAAAAAATGTTTAAATTGATCTATAAAAGTTCAAATAATGACCGAAAAAAAATATTTCATATTATTTGCGAACAAAAAAATAATGTTTTTCTTATAGATGGTCTGCAGGGTGGGAAAAAACATGTCTATGGAAAACGTTAATTTATTTTTTATTTTTCAAAACAAAATAATTATATCAACGGCATGGACTGGCATAGCATTAATTTTGCTTCTAAAGGTGATGAAAAGTCATAGAACTTTTAGATTTTCTTTAGATCTGAAAAATATAGATAGTGCCATTTTAGAATTCAAGTCAAATTAGAAAAACTTAACAGAAGTTAATTTAATTATTTAGGATAAAGCTTTAATGATCCAAAAAAAAGCATTAAAAATAGTTGTCAAAACGTTAAGGATTATTACCTCATGAACCTAATCTAAACATTGGATTTAATAGTTATGTGACTCAAAAATTTAAAAATCAGATGGTCTGTGTAATGCAACACGCTTACAAATTACAAAACTATTACTCTAATGTAGAAGGAGAAACAATATCTGGAAAAAAAGTTGGAAATAGAGTTTTCACTCCAAGAATAACTTCAGACACCGAAAGCACCTTAACATTACCTTGTTTTTGTATCGCGAGCAATTTTAAATCGTTGTGACATTTGCTATAACAACAAACTAATCTCAAAGCCAAAGTTTCAATAATGTAGGTTTGTATTTAAGAAAACCCTTATTTCTCATTTTCAATCGTATGTGGCTTTATCAAGATGCAAGAATAAAAATAATCGATTTATTGTAGTAGAAAGAGAAAAAATACAGAAATAGAAAATATTGTTTGGAAAGAGATTTTTACATAATTAATTGATTTTACTTAATAGTTTGTACAAAGAAATTAGCAATATTTATGGCATTAAATTTAAAGTTATTATATTTTTAAATATATTATCATTTAACTAGTATACATAACAAAATAGGTTTTTTTTATGATAAATTTGCAGTTGCGAAATTGTATTTAAATTTATTGATTTACATAAATAAAGTACGCCAAAAATTATGCTATATCACGTATGCATTAAAAATTTAAGTAAAAGACAGACGGGTTCTTTAAGTTAGAATAACACACATGTAAATATACATATAAATTATTAGCGTACTAAAAAATTGTATAAATTGATAATATTCATCAAAAAACGAGTACATATATATTTATATATACATATTATAAGTATTATCCTAATTTTAAATTGGGTACAGGGAGTTTGTGTCTCTTAGTGATTATGATAAAGCTAAATTTAATAGGTTATTCACTTAACCTTTTTTAATTAGGCGATACTTTCACGGTTATTATTATTTAATAATTATGTAACGTTTTAATTTGTATATGTAAATGTATTATTTTATACATATACATGTGAGAAATAATTAATGTTACATTGTTTTAAAATAATAGTAACACAAAAAAAGTTAAATGCACTGACAACTTTATACTTACTAGTGAATCCGAACAGTTTGATAATTATTGTATTACAATTTTTGATACATTTTTTATTAATATTATTACATAATTAAACATGAAATCAATATTTCATCAATATATAAGGTCTATCAATTTGCCTTCTTGGTGGTGTCGAAGAACATGAAAATAATCATTTTTAAAACAAAGATTAATTACATATATTGTAAATAGTGATAGATTATACTTAACAGAAAAGGTTTTAAAGGGTCAAAATATGGTAGGGCAGAGCTGTGGGAGAACAAAAAAAATGGTGTTTGGGGTTTGTGGGGGGCCTGTTAGGGGTTAAGAAAAATGGTGTGGGGGCTGTGGAGGGGCTGTGAAAGGGGGCTGTGGGGCATTTGAGGAAAAAGCGAGAAATCTTTATTAAACGGTGAAAACGGTCGAATTTAAGCTTATTGGTTGGAGGCTGTGGAGGGTCTGTGGGAATAATATGGGGGAGGCTGTGGAGGAACTTTGGGGGGGGGCATGTGGAACGCCCAACACAAATAACTACGTAATAAAGGAATATATATATATATATATATATATATATATATATTCCTATATTTTATAGTCGTAAGAGTTATAGCAAGGTTTTTCTCCCCCCCGCTCCCCCCGCTCCCCCTCAGCTCCCCCCCAATAAGGTAGTTATTCTTTCATTTTCTTGTATTTTTCGAGTAATCCTACTTTTTTGCTAGCTCCCCTCACTCCCCCCCCTGACTCCCTCCCAGCTCCCCACCCGACTTTCCCCCAGCTTCCCCATATATAATTTAAATGTATTCGTAACGCCTTATATATTAACTCTTACAAGTAGTCTAATTTTTACATATAATTTGATTTGACCATAACAAAAAATTTTGTTACAATGATTTTACTACGATCTTCATTTTGATAACATACTCTAAAATGTCTTTTTAGATGCTCTGCTCTTACATAACCTTTTGCACAATTTTGACAAATATTTTTTTTAACGTTTTTTTCATGACTTTTCAAATGTCTCTGTAAGTGATAATTTCTTTTGAAACTTTTTTCGCATTTAATACACTTAAGCAAACAGTTGTTCTCGTCCAATTTTATAATGCTACACAGATCACATAGAAAAAAATTTTTTTTTGTGAATTTTTTCGTGCGATGATAGACATTCTTGATTTGAAAATTTTAAGTTACATTTGTCACACTGATAAAATTTTGCATCCATGATGGTGAATCTGAAAACATATTACAAAAAACGGATTGTTTATGATTACATAAATCTGGGTACTAGACGGTACTAAAATTTGCTTTTTTGATGAAAGATAAAATTTGCAAGAAAGTATAAAAATAGTAATGAACTATAGAATAGTTTTTTTCGTTACTCTAAAATTTCATTTCAAACAATATTTTTAATTTCAAATTTGTTTTCTGATTCAATTTGAATAAAAAATTTTTTTGGTTTTCTACATCTAGACAATGCAACATATCCCCATGAGAAAATAATGGTTTAACATATCCTTCAGTTATGTTTAAGTTTCGTATCAACATAACCGTAGCGTTGATTTTTAAATCTAATTCGTGTGAAAAAAGACCTTCTTTCCTACTATTTAAAAATTCTGTAGAGAAATTAGTGTAAATATTATCGTCTAATTTCTCTACTCTTTTGTAAGTTGCTTTATCAATACTATAGAACGTTACTAATGTTCCTACAATATTATTTACAATTTTTTTGCTTAAAAAGTGAGTGTATCCATTGTGAGATGTTAATATAGCTTTACTCATGAAAGAATCATCATTATTATTAAAAATTTTAGAACATACATTGTTTGTTTTCCATGTCTGAGGAATTATAAAAGCTTTAATTTTGCCTTCTTCTATATCCAGTAGCAATGAAGAAAATTTTTTATCAATTGAACGCTTATTACTTTTTAAATAAAAAATATTAAATGAAGGCCAAAAATCGAAAACTTTTATGGTTTCTTGAACAATAGTAATTTTGCTTCCATTTTTTACTACTGGGAGAATTTGACGAAAGTCTCCACCTAAATTTATTATTTTATTTCCAAAAGGTTTATTTACTACTAGATAAATATTTTAAAGTCCTATAAACGATTTCTAACGCTTTTTTGGTATCATAGAAGCTTCATCCCAATGAATTACTTCCAGATTACGAAATTTTTGTTTATCTGGCTCAAACTGGAAGAACGCACTTTCTATAGTGCTTAAGTCTAAAGGAAGTCTGAAAGTTCTGTAAGTGGTCATTCCCTTTGGGAGCAGAATAGAAGCAATACCTGTCCAAGCCATTGTAAGAATTTTTTTTCAATTGATATGGAATGATAAAATAATGTTTTATATGGAAAAGTTTTTCCAGATCCACCAGGACAGTCGATGAAAAAAACTTTTTTTTTAAATTTTATTTTTTCTTGAAAAATTCGACGTTGATCATGACTGAGTTGTAAAAACATTTCATTGAATTTATGTTTACAAAATATTCTTTCATCATTGTCAGTATCAATATTTTTTATTATTATTACTGGTGGTTCTGGTAAACTGAAATCTTTACAAGACATATTTTCAGAATAAAAAATTTTGTTTAAATGTAAAAGAGCTTTATTTTGATCATCTTTACAATCTTCAAAAAAAAATTTTTTGTAATTGTTTCAAATAATTTTACCAAAAAAATTTTCAGACATAATTAACCATGCGAAAAATTTTCGTAGTTGAAAAGGCACCATAACGTCTTATGCTTCTTCAAAAATTATATCGTTTTGAAAATCCTGTTCTACTAATCTCATAGAAATAGCTGTTATTTGTCAGAAAAAATAAGAAGTGATTGTTAAAAATTCATGTAATTAATTTTGATTAATATACCTTTGTTACATATGTAAAGTTTAATTAACAATTAATTTAATTCAGATTTTTTTCTATACTTCGTAAATCTAATTTGCAACTACGGGGGTTGATGCGCAGAGCGCGCAGGAAGCATATATAGTTATAAGAGCTTAGAAATATCTATTGACACATACAGGATAGACAGCTCATTTAAAAAAGGGATCCACTGGAAGAAATAATAAAGCTCACCAACAAAAAGTCAAGGGCACATCTCTCTGTCTATATAAACCTTACCACTTTTATTAACTGCTTGTGGTAGGGGATTTTCAATGAAAAATGTCTTTCCGTGTACGTTACTCTTGTACAAACACACGCGTATATGGGCAAGCGTTTGCATACATGTGTGAGTACACGAATGCAACACGCGTGAGTGTATGCATGCTCACACAAGGTTAAACAAGTATATTCATAATCTTAAATTATCAAACAGAAAGTAACATAGCTTGACCTTCAAAAAATCAGCTTATGTACATGCCATTGTTTTGGAATGCAGATCTTAGTTGTGCTTTGTAATATGCAAGTCCTCAATAGCTCAGTTGATTAACCATCTTAATGGTATGAAGTTTCAATGTGTGATATCGTGTGCAGCTTGTGCACGTGGTAGTTATATATGCACACAAGAAACTATTTGTGGTAGCAAGTGCCTTGCATAATAATTCAGGATGTGAAGTGGTAAGAGAATACTTGTTAAATGTTTTTTTTTTTTGTTATTTTTCTTTTGAATTAGATAATATTTTTTAAATGAACATGACTTATAAGAAGATGTTGTTAAAAATCTTATTTTTAAAATGTAATACAATATAATGCATCCTTACAGCTTTATATTATTATCGTCAACATCAAGCAATTTCATATTAAAGTAAATTTTTTTTGATTGCTTCATATTATGAAGAGCACGCGTAGATTTGTATGCTCCGTTGTAATGTGTATAAGGAGTAACTAATCTTAGAAGTTTGAACGTCATATTGTCTGTCATATCAGTGACCTTGAAGCCAAATCATTCAAGCAATTTTTTTAAATCTTCAATAACATGTATCTTTGAAGCAGTTTCAAAACTCTCCTGCAAAATATTTCTTATCTTTGTACACTAAATGTTTTCTAAGTCCCTGGGTTGTCCAAGATAGCAAATTTTAAGCTATCAATTTTCATGTTCATACTTTAGTGGTATTTTTCACCAGGTAAAGGATGCTCTAAAAAAAAATTTGTGCTTCTGTATCGTTAGTATTTAGCAGAACAATAGCCAATTTTTTGAGCACATAATTATTTCCCGGTTACTTTGAACCTTGCATGTCCACAAAATACTCTATCTTTCGCTATTATAATACTAAATTTTATTTTTTATTTATTTTTTTTTTTCATAACCTTTATTTTTGAGGACAAGACCTTTTATTGGTTGAATACTTATCGACGGTGTTTTTCAGCCCAGATTTCCAATTTCTACTATCATCATGTTTAGTCAAAAATGACTAGAACGTACGGGCCGCCACGCGAGCGCCGGACAAGAAACTATCGCAGCACGTCGAAGGCGCAGTCAAGGATTCGTTTTCATGTTCGTTTCTGTTCATGTGTAGTCGGTTTTGTTTCACACCATTTTCCTATATTCTCGCGCTAATTGGTGGACGTCATCCGAGAGACGCAAGGTAAACCGAAGAAAGAGGAGTTGTCACCACTGATAGCAAAGATGCAAAAATTGAAAAGAGACGGCAGGGGCACGGTCATTCCGAGGTTACAATTGATTTAGAGTGGTCTACAGTTTTCACTGCAATCTTGAGTACTTACTGAATTAATCAAATCTTCTTTGTTTTATCGTGCAAAGTAAGTCTTAGCATAGTTTGCATACGGATATCATGTGTTTAGTATCACGCTTTCATATCCTTGATTCGTTTTTATCGGTGTCCAGTCATTTTATATCGACGTGCTGCGAGCGAACACGGCAAAAATCTGCGTCACTGGAACCGTGTCACGGTGATCAAGAGCGAGAACAGTGTAGACGCACACTTTACACATCCTTTACACATAATTTACACACACACACACACACACACACACACAAACATACACACACACACACACACACACATATATATATATATATATATATATATATATATATATATATATATATATATATATATATATATATATATTAGTGGGGCTAACGCCCTTCTGCGCACACTGCGCGCCAACCCACCAAGTTCCGAATATTTTATAAGAAATAAATTTTTACAATTTTTGTGTATTTATTCTTATTTATTCTTAACTTTTTCAGTTACACAGTAAAGTAATTGTTGGAAAATGATATATATTGGAATACAATAAATTTGACGTCACCACGTCAAATTTTTAGTTGGAATTTGTGATTTCTGATACATCAAGTTATCTTGAAACATTCAAGTTATTATCTGAAATAAAAAAACACGTTAACTTTTTAATGAAATCCAATATTCTATTCATGTAATTAATAATATTAAACATTCATTAAAATAGGAAAATCAAACGAACTAAATGAAAAAATAGTAGATGAAATTAGTAGTTACGTAGATGCTAGATATATAAGTCCAATGGAAGCAGCTTGGAGACTTCAAGAATATCCAATTTGTAGTAGAAGTCATACAGTTGTAAATCTAGCTGTTCATCTTGAAAATAAACGAAAACTTATATTTGAAGAAAATAATATCAAAAATGTAATAAAAAATTATCAAACACCCTTTACAGCTTGGTTTGAATCAATCAAAGTAGATGATTTTGCAAAATCACTAAAATATGTTAACATTCCAGAACATTACATTTTTGACAATAAACTTGAAATTTGGAAAAAAAGGAAAGTTACACTAAAAAATATTGCTATAGGTAGATTAAACATAGTATCTCGAAAAGATCATGAACGCTTTTTTTTTAAACTTATTTTAAATAAATTACATGGGGCTACATCGTTTGAAGACGTTAAAAAACATAATGGAATAACATAAAAAAATTTCAGGGATACTGCAATTGCAATGGGTTTAATAGAACATGATTCTGAAATCGACAATATTTTTAAAGAAGCCATTACAATTATGTTTCCATACCAGTTAAGATAATTTTTTGCTTGGTTTTTCATTTCAGAAAACATTTAAGGAGATAAAATATGGAATGAATATAAAAAATATTTTACGGAAGACTTCGATAATGATAATAATAATTGTGCTCTTCTACATATTAATCGAATTTTGGTATCGAAAGGTAAATCATGTGAGTCTTTTAGTTTACCGACACCAACCATTAGAAACTACATAAATAATTGCAATATTGAAGAAATATCTTTCAGTAAAAAAATGTTCGATGTAATGTACACAAATTCAAATGAAGATCAAAGAAAAATTTTTAAAACTATTTGTGAACAAGATGAAAAAGTATATTTCATAGATGGTCCTGGTGGATCCGGAAAAACCTACTTATATAAGACACTCATTTGTTACTTTATTTCTAGAGGTAAAAATATTTTGTCAATGGCTTGGACAGGAATTGCATCTGTTTTTTTACCAGAAGGTATGACCAGTCAAAGAACTTTTCGTTTGCCTCTAGACTTAGATAATATTAAACGTGTATTTTTAGAATTTAAAACTGAAAAAAAAAAACTTTAAGGAAAGTTGATTTAATAATATGGGACGAGGCTTCTGTGATTCCAAAAAAAGCTTAAGAAATCGTTGATAGAACGTTGAGAGACTTGTGTAATACAAAACTTTGCTTTGGTGATAAATTAATAGCATTAGGAGAAGATTTTCGACAAATCCTTCCAGTTATAAAAAACGGTTATAGAACTATAATAATAAAAGAAACTATTAAATCATCATTTTTATGGAAACTCTTCAAAATTTTAGAATTACAAAATAGTATTCGTTCTACTAATAACGAATTTTCAAAATTATTGTTAAGAATTGGAGAAGGGGACATAGAAACATTGAATATTCCTAAATCCTGGATAACAGATGATGTTAGTACCAACATATTTGGTAATTACAGCAACTGATTTGACAATAACGTCATACTAACTTCACATAATAAATATACTTTTTTTTTAAACAATAAGATTTTAAGTAAATTACATGGGGAAACTAAAACTTATTACAGCATCGATACTGCAACATATAAAGGTGTTGATAAATCAGATGATAATATTCATATAAATTTTCCCGTAGAAATGTTAAACAACATTCGTGAAGGCTTGCCACCTTATGAACTTAAATTAAAAATAGGTACAATAGTAATGTTTATTCGAAATTTGAGTATATCAGACGGATTGTGTAACGGTACACGATTGCGAATTACTAAATTACTGAAGTATAACGTAGAAGGTGAAATAGTAACGGAAGAAAAAATTGGTAATAAAGTTTTCATTCCAAGAATTACATTAAATACTGGAAATACTTTATCATTACCTTTTATTTTATATAGAAAACAATTCCTATTTGTTGTAGCATTTGCTATGACTATAAATAAGTCTCAAAGTCAAAATTTTGATAATGTGGGATTATACTTAACAAAACTTTTATTTTTTCATGGTCAATTATACGTGGCTTTATCAAGATGCAAAAATAAAAATGGAATTTTTGTTTAAGTCGATAGAGAAAACAGTTTAAAGATTGAAAATATAGTTTGGAAAGAAATTTTTGAATATAATAATGTATCTAATATTCATAACATAATTTTATTATTATTTTTTTATGTTTAGGTAAAATTTATTAATCAACAATACATATTATGAATGTATATCGTGTTTATCTGTTATACCAATTTCAGCATTATTTAAAACAAAATAGAAATGGACGTAAGTCTTCGTGGTTTCATCAGGCTTTATAAGATGACTCATAAAGTGATACGAAAGTTTTATTGTTTATATTAATAATACTCTAAATTTAACTTAAGTTTATGTACGTAAAAAGAAGAATTGTGTAATAAAGGACTATATAAGTGATGATGATATAATAATTATGAGCACTAATATATGTGTATATATTATTTGGTTTCAAAATATTGTTAACTCCATATAAATTGGTTTTTAAACGTACTTAGTTGTATGAATAACGATGTTTTGCGCAACAACCCCCTATGAATTAATTTATGACTTTTAATTTCTTTTTGACGATGAAATAAATCATGGCAATAAGACAGTTTTGTCTAAAGATAGGTAAAGACGGTATGATCACGGTCAGGTTTCAAAAAAGTGGTGTGGGGAGGTGGTGGGGGCCATGAAAAAATTTGTGGGGGTCAGTGGGAGGGCCATAGGGGGTAGGTGGGGAAATGTGGGATGTTTTGAGAAAAAATACTATACAATATTTCCATGCGATTTGGTAGGAATGTGGTAATAGACTTTAACACATTGACAGGGCTGGCAAAATGCAACGTTACAAAATGCTAACAAATAAAGTCAGCCCACCAAAAACTTTATGCTCACAAAGAAACCAAGGGATCCAGTAAATCGAAGTACAATTGATTGTATGTAAGTTTAGCTGATTATAGTATTGTGCAGTAATCTGTTACTATTTGATTAAATATAAAAACATACATTGTTATTATCCCATGAAGCCATACGTGGTTAAACCCCCTGGCTTGAATAAAGACTTATACTATACTTCTATACTATTCATATAATATTTTGTGGGGGTCAGTGGGGGGGCGGTGGTGAGCCATGAAAAATTGTGGGGAAGTCGATGGGGGTGCTGTGGGGGGTCGGTGGGGGGCTGTGGCGGTTTTGACAAAAACAACGATATGTCAAAATAAGCAAGAAAATAACAGATTTTTACCTTATTTTGTGGGGGGTTGGTGGGGGGGCAGTGGGGGGCAAACTGTGGGGCGGTTGAAGGTTTGTGTGGAATGCCCCACTCAGTTAACTATATAATATAGGAAGATATATATATATATATATATATACTGACAGCCCCTCGTCTTGGCTTCGCCCGAGACTTACTAAATGGAATACAGCAGTGTGTTGACACGTTATGTGAAACGTTTTCAGTTAGAAATTTTACATCTATCCCTGACACTTCTTAAAACAAAAATCTTCTTATTAGAAACATATTTGTTTGAAATTCGTACAGTTCATTTGGTAAAATATAAGGCTGTAAAAAGTAAAAAAATTTAATTATTCTTAAAAGTACCAAACGTTTCTTATGCCATAAAATATTTGTTGCCCCTAAAGGGCTGTTGATTTGCAGTTCCCCCCGTATAATCTACGAACAAAGCTTTTTTTTAAAGCTGTTAAGATTTAAATCTCTAAAAATATGTATATTAAAAAAACTTTTTTTTTCTTTTATCTCACAACTTTACGACCAGAGCAACAAAGTCCTGGAAATTCATCTCTTCATTTTTCATCAACAAAAAAACAAATACATATTCTACCTTTTTGAAAATCTAGAAGGTTTAAGAGATTACTGTGAGGGCGTTGATTAAAAAGCTGATCTCTCACGCAATGGATTATTTATCTTTTAATTTCGACGCTGCTGTTTCAATCTCAATAAATGTTCTGTGTCAGTTTTTTGACGCCTTAAATTGTATTCATTAGATGTACACAACGTTTATCTTTTAATTCGCCCTCTTACGACTTTTAATATAGTTAAGACTTTTGTAAGCCCTAAAGGCTGTTTTTGGTCAACTTTATGAGGTTTTAATATCCTTTTTGGCAAAGTAGTTCAACACCCAATGGCACTAAAAAGGACCGGTGAGCTTTTTAAGTACTCTTTTTTCGTTAAAATTTCCAGCAAATGTGACTGCCTAAATACCTCAGGATGATCGTTTCTGGCCTGTTATTAAAGCCCCAGACTGATCAAAAGCAAAATAATAAAGTTCTAAGCTTTAGATGTAGTTGTACAAACCTTTCCCAACATCTCCTTGTGATTGGTTTGTTATGCTTGCCTGTTGGAGACTGCATCGTTGGGTCAAGTTTTTTTTTCCTTCATAGCTGTTAGGTTTGCCCAGTGTAGACGTTGGAGAGAATCGGTGATTCCTGGTTAAATGCTTAGAGTCGAGAGGGTGATATGATGTCGTCGGTCACCAGGATTTCCAGCATTGCGACAAACAACCCCCCTCGTGACGACTGCCAGTAAATGACTGACTTGTTTAATAGTGGCCGTCTTTAGTTAACATTGTCTTTTAGTCGACGAATCGTTTCCGGAAATGGTAGTAAAAATGTATTTGTTGGCAAGGTAGTTTAAATTCAGGTGGCCCTTATAAGAACCAATGAAATTGACGGATAAGTAGGTAACGTAAATACTTATAATGGCCCTGTCAAGGGCCAGTGGTGAGACTTTCAGCTGTCCTTATTATTATTCTTGATGATGGAGAGCTGGCTGCAACGGTCTCATTGAGTGCTTTAATATACGCAGTAGCTTTCGAGATTTACTGTCATAATGTACCTTTGAACATCAAAAGATAACTTTCTGCTACGTTTTCATCATAAGGTTAGTGATGTGACGGTGAATCTCGAACCGTATTACGTATATCAAGGCACACAATGGGATCCCTGGTAGCTTGACTCTTACTCTTGAAATCTGTGTTTACGGAGACCGTGGTGGAGAGAGGTACGCCACTGACCAAAGAATATATCGTTTTCGAATAGGAAAGTGGGCATAGAGAATATCTTCTCTGTGGATCTCTGGGGATCTACCGTTGGGATGACCACTGAGAAGAAAGCTGTTGTGGCTGCCCGTGCTTCTCAGAGCTGTCTTCCCTGGCTTGCATTTGTAGTAAAAACTTCTCTGACTATAACAGACCGGATGGTGAAATAGCCACATTACTCTTAATAGTTGGGGCAGCTTCTGCTCTCGCAAGACACGTCTCCTTGTATTTCACCAGAGACGTTATTAGTTACAAAATTTTTTATTGGTGGCACTTGTCAATCCTGATGGTTCAGGTTGGAAGCAGACCGAGGTCACTTGCCCATTGGAGAAGAGCATCATCGGTAACCGGGACATACCCAGCTACATGACTAACATTTACATTCTCAACGCAGTCTGATGTACTGCCAGCAGGTGATGGCACAATTTTTTGAGACACTCTGGCTTATTGTAACCACACTTGTTTAATTCTTTTGCAGGTAGCTTCGATTTTATGTCGACACCACCTAGCGAATTATTCTGAACTAACGTAAGAAACTGACGTATTTTTGCAAAACCTTAAACTTATTTTTTGCTATTGTTATTAATTTTTTTTAGGATAAAAACTATACTAAAATCATATAGGAAGTGTCAAGAATCGATATGCGAAATTTCAGCTAGATTTGTGCAGTAGTTCTCGTTGTTAGCGATTACAACGGTTTAAGCGACTTTGCTTTGTATGTTAGTAAGATACAGAGTCTTGTGCACACCAGAGCGTTGTTTATACCTTAAATAACAAATTTCACATTGCTTCTTGTATCGGTTGTTAATTTTTCCAGGGGGTTTTCTCTGTAGAATTTCTTGCTTTGAGTCACAAATATATCCTTTTTATCGCTCATAAACAGCGTCTTTTTTGTTTTACCCGATACCACCATTTTCTTCGTAATACAATTGCCAAGTCAAGTTAATTTAGTAATTCTTGCTCAAAACGTACACAAAAATTAGTTCTTTTCTTACTGTTTGAATACAGTTCACTTTCAAATTTGTATCGCAGGTTCCTTCATATTCCCTAAAGTAAGAAGTCAATTGGCGACGTCACATAGACGCAGTCGACAAGGTGACAGAGGGCTGTACTCTGCCAAACAATCATCATCCTTAGTTAAGATTTTTTGATACTTAACATGAGTTGTAAAATTATGTGTACACTGACATATTAATAAAAGTGGAGCTTATTAAACACACTAATTTTCAAACAATTTTACAGTTTTTATCTTTTGATTTCCCCTCAGATTTTGTTTTTTTAACATTTGTGTTTTTCTTCACGTTTCTCTTTATAAATTTTTCCCACTCTTCTTGTCGTCATTTATTTTCTGCTTCTTCCTTACTACAACTGTTGCTCTGACCTTTATCCATGGTGGTTAAAAATAAACTGATGCTAGCAAAGCTCTGAATCAGCTGTATACATTTTTACACGACTTGCTTGACATCCCCACTCATCGGACTATGCTAAACGATGCGGTCATGCAGAATAAAGCAATAAGTTAACGTATTGCGGGAAAAATTCGTATGTGACTCAAATTTTAGCCTCACGTCTACTGGAGCATTTTTCAATAACTTGTTTTGTTTAGAAACATCGAGGACGGTTGCAGGTTTTCGACGGAGAAAGTGATGTTTGCCTAGTGAAAGTGCACAATTTTTGCCATAGTATGAATTTTGAAAATTAACATGCATATGATATAGCTATGAATGCTGATTACACGTTATATCACGATTCAAATCATCATAAGGATAATATTTCAATTTTAAATAGAGTTTCACCTTCCTTATTTTGCAGTGATCAAACATACTAGCACTTGTATCTTCCTGAATTTTTTAGTTAGTTTGAAAGGTTAAAATAATGTAACGTGGTTTTTCCAACTGATTAGATTCACGTGACTAGAGAGGCAGGAGATTCAAGCCAATAACCTAACAGCCCTAAGAATTTGGAAATAATGGCTGTAGGTTTTGCACGCAATTTTAATATAATTACTGACATAGCTTGGCCGCTAATGGTATTTTTTTTTTCCATACGTTACGTGACCTGGTGAGCCAATAATCCAATAAGCGATGCACAGAAAAACGTGAGGTGTCGTAAATGTGTGATTCAAATATAATCAACGACGTTGCTTGGCCGTTAACAATATTTTTATTATTATTATTATTACTACTGTTATCATTATAATTACTATTATTATAATAATGATTAATATTATAATTACAAAACATAACAGGAGTGGATGATAAGCGACATTTTTTGGACAAAAATTATTCAAAATTTATTCAATACATATATTGTACAAGATTGAATATAATATAATTACGTACAAGCGCATATAAAACTAAAAAATAAATTAAAAAATGCCTAAGAATAGTTTTTGCTTCTGAAAAATAAAAAAGTTACACTAGTGCGCATAAATTATAAGAATGAGGTATTTCATATCTTCTTCTTGGCTTACTTATTTTACTCAAAAAAGGTAAATTTCTAACACATACTTTGGAAGCTTAACAAGTTCACCATCTGCGGTGAAATACTCTTGAGTCATGTGACACTTTCCTTCACACGCCTTCGTTTCACATTTCACTTCAAGTATATTTCCGTTATGGAGACAAAAGTGGCGGCTCCAAAACTTCAAAGCAGCTTTTCTAACTGCATGTCTGACATCGGTTGATAATCTAAACATACATGGAAACTGTTTTTGTAACAGTAGTTCAAAAAAGATGAAAATACCTTTATGCGTTTGGGTAAATCCTTCTGTATTCTTAACAATATAACAAAGGTGGTACTCCACACACATTTTTTCCTTTAATCGTCTATGTTTGAGACACAGTTTACAGAACATAGCGAGGTTATTATACTGTTGGTTGGGATTCCACATTACATCACAAATATTGCACAAAAACACTCTCCTAAACTATTAGATATTGTACCAAGTACCTGTAAGTATCGTAACAAGAGCTGCAGTAGGTATCTTCACGAGTTCAGTAGCAGCTATCGTAACGAGTTTAAAAGGAGGTACCTTAACGAGTGCTGTATTATATATTGTACAAAGTACTCTTGTAAGTTACGTAACAAGTGCTGTAGTAAGTATCGTAACGAGTGTAGTAGCAGGTATCATATTTTATCAAGTGCTGTCGATATAATAGTATCTCTAGTAGATATCATAGTAAGTGCAGCAATAGGAATCTTCACAAGTGCAGTAGCAGCACTTGAAACAAGTTCCATAGTAAGTACCGTTAAGAGTGCTGTATTATGTATCGTACTAAGTACTCTTGTAAGTTAAAACAACATTCAATGGTGGTACTGTTAAACTTTGTATTTATTGAAGAACATAACGACGTTTCGGCCGTTTGGACAATGTCTGGGCCCTCATCAGGTACAAAAATCTATGATGAACAAAGATTCTTAACAATACAAATTTTGATAAGTATAATAAACGCAAATTAAGTAAAGTGCATAATATACCTCTGATTCTTACGAAGGGAATGTAAAATCGTAATGTAGTCACAGTTTCAAGTTTTGTTGCTTTTATACCCTGCACATATACAAATAACACAATATACGCATACAATACAATCAAATAAGAATCGCAAGCAGTTCCTTCTAAGACATACGTAAACAGATCCTGATTTCCTAATACCATAAATGAAAAGGACCCTCAAATCATGTACATCCAGTTAGCCACCTTTTTTAATTGACTTAACGAGAGACTTGTTACAATTTTTCAATTTTTCTGTATCTTGTTGTCTATCAATATTATCATTGAAATAATGTATATTTAACATTTTCAAAAACAGGCGCTTTTTATAATTTTGTTCAGTGTTTAAAATTTTTATTCTATTAAAATTAAAGTTGTGTGCAAATTTAATACTATGTTGTAAAAGTACATATATGTATCCTTTTTTTCTCTATGTCCTTTATATGTTCTGCAATTCTTAATTTTTCAGCTCTCGACGTTTGATCGACATAACAGCGGTGTTATTCGTACATGGTATGTGGCAAACAACATTATTTTTCTCTAGTGGCTCGGTTACATCTTTTTCAAGTGAAAAGATCGAATTCAATTTATTGTTTAAACTGTATACAAGACCAACGTAAAGCTTCTTACAAAATTATTTAAAAGGACCGTGCAAGTAAGGAATGTACGGTAATGATAAGATCAGTTTATAATTATTATTGTTTCTATTGCAAATATCAATCATGTTCATGTTTCTTAAGGTATTTATTCTTTTGTTTAAAAATTTATCAATAAATCTTTGAGGATAGTTGTTAGCTAGTAAAAGTTAATAAATTAATTTTAAATTACAGTTATAAAATTGAGTGTCTGCTAATTTAATGGAAAAGTCTACTAATCTGTGAATGATACCTATTCTATATTGCATTGGATGGTGGGAGAAAAATTTAAGTATCGGCCTAAATGTGTGGGTTTTTGGTACCAATTAGTTAGCACTGTATTATTTTGTTGACTGATAATTTTCAAATCTAAGAAACTAATGCTGTTGTTGTTGCATGTCTCAACAGTAAATTGTTATTCCGGACAATAGATATTTCAAATGTTTTTAGTATAGTTAATATATTTAGTAGGTACATATATGAGAATATCATCCACATACTGCACAGACAGTGGAACATGAAAACATAACTTCTTTAAGCATAAAATTTCAAGCAAACGCATTATAAGATCACACAGTACTGGACTACAGGGACTGCCCATTAATGAGCCAAAAACTTGGTTATAAAATTTTTTGATGGAATGGAAAAAAGTTAAATTCAAAATGAAAGATACACCCGTACAAAATTCATTGAGAGAAACATTGATTTTACCACTCAAGAATTTCTTAAAATATGTTATTGCATTTATGATTAAGGCTTTACTAGTACTAGTAAATAAACTAACAACATCAAGACTAATATAAGTGTAACCAGGCGAACTGATAATATCTTTAAATCTATTTTTTAACTCATAACTACTTTTTACGTGTGATTTCGCCAGAAATATATTCTTAATAAAAAAATTAGAAAGAAATTTTGGAAAACTATAAGTAGGTGAATTCAGTGTCGAGACAATAATACGGATAGAAAAGTCTTTTTTGTATATTTTTATTAGTCCGTAGTATTAAAATAAGTTTTTTCTAAGAATATCTTTATCAAACTTGTTCAATTTATGAAAAATACCGTATTGATCTGACTTGCTTACAAAATTTAACGACCCCAGTAAAACGTTGTTCCGTGCACCAAAAATTTTAATGAGCAAGCCATTCAAAATATCGCACACATTTAATACATCTTAAGAAAATTTTGCACATGAAACAATTTTTAAGTCGAAGAGTCTGTGTCGTCCCAGGTCTGTGTCATTTTTTAAAGTAACAGTTGATTCAGCTTCACTCGTGCGTATTAGTATCTTGACTGGCCTATCTATGCTCCGTTTGCTTTCTGCTACGCTAGCCAGGGCTTCGGAGGTGTGGGACCTGATGCTTCATCTCACCCCCATCTTCATTTGCAGTCATCTGAACTCATAGCATTTAACACTAACGCTATCCCCTCAAAAGATGGCTCGTCACAACTGCCACTGCCGAACTCTCACGCACATAAGGCCAATGTGGGTGCGTGCCCTGCTATGATATCTTTCAATCTCGAGTCGACTGCTGCTGCTGCTGCTGACCCAGGTCGAGTACGATCAACACTGCTTTCGCGACTAGGTTCACTACTACTTCGATAGTAACCATAAAAATGGTAATAGCTGTAAAATGTAGTTCTTTTTAAGGACAAGAAATTATTGACAAAAAATTTCGATACTCCTTAGACCTAAGTACTTCATCTTTTTTGATATTTCCTCTACTTAAATAGAACCCCAGGTTACTTAATTGTGAGCATTTATAGAATACTAGGAATATTTTATAATAAAACTTACACAAAACCCTTTTGGATGGCTCACTATTCACAATTTTTGCATACGCAACGGTATTTCAACTGCATTTGTCACAGCTATCTTTGTTATTTCACAGATAATAAGAGTTACTTGGAAAGTATTGAAGTTTTCACCGATGGACAGACAAAATATCCTTACGTTGATTCTTCCAGTTAATACTTTTCAATTTTAACATCACTTTTTCAGAAATATTAAATCTTAATATCTTAATTATTTTCATCATACTAATATATAAAAAAAAGTCGCTAAAACCGTTGTAATCGCTAACGGCAAAAACTACTAAACCGATTCTGCTGAAACTTTGCAAACCGCTTCTTGACACTTTCTAGATGATTTTAGTATAGTTTTTATCTTAAAAAATCTCATAACAAAAGCAATAAATAAGCTTGAAGTTTTGCAAAAATACGCCTGCTTTTCAATTTGGTTAAGTAGGATCCACTAGGTGGCGTCGACATAAAATCAAAGCTACCTGCAACAGAATTAAATAAATGTGGTTACAACAGGCCAGAGCGTCTCCAAAAATTTTGCCGTCACCTGCTGGCAGTACATCAGACTGCGTTGAGGATGTAAATGTTAGTTATGTAGCTGGGTATGTCCCGGTTACCGATGATGCTCTTCTCCAATGGGCAAGTGACCTCGGTCTACTTCCAACCTGAACCATCAGGATTGACAAGTGCCACCAATAAAAAATTTTGTAACCGATAATGTCTCCAGCAAAATACAAGGAGATGTGTCTAGCCAGAGCAGAAGCTGCCCCAATTATTTAGAGTAATGTGGCTATTTCATCATCCGGCCTGCTGCAGTCAGAGAAGTTTTTACTACAAATGCAAGCCAGGGAAGACAGCTCTGAGGAGCACGGGCAGCCACAACAGCTGCCTTCTCAGTGGTCATCCCAACAGTAGATCCACAGAAAAGGTATTCTCTAGGCCCACTTTCCCGACTAACGATGGGTGGTGGTTCATCCAGGGAACGGCCCGAAAACGAGTGTTTGATCAGTGGCGTACCTCTCTCCACCACGGTCTCCGTAAACACAGACTTCGAGAGTAAGAGTCAAACTACCAAGGGTCTCATTATGTGCTTCAATATACGTAATACGGTTCGAGATTCACCGTCACATCACTAACTTTATGATGGAAACGTAGCAGAAAGTTATCTTTTGATGTTTAAAGGTACATTATGACAGTAAATCTCGAAAGCTACTGCGTATATTAAAGCACTCAATGAGACCGTTGCAGCCAGCTCTCCATCATCAAGAATAATAATAAGGACAGCTGAAAGTCTCACCACTGGCCCTTGACAGGGCCATTATAAGTATTTACGTTACCTACTTAACCCTCAATTTCACTGGTTCTTTTAAGGGCCACCTAAATTTAAACTACCTTGCCAACAAATACATTTTTACTACCATTTCCGGAAACGATTCGTCGACTAAAAGACTATGTTAACTAAAGACGGCTACTATCAAACAAGTCAGTCATTTACTGGCAGTTGTCACGAGGGGAGTTGTTTGTTGCAAGGCTGGGAATTCCGGTGACCAACGACCCTATATTACCCTCTCGACTCTAAGCATTTAACCAGAAATCACCGATCCTCTCCAACGTCTACGCTTGGCGAACCTAACAGCTACGAAGGGAAAAAAAACTTCACTCTCCTGATCAGTCTGGAACTTCAACAGCAGGCCAGAGAAGATTACCCTGAGGTATCCAGGCAGTCACAATTGCTGTAAACTTCAGTTAAGAAAGAGTTTACTTAAGAAGCTCACCGGTCTTTTTTCGGGGCCATTGGACGTCGAACTACGTTGCCAACTAATATATTAGAACTTAACAAAGTTGACAGAAAACAGACCTTAAGGGTCACAAAGGTTCTAGGTTTAATGTTATTGTTTAAATTGAAAACTACTACTTAATTTTGAATTAAAAACTGATTTAGATTAAAAAATTTAAATTATTTTCTCTACTTATTGAGTTGAAAAATTATAAAAATAAATTTTTTATAAAACTTCCGTAGTGTTAACGTGAAACGGTCAGAGGAGGGAATCTCCTTACATCATTAATTGACAAGATGTCGCAAATTCATTAAAATTCTTATTGTATTACAGAATTACTTAAAGCTTACACATTTGAGGAATCGAGTCAGTCATCTAGTAAATTTGTACGTGAAATATGATTTTATATCCAATCAATTTTGTGAGTTCATGACCAAATTTTATGTACTAAGTAAAATTGCCAAAACATCATGATGTTTGTGCTCCAAAAAAAACGTTTTGAACATTTTATCAAGAATTAAAGATAAGCCTAAAAAAATTGACAATCAATTAATAAAATTAATAGTTGGGGAAGCTCCCCTTGCAAAAATGACGCCAACAGGAGGCAGAGAGTTTACTATGGTTCCAAATAAAGTATTTAAAGTAGTCCATTGTACATTTTTCAAAACAATATTGAAAATAATATCTACTGGAAAAACTAATGCTACATTTATTTTTTAGTTTTTACGAATGGAAATATGTCATCAAATAATACTCTGTCGTATGATGAGTACAGACTTCAGTTGACGGCTCTGTATAATCGCCTTCGGAATCCTAGAAAAACAATAACAACAACAACAAAAAGAGAAAATTGGAAAGAAATACTAGTAATTAAATTTTTCTACAATAGTTTTTATCCGTTTTAATTTGTTTATTTGTATCATTAGATGTTATGAGTCGTTTTTTTTAATTTTATTGTCATATTGAAATATCATGTGTACTTTACACAACTCTAAATGTCTTTAACTAAAACAAAGTTGGTCATAAATTGGTCTTTGCATACTTTTTCCTAAATAGCGTCTTATTCTCTGACGACAGAATATAACTAGATGTATAATTTGTATTTAAATATTTTCGTTTAAACTTGTTACGATACCCGCTAGACTATGGCTAAATGAAAGGCTGAAAGTATTCGCTATGCACCTGTATCAGGTGATGCCGTCGAGAGAGAAAAATTGTCCCTTACTAAGATTGTCAAAATGCATGGAGCCTTGTAGAAAATTTTTTTAATAAACTTAAAAAAAGGTTATTAAGGTCTACTGTCATCTAGCGGATGATATTTAAACTACGTTTGATCTACCTCACCAACAAATTTTGATTTTCTATCTAAACTACGAATAACTTGCCTTCTCCTCATTGGTGAGAGATATTTGAAATACTCACCTCTCATTGGTGGGAGCTTCCTGTTCCAAGAGAAATGTCTATGACCGCTGAGTAATAACACGCTATCATTAGTACTCATAATTACAAAATAAGTAATAACAATACTGGTAATAAGCACAGTTTCGTAAAATAGATGGAAAATAACTTATATAAATTAAAAGTAAAAGGACACCCTGGTAAGAACAGAATATGACTAAAAACACATTCTTTATGTGCACTTCTGTAAACGAACTATTAACGGTCATGCAAAATAATGGTACGTTCTCACTGCCAGATAACTTTATGTTTTTATTCGGTTCAATACCAATGTAGAGTAGGCTCTTTTGTAGTAACAAAGGGTTTATTCAACCTTGATCAGCCGTATTTTTGAAACATAGAGGTGTTAGTTACTTATATTAATTGAGACGAATAACCAAATAATATTAGCATCACCTTTTTCCCATTTTTAAAGCATCTTATTGGTTGAATTTTGGCCTTATTCGATATGGATACTAATTGATATATTAATAGTTACACCTTCTTTTCCCACTACGATAAATAAAAATTTGGAAATTTTTTTAAATATCAGAGACTATGATGTGGTAAACATAAGTTTTGACTGCGAATTATTTTTGCAACAAAAGCTTACGTTATAGTCATTGCCAAGATAAGGTGTTTAAGTCATGAGTAAAAACTAGCAATCGAAGTTGCTAGACGTATGTTTTATAAAGAGGTAACTGTCACGTTTATCCTAGGGCGCACACATACACACACACACACACGTAAGTGTATTCTGTATGTGAATTGCTGCTAGCAATCACTGGTAGTTCTGAACAGGTTGAGCTTTTGAAAAAACCGTACAGCTCTGTATATAGGGTTTGTGCAACCGCTAAACTCTATTTTTTTAAATCTGAAAGTAAGTAAAAAAGGAGTGACAGATTTATAAAATCTCAATTTTATTTGTTCACAAAAAGATGTAGTTGTAGTAGTAGATGGTATTTCGCTTTTATCATTTTAATTAAAGTTAAATATACAATTTTATTTATGCAATAATAATTTAATAAGATAAAGGACGCTTTATTATGCAATTACAAATGTAATGATACAAAATTTATAAAATTCAGTTTTTGGTGCGAATAATAGTTTCATTTATTTTGATTTTGATGGGAATTCCCTTTTATGGGCTTCTAAGCCTTGACGCTTGTAACTTTTACCACACCAACCGCATATTACATCGCCTCCTTCTAGGACACAGGTTGTCTGATGTCCAAATAATTTTCCAACCGTAACACTAATACAACAGCGATCGGATGCAACATCTATTGGCTCCTTACCCATCCTGTGATCTGTCTTTATATGCCTTATTAATGTGAATGGGGTTGAAAAATATTTATGGCACAATAAACAAATACTGTTATCTTTGTTAACGTTTCCCGCGTTGTGCTGTCGTTCGTGCAATCAAGTAAAATATTTGTTTTTAGCGGTATATGCCCATTGAGGTTTAGGACAGGGATAGTTTTTATCTATGTGAGTCTGTACAGTTGCGTAGATTTCTGGATTACCCAGACTCCAGGATACTGCCATACCTGGGCAAATACATGTCACAAAATTGTGCGCAGAAGACTACCAAATTGGATTTCCAACGTTGACTGCCTCGCATAAGTTCATACCGGTATTGATTACTTGGTGGTATACGTAGTCGCAGAGATACACAAAACAGCCGGGTGGTTGAATGACTGTCTCATACGGCAGTCCTTGAAACGCAAGGTATGCTGGCGTTAATGCAACATTTTTGTGGTCCATTGGTGTGGTAAATTCTGCAATTCATGCACTGCAGTTTTCACCAGATGCACGTAAATTACGTATGGGTTCGATCACTTTCTTACTTAATTCATACGAGCATTGAGGGTAAATGAATATCCATAACTTGAATGCATTTATTAAGCCCCAATGCATAATATTACATGAGTCTAAAAACCCATCTCTATGTGCATTTTCATGAACGAATATTTACCTGCTATGTAAAACGATGGTATGTTTAAATCATCAGATCATAACTCTGTATCTCTATTACGTTTAACAGAGATGTGATGAGGCAACTTGTCTAATAACGAAGGCATCATCAAACTTTGATGAGCCATATTCATGCAAAAGTTTGTGTTAGTTGCCCTTCACCGATTGAGTCTAACACCCAATTAACTTTAGCATCAGCTTTTGCCAATGTTGACAGTATCTCATTGGTTGTGTTTTAACCCTAAAAAATATATATACTAATAATAAAATCAACGGCTAAACTTTCATCTCTTACAACCTCACCTAAAAATTTAAATACTGTTTTGAAATATCACAGACTGTGATGTGGTAAACATTAGGTCTGATGCAAATTATTTTTGTAACAAAAGGTTACGTTATAATCATCGTTATAAGCATTGTGAATGCATAGTCAAGACACAACCAAGACATAATCAATACATTATATATATATATATACTTTTTTTTAAGTATTCGCGTCGATGGCAGCGCTGCAGATAGTGTTCAGGTCGTGCACTTCTGGGAGCTGGGGCTAAAAAAGCTTCCTACGCTTAATTTTCTCAAGTCCACGAATATACATATCAGACTCAGGTTAAGAAGTGTTGATCTCTTATAAATGTGATATTTATATTAATAAGACTTTATGTAATTCTTCAACTACATTATCTCAGAATATCAAAGTGTTTGCTATTTAATAACAATGTGTACCATATCACCTACAAGAAAAGCCACAATCTAATATTGGTGTGCGATATTTAAGTAACAGAACCATCAGAAGCCCTCATTCCGTCCCAACATCACAACAGCAGCAGTTAAACAACTGCCTTCTCATCCCAAGCATGGTGCATAAGGACTTAACTTTACTTTAAGGACCACGGTGACTATTCCCAATCCCAGCATCAATGCTACGTCTTACAAGATGTCAAGTCCATGCTTCCTACTTAATGCAGTAATGTTCATTTTTCCTTCTCCTCATACAATATACAAAGATTTAGAATCATAAAAACCAAATTTTTCTTTCTAGATCTATTGCAGCAGGCAAAAGTACGCTGTCTCCTTACCTCATCCACGGTGCAGACGAACAACCACGCTGTTCACCTTCTCCATTTCCTAGCACTGTAGCAGCAGTTTGAAAAATACCCTATCTACTTGTGGGGCCCAGAACAGAGGTATATAAAATTATTACACTTTCTTTTCGAATCTTTTTATCTACAGGTATGCGTTTACATAAAATGATATTCTCTACGTCTTTGAGTACAAAATATTTTTCTAATCGACGATGACGAAATTCTATTATTCCGATTAAAGAACTTGCAAAAGATAAACGCATAAAAAAGTGTTGAAATACATTTCTCGTATAACTAAAAACTAAGGTGGGTCAAAATTAGACTGAACCATAGTGTCGAGGAAGCAGTGTTGAGGAAAATGAAATTTGATTTTTGAATGTATCTACACTACAACAAACAGTTCATTACTCTAGGATTATAAAGGAGAATTAATCACAAAGCTAAAAATGTAGGTAAAATGATGAGGAAAGATGTAGAAACCAGTAGGACAAATATAATACCCAACTATGCCAGATACTCGAGATCGCAGTTGACAACTGTAGACCGCTCTGTATAGACAGATAGTTCAAAACTGACCCAGCGCGCCCACCCAAAGTAGTCGCAAGACCCCCCTTCCCTTTTTAATTTTCCTACCCACTGCAGTCGTCAGGACTCATCAATCCCTTACACCTTATGTGAAAAGCCGGGAAAAGAGAGAGAGAGAAAATGATGTAAGCAATTAAGAGAGGGGGAGAGACCTATGACCCGAGGAAACTTAATGGGAGCAAAGGAGATGGAGGTGTAGGTGCTGGATAGAGAAGAAGAGAAAATGTTTAGCTAATGAGAGTATAGAGAGAGAGACTTAATGAGAGTTGGTGCGAGAGCGATTAATTGTACTGACTGAAACAAAAGGAGAAAAAGAATGAAGGTAAGAAAGAAATTGACCGGCGCTTGTGTATGTGAATATGTGATAAATTTTGTGTAAACTTAGTGTGCTGCCACCTTCGGCATGCTGCAAGGTTGATCCTCCACCGCTCACGAGGCGGTCTACGAATTTTAGTCGTTTTGACTAAACATGCTCCCCCCGTTGCGAGAGAAGGCGAGCAAATCGAAAACATCGTATGTGTAGCGTATTCGAAAAAGTGCTTACTGTGCGAATCGTACGATGGTGTGAGAGTGTAGTGGTGTAAAAGTGTGTTTACAATTCGAGCAATGTTTATACAAATCGGTTTAATATAAGACAGACAACACGATCGAAAATTTAGACTTCTTGTGACGATGAGATCGGTAGTGGACACAACGATGTGACGTTGCGTTTGAAGCTCTCTTGCGCAGTTTTAACGGTGACGACTCGTACGATGCCATCAGCGCCCGGGTGGATCTCGACGACAACCCCCAGCCGCCATCGCATGCAGGGTTAATTTCTATCGATAAGGAGGACGACGGAATCGATACCGATCTCGTGATTGGACTTGCTCCACTTTTGTCGACGTTGAAGTTCGTGAAAATATTCCAGGTGCCATCGCTTCAAAAAATCTTATCGTGCTCTCGTGATGAAACGCTATGCTGACAATCGGTTACCTGGAACACAAGAAAGGTCAGCTTCCGGCAAAAAATTCAACGGTCTTCCAATTAATAAATGTGCCAGCGTTATGGCCGCTATATCATAAGGATCATTCGATATACTATAAAGTGGTCTAGCAGTGAGAATGGCTTCGATTTTGATAACGAAGGTATTAAGTACTTTAAAGGTTAAGAGTTGTTCGCCGATCACTTGCTTAAGATGGTGTTTAAACGATTTTACTGCCGACTCCCAAATCTCACCAAACTGTGGTTAAAGCGGCGGATTGAAATGCCAGATGATGTTTCTCTGGACTGCGAAATGATCAACATCGTCACGAAACTGGTCGGAGTTAAACAGAGCGTACATTTCTTGTAATTCATTACTTGCTCTGACAAAATTCGTGCCATTGTCCGAAAACACGTGTTTGGGAATGCCGTGTCGGCCGCAAAAACGCTTAAACGCGCCTAAAAATTCTTCGGTGGCTAAATCGCTCACTATTTCGATATGCACTGCTTTCGATGCCATGCATACAAACACACAACCATAAACCTTGACACGATTCCGATTCCGCAGTTTCTTCTCTTTGATGTACATCAGCCCAAAAAAATCTATTCGCACGTGAGTAAACGCGCCTGACTCGGTAACGCGTGCTGATAGCATTTTTTCCATTTTACTATGAATCGGATTGGAGCGATGGCACACGCATTCTACGTATTTTCGTACGATTTTTCGAACTTGTTGCTTTTTGTCGAACAACCAAAAACGCTGTCTTATAGTGTGTAATGTAGTTTGGATTCCCGCATGCAAAGTACGATAGTGCGCATCTTCGATTATCAAATCAGATACATGATGGTGCGATAGTAATAAAATTTGATACCTTTGATCGAAGAAAATTTTCGCCTTTTTAACCGTCCGCCAACTCGTAAAATACCATGCTCATCAACGAATGGATCGAACGCTGCTAACCGTGCACTTTTTACCTTTTTAGATGCAGACACACGTGCGATTTCTTCAGCCAATTGCTCTGCTTGAATTAATTTTAACACCTAACGCTCCGCTTCAAGTCTTTCTTCCAAGCTGATCGATTTCTTTTGAACTTATTTGAACGATGCATACGAAGACAATACGCAATCTTGTTGACTAACTTGGAATATGAGGAAAATCGCAAAAAAATTTCTACCCCTGAATTTACTTAAAGACACGTTTTGCTCTTAAGACCTGGTAATTTGCTCGGTGACGTTAATGCCATTCTCGACCACTCGCTTTCGGATTTTTTCAACCCCTCAGGTCCATTCAGCCACATTCGATTTTTTGAAAACTTGGTAGGTAATTGACCTCGGGACAGTGCATCAGCCGGATTATCTTTCGTTCGCACATGCATCCATTCGTGAACGACGTCCAGCACTTGAATTTTGCTAACTCTGTTTGCTTCGAAAACTTTAAGAGTTTCCGGTGATTTTCTAAGCCAATGCAATACGATCGTTGAATCCGACCAGAGTACTACTTTATGAATTTCAAATTTTAGAGATGGACGCATTTCACTGTACAATCCCACGAGGAGCAGGGCACCGCATAGCTCCAGTTGCGAGATCGTTTTCAACTTTACCGGAGCTACTCGAGACTTCGCACATACCAGACGCACAACGCAATTTCCATACCGATCTACTGAACGCAAAAAAAACATGCACCATATCCTAATAGACTTGCATCGCAAAATCCATGTTACTTGATTTTCGTAGGCCTATCGATAAGGATTTTCCAGTCTACTGCAAAATTGTGGATGAAAGATAGCTGGTTCGCAAACTCCACCCATCGCGAATACAACTCCTGCGGTACCGATTCGTCCTAATCACACTTTTTTTCCAACACTCCTGAATAATTAATTTCGCGTACAGAATTACCGGCCCCAATAAACCCGGTGAATCAAAAATCTTTGCAATCTAGGAAAGTATATGGCGCTTCGTGATTTTATTTGGAATTGTAATTTCTTTGACGGTATAAATAAATGTATCCGCTCGCGAATCCCAAGTTACCCCGAGTGTTTTCGAAACTGATTCCGTCTTTACCGCACAATCACTCTCAAAAATTTCCCGATCTAGCGTATCGAACGCGTATTGATGGTTGGATGCCCATTGTCTAATATTTAATTTTCCGCGCCCCAAGATACCGATAATTTCGTCGCAAAGTATCGCAATCTCTTCGATCGAATTTGCACCTGTTAACAGGTCATCAACGTATAAGTCGCGTTTCAAAATTTTTGCTGCTCGCGGAAAATCGCGCCCCTCATCGTCCGCCAACTGGTGAAGCGTTCGTATCGCGAGATAGGGAGCAGAGGCGACTCTGAACGTGACCGTGTTCAGCTCGTATACCGTTATCTCTTTCCCATGATTCCAAAAAATACGCTGATATTCCCTGTCGTCGGGATGCACTAAGACCTGTCGATACATTTTCTCTATGTCTGCGTTCAAGACGAACGCATAAGATCGAAATCGCATCAAATGTTCGAAAAGTTTCGGTTGAATGGTGGGGCCTACAAGTAGTTTTTGATTTAACGAGACGCCTCTGTCGGTTTTCGCGGACGCGTCGAATACTACACGCACCTTTGTCGTACTGCTCGACGATTTTACGACCGCATGATGTGGCATGTAGTATTTGTCTGGTGTTTCGTTTTGCAACAACGTCATATGTCCGAGTGCTATGTATTCGTCAAGTACTTTCGTATATTCGCGATTGAGTTCATCGTCTGCTTACAATTTCCGGCGCATCGCATAAAACTGACGAAGGGCTTGCGCGCGAGAGTTTCCTAAATCCGCTACTTCGTCGTTAAATGGAAGACGCACAATATACCGCCCGGTTCGATCGCGTGTTGTACTTTTTACATAATGCTGCTCGCATAGAGACTCCGGATCTGATACGCCCACTACGTTTTTAACCTCTTCGATTTCCCAAAATTTCGCTAACTGTTCGGTTAAAGCACTTAAGTTACACGTCACTACTGATTTTTCGAGGTTCTCATTCGCAATACCGCCCACGATCACCCAACCTTATTGTGTTTTTTGCAACGTTAAATCGCTCCCGTTCTAAACGCGTATTTGACCGACTGATAGAAGTGATAACGTGGCTCTGAAGCCGATGAGCATATCTACTGGACGCGGAATATGAAAACGGGGATTGGCAAGTTTCAAATTTGGTGGGATCGCTATTGACGACCGCGGAAAAGGCTCATCGGGTACGAAATCGGCTATTTAAGGGATGGTGAGAAAAGTTAAAGTTTTCGCGAAATCGCTTGTACGTGACCGGAAATTAATCTCGACCCGATACTTCGCAGTCGTGTTTAATGCGTTAATCGCACCCATGGGAATAGAACACGCATTTAACGGAAGTTTTAATTCACGCGCGAATTTTTCAGTTGCAAAATGGGCCGTAGCACATGTGTCAGGAAGCGCGCGTGCTTTGACGAAATTACCCTGCGCATTTTTGACTCGAATAACTGCGCTTATCATTAGCTGTGACTGTGCGGCTCGGGTGATCGTCTCTAGCACGCCTACTTCAAGTCACGCGCTTGGCTTCGCATTCTTCGAGTCGCGATGGAGAGACGTGTGATGCCACTTGCCGCATGTTTTACAGGACCCCGCTCTACAATTCCCTGAGTGTACTGCTACGCAATTTTGGCACAATTTTTTCAGTTGGATAACTTTCCATCGCTCTTCAACGCTCAACTTGTTGTATTCTGGGCAAGAGTAAATGCGGTGTGCCTCTCCGCAGCTTGAACATTTAAACGCGTTCGTGCTAGTGACCATCGCACGCGCCTGTCCCGTGTTCTCCGCCCGTTTCGCAGCTGTCTCGAATTCTCGGTCCCCTTGACGCTTTGCCCCCTTTTCCTGATTCACCCGCCTGATTTCGTCCTCCATCGTAGACAAATGGAAAGTTGTCGTGTGGATAAATTTTAAAAACTGGTTAAGCGACGGAAAAACATTTAAATCCTGTGCAAGATTTGTCTTGCGCGCCCATGCCCTCCCCTCACCCTCTTTCTGCTCAAAGAAGAGGGAGCTGCTGCTCGCTTGCTCTCTGCTGGCGCGAGCGAACTGAGCTCACGAGTGGAACCACGTGTGTGCACGCCTCGACCTCCTGCTTCGCTGGGGACTCTTGAACCGGACCTCCACGTCGATCTGCCTACTCAAAAATATCGGTTACGGCTGATCTGCCGATCTTGTATTTACTCGACGTCCTAATAAAGAATAATTCAAACATTGGTCCTTCGAGCTGGATAGCGTGACTGGGACAGACAACCGCCAGAACCTCATCGAGCCCAGGACAGCCAGAACCACTGTGCTACGCGAAGCAATGTAAGTAGGACGATGTGAGATGCGATCATGCGAAAATACATTCTCTACGTCCGAGAACGTATCGAGACATTGGGCCTCTGTTGCAAGTGATGCAATCGTGCAGAGCCGCGCCACGTGGTAGAGCGATTTGAGGTTATGATAGCCTTAACAAGATGCGACAGGCGAGAGACGCTCCACCGCGACTGCCGTGCAGTCCACGTCGTGGACCTCGCGTGCGACCGCGATTACTCAGTCAGTGAGGCTGTTGAGAGGTTTTGGGTTGCAGATTACAGGCTGCTTCATGCTTAAACCGCGGGATTTACTACTTCACGTTATCCCGCGGCTGGTCGGGTCGACAGATTCATTTGCGATTCCTCACGCCCTTTTTCTCAATATTCTACGTAGACTCATTTGGCACGCACGATTGCACCACAAGTAACAAGGCGCCGTTTGAGAGACAAGCGTCGAGCTCAGCGCGTGACTAATTTACAGGGATAACGAAGGCTGGCCCTCGTTGCTGGAAACGCAGCAAGCCCTGCTAGAGGTTCTCGCGGAATTCACTCAATCCGCCAAGAGCGTCGAGGTATGGAGCATGGGTCTCGTCGACGCCAGGCTCGAGCTACTCGCTGATTATTGGAATGACTTCCAAGCCAATCATAAGGATCTGATTCAGGGCGCACCTGTGGATAAAGTTGCCTTCTTGAGAGCCCTGTACAGGTCCGCAGAGGGATACTACTTCGACGCTAAGGCGTGCCTGTATGACGCTAGGAGTCGGCTATTCCCGTCCATGCCAGGAGGTGGTGGCCAGTTACCACTCCCCGGACCGCTCCCTGGACCGCACTCGGGCCTTTGCCTGCCAAGCATCAATATCCCGCTCTTCTCTGGCCGTCGCGAGGATTGGCAGTCTTTCCGCGACCTGTTTCAGGCGCTCATTCACCAGGATGCTCGGCTCACCGACGTCGAGAGGCTTTACTACCTGAAGGCAAACGTACAGGGTGAGGCAAAAGCAGTTCTGGACCCCTTGCAGCTCGTTGGCTCCAATTATTCCACGGCCTGGAGTCTTCTTGTCTCGCGGTTCGAGCATCACCGCCTCCTTGTGCAGGACCACGTCATGGCACTCCGAACGCTCAAGCCTCTGCGCGAGGAGTCCGCTGCTGGTCTGCAGGGCTTGCTCGATGCCTTAGAAAAGCACCGTGATCAACTGCGAGCGCTCAATCAGCCGGTGGAACATTGGGATGTGTGGATGGTCTCTTTTGCCTCGACCGCCATGGACCCCTCGACTCGGAGAGCCTGGGAAGACGAGCTCGAGAAGTTGGAGGCAGCCAGCTCTGCACAAGGGGAAGCGGCCTCCTTCTCCACTTTGTCCAGCTTTCTGCGGAAGCGCGGCCGCTCTCTGACTTCAATGGAAGCCTTGCGCCCTCCCCGATCGACGAACGATCCTGTACGCTCGACCGGCAGTCGCCCTCCCGCGCCGACGCCACTCAGCCGCAACCACCGATCTTTAGCCACCCACGCAGTCAACGATGACTGCCCTGCTTGCCACGCGCCGCACTACGTAGGTCACTGTAGCCGTTTCCTGGAACTGGACACGCTTGGGCGAAGGGGTTTCGTCGCTCAGCACAAGCTGTGCTTTAACTGCCTGAAGCCGGGCCACATGGCAACTGTCTGCCCTTCCCAAGGCGTATGCCAATATTGCAAGGCGCGGCATCACAGCCTCATCCATGATGGTGGTCGCAAGCGCAGGGCCGCGCCCGACCCAGCACCAGCTGAGGCAAAGCAGTGTCTCTTCACCTCGGACTCCAAGGACGGGATCGACGCGGCAGCTGCTTCACCGTTGTGACTAGCCGTCTTGCCCACGCTCAAGGTTCAGCTCATGGGCCCCGGGGGGCGGACAGTCACAGCAAGAGCACTCGTCGACGCTTGTTCGGAGATTTCAATCACGTCCACTGCCCTTGCTCGAAAGCTTGGCGCCAGTCCCGAGCCAGCTGTCACGAGCATCTCTGGCGTCGGAGGCGCTGTCTTTATGCGCTCCCCAACGATTGCAAGTTTGCAGCTCCAAACCTGGAACTCAACCCGGACGTTGCGGCTGACTGCGCACTGCTTGCCCCAAATGGGACTCCGCACCCCCTCCGGACCGTTACAACCAGCCGTCATCGAACTCTGGAACGATTTACCAGATCTTTCAGACCCGACCTTTGGAATACCGGGCGGCGTCGATATCCTACTTGGAGCCGACGTGTACCCCCATCTACTACGGCCAGGGCAGTTATTCCGTGGAGATATCGTCGGACAGCTCACCGTTGCCGGCTGGATGCTCGCTGGTCACGCACCGGGCCAAGCGACCTCGTCCTCGCCGGCTGCTTGCATGACGACACAGGACACCTCAGCTCCGCCTTGGCACGAGCAGCTAATCGCACTGATGCAACGGTTTTGGGAATTGGAGGACGTGCCACGGGTAATTCGTAAATCTCCTGATGACATCGAGTGCGAGGTCATCTTTGCCGATCATCATCGGGCTGCCGACGGGCGCTATGTCGTCCGCCTCCCGCTCAAGCGCGACGGAATTGAACGACTAGAAGAGAGCTTAACCGGCGCTAGAGCATCCCTTCGTTCGCTACAGCGCAGATTGCGGGGTGCCCCGGAGATGGCCATCGAATATGCACGCTTTATGGACGAATATCTTAGGTGCAGGCACATGCGGTTACTGACCGATGTGGAGCTACGCGAGTCGTCGGGCCTCGTGCATTATATCCCGCACCATGGCATCTGGCAAGCTGGCGACCACCGGAAGAAACTGCGCGTCGTATTCAACGCATCGCGACCAACATCCACTGGCTATAGCCTCAACGATATCCTGCACGCCGGACCGAAGCTCCAAGCCTGCTTGCCGACTGTCTTGCTCCGCTGGAGAAGGCATCGGATTGCTTTCTGCGCGGACATCCAGATGATGTTTCGGCAGATCTGGATCGACAAGCGTGACGTGGACCTCCAGCGTATCCTGTGGAGCACTGATGACTCTAGCCCGCCGAAGCACTATCAGTTGCTCACTGTGACCTACGGTGAAGCTAGTGCTCCCTATCTCTCTTTACGGACGATTTCCCAGCTATGCGAGGATGAAGACCATGCTTGGCCCGAGGTCGTGCCTGTCGTCAAACAAGATCGATACGTCGATGATATTCTCTCTGGCGCTGACGACGTTGAGACGGCTCGACTTCGCCGCGACCAGCTGATCGGCTTGTTGCAAGCTGGGGGCTTCCCTCTGAGGAAGTGGGTGGCCAATGATCCGGAGCTGTTGCGTGATCTCTCTCCAGATGCCCGACTAAGGCCAACCTGGCGACAGCTCAGCGCATACGGTCTTGTCAGCGAACTTGGCGTCAGCTGGGACCCGATTGACAATTGCTTCCACCTCACACCGCCTACCCTACAGCCACGGCCGACCAAGCGCGCGATGCTTGCCGCTCTAGCACGACTCTTTGATCCCTGTAGATGTATCGCGCCCGTTGTCTTAACTGCCAAAATGATCATCCAGGATCTCTGGCGAGCGCGACTCGAATGGGATGAGCCCGCGCCTGCTGCCATGGCCCAACGCTGGAGCGGATTTCTGACTCAACTGCAGAATGTCCCTAGCATTGCCATTCCTCGCTGGATCAGCTGCAGTCCCGCCACTAGTTTGCCACTCCACGCATTTGCAGACGCGAGCCGGCGCGCGATGGCTGCTGTCGTGTACTCGCGCTCTGAGAACCCAGCCGATGGTGTCTGCGTGAGTATTTTGATGTCCAGGACCAAGTTGACCCCCATCAAAAGCTTGCAGCCAGACGCTACTAGTCCAACACGTATGACGATCCCTCGATTGGAGCTACGAGCGGCACTGCTCGCAGCGAGGCTGCTACGCAAGGTTGCCGAGGAATATGCTGTGAGCGTTGAGCACTGTCACGCCTGGAGCGACTCCTAGATCGTGCTTCACTGGCTCCGATCATCGGAGCCGACAAACAACTCATTGATCGACAATTACGTGGCTCACATCCAGGAGCTTCTGCCCTCCCACGTATGGAGATATGTTCCGACGGACTCTAATCCAGTGGATGTGGCGTCCCGGGGCACGGATCTGTTCACGCTTCAGCAAATGTGTGCTTGGTGGGAAGGCCCTTCTTGGCTCACGGGCCCTCTTGACTTGTGGCCAGCTGAAAACGCAAAGTTGCCTAGCTCCTGCAACCCAGTCACCGACGGCGCCCTCCAATCTTGTTGTGCTGTTCAATGCACTACGCCAAATCTGCTCGAGAAGTTCTCAGACCTTGGCCGTCTCCTACGCTTCCTCGCTCGATTGCGTCGCTGGATCCGTCGTCGGCTACGTCGAGATCCCGCTCCCTCGCCTTTCACCCTTCTGACGACGATTGAGCTGCGCGATGCCTACCTCGCCTGCGTCCGCCTCAGCCAGCGACAATTCTTCGCGCTAGAGATTGCGAGCTTGCAAAAGGGCGGCCGTGTCCCTGCGAAAAATCCACTGCTGTCTCTAGACCCGATCTTCTCCGATGACGTCCTTCGAGTTGGCGGTCGTCTCCAACATTCTGCGCTCACCTTCGATGAGCAGCATCCGCCAATCCTCGACAGCCGATGCAGCCTCGCTCGGCTCATTATCCAGTGGGCTCATTTTCGTGCTCTTCACGGAGGAGTCAGAGTCACCAGCGCCTATGTGGCTCGCAAGGCCTGGATTGTTGGCGGGCGGCGGCGAATCAAAAGTATTCTCCAGGGATGCGTGGTCTGCGCCCGACTGCAGGCGCGGCCCGCCACTCAACACATGGCACCTCTACCGGCCGCACGGGTTACTCCTGCTCGAGCTTTCTCTCGCACTGGAGTTGACTACGCTGGCCCATTCAACATTTTGTCTGCTAAGGGCCGAGGCATCCGTACAAGTAAGGGCTACGTCGCGATCTTCGTCTGCATGACCACCAAGGCGTCACACCTTGAGCCCGTTGGTGATCTCTCCACCGAGTCATTCATTGGAGCGCTCACAAGATTCTGCGCCAGGTGCGGTCGGCCCTTAAAGATCTGGAGTGATAACGCCACCTGCTTCCGCGCCGCAGACCGTGAAATGCGCGAGGCTCTCCAGGATGCCGAAATAAAGTGGGAGCATGTTGCTGGCTCACTGGCTGAACAAGGCGTCACGTGGCACTTCATTCCTCCACGGGCGCCCCACTTTGGCGGACTATGGGAAGCCGGTGTCAAAGCAATGAAACATCATCTCCGTCGTGCCCTTGGACCACGCAACCTCACTTACGAGGAGTTTTCCACCGTTTTGGCCAGCATCGAGGCGGTCCTCAATAGCCGCCCTCTCACTCCATTCACCGGAGGCTTAGATGACCTGGACATCCTCACCCCTGGACACTTCCTCGTCGGTGGCCCGCTGAATTCTGTGCTTGAGGCCAGTACCCCGCCCGAGAAGCTCGATCACCTCAGTCACTGGAAGCTGGTCCGGGGAATCCGAGACCAGTTCTGGAGCCGCTGGAGCCGCGAGTACTTGAACACGCTCCAACAACGACCCAAGTGGAAGGTCTCACGTCGTAATTTCCAGGTTGATGACGTCGTCGCCGTGGTGGACGCCACGCTCCTCCAGTCTAGCGGCACGTGGCCGCTCGGTCGCATCATCTCGGTTCATCCCGGACCCGACGGGCTCGTTCGCGCCGCCACCATCCAGACCACCACTGGTGAATACACCCGTCCCATCAGCAAGCTCTCTCTACTGCCCGTCCGATCGCCTAGTGCCGGCGACGCCGCCTCCAAAGACCCTGTGGCCGAATCTGACCCAGGTACGGCGGGCGGAGACTGAGATCGTTCACGGAACGAGGCGGGCGGGTTGTGCAAGATTTGTCTTGCGCGCCCATGCCCTCCCCTCACCCTCTTTCTACTCAAAGAAGAGGGAGCTGCTGCTCGCTTGCTCTCTGCTGGCGCGAGCGAACTGAGCTCACGAGTGGAACCACGTGTGTGCACGCCTCGACCTCCTGCTTCGCTGGGGACTCTCGAACCGGACCTCCACGTCGATCTGCCTACTCAAAAATATCGGTTACGGCTGATCTGCCGATCTTGTATTTACTCGACGTCCTAATAAAGAATAATTCAAACAAATCCAATGACTCTTCCCATTTGTGTCTGATGGGTATTGGAATGGCCTGCTCCAAAAAACGCAGGATCATCGATTCAGCCGGTTTTATGCCTAACGAATGCAAAACATTCAGATGCTGACGGGTGTCATGGACTTATCTTGACAACGCCTGTGCGTTGGCAACCTCTAACGGTTTGATGATAACATTCATCAGAGCATCTAAATGTTTTGATGCGAGAACCTTCTTCTGGTTATATGAATCGACGAGAACCTTCCACGCGTTTTTGTAATTTTCTGCGGTCGCGTCGAAAATTAAAATTTTGTTTAGAGCCTCTCCCTGTAATTCGTTTTGTAAATAAAAAAATTTAACCAGGTCATTGATATCCGTAAGCGCGTCTACCATGGTTCCGAACGCGTTTTCAAACGTAATCCATTTTTCGTGCTGACCGTCAAACTTGGGGAGTTCGGCAACTGGAAGTTTTAGAAGCTTTTGCTTCTTGAAAAAAGTTGACGAGCCGAGAGGTTGCGTGCCGTTCATGGGATTGTGTAAGGCCCCACCTGGCATGGACGTGATACGTGCCGCAAGTGAATAATATCGGTCTCTCATATCCTCGATCGCGATGTGATTTTCATCGTCCGGATCAAGCTCGGCAAGCTCCTCGAAGGCTTCGCAGTGCAACTCTTCGTACGCAATAAAACTAGTTTTTAACCGCTCGAGTCGCAGCATCGCATTGGTTTTGTCGATCGCTTTTTGTTTAAGAGCGTTCACGATCGACGTAAGCTGCCCCTTCAGGGCGGCACGTTTTGAAAGGACGGCTTTATTTTGCGCCATTCTTACTTAACGGATGTAGCCCTGTCAAAGGTAGAACTAATTCTCAGAGCAGAACGATAAAAACTTGAAAAAAAAACACAAACTTGAAAAAACAGAAAAAAAAATAAACAAAAACTTGATGAAAAAATGAGCTTGAAGAAAAAAAATTAAACTTGTTACAAAAAATAAAAACAAAAAATTGACTATTGTTAAATTTTCTAAATATTGTATTGAAGTGAACGAAAAAACTACGGAAAAAATTAATTAAGCTAATTTGTGAAAGTAACTGGACTCGAAATTAAATATACTAGGATAATAACAAATATAACGAAAAACCGAATTAAGTATCCTTTACGAATCAATTGTAGTTAATGCTACCAGAACAATAGTATGAACTGTTATGGAATCGAAAGGTTAGAATGCTGAAAAATCCCGTGTGACCAAATATTTAAAAGCCACGCGACCGCAGTCCTTGGCGTGCGAGATCAAGCGCGTCCTACCGCCCCCCTTGTTATTGTCAGACTCTCGATTCTCTTCTACTAGGCCTAGTTTTCGCGCGCGTGCACGTTCCCGCTCATTATCGACGCGTGATTACGTCCCCCAACGAATCTTTGTTCGTCTAAAAATTCTCAGAATTCGAATTTGATGTTCACACTGAATTTCTTGCTTGCACAAACCGACACTCGCGTATTATAAAAACGACACTCGCGCACTTCTTACAGACTATAATTGTTTATTGACAAAATAAAATTAAAATATAAAGAATTCTTAATTTTAATGGGACCCTGATCGAAAAAACGTTAAATTAGGTGGGGTAAAATGTGAAATTAATGCTATTTTTCGAAAAATAAAAATTGACTCTAAAAAAATCGAAAAAAAAGCTGAAAGAATGCGGAATAAAAATAAAAATTAGAAAGGGAAATTTTCAATAATTTAATATTTTCACTACAAACAAACAAAATAAAAAAGGTACAGAGGAAGAAATGGTTTAATATGGTAAATGCAGAAGGGAGGGCAAGACACAATAAAATAAAACAAAAAAATGGAAACCGAAAAGTAAATACTTAAAACTAACGGGTGGTGAAAAAATATCGACTCTAGGACTTATCTTTGCTCGACGAAGATGCACGTGACGACTGGCGGTGAGATCCCCCGTTGCTGGCGCCGATGGCAACGGCCTCTTTGAATTTTCTCCAACTCCTCGTGGTCCTCGTGGCAAAGGGTCAATCCTAAGAAACACGATCAACAATTCGACGATGACACGCGAAAAAATCGAATACGTGATACGAATAAAAAGTTCAACCTCACAGTAAGTAACCACGGTAAAAAAACAGCAATTTGCCCCTTACGAGCAATATTTTACTGCTGTACTATTACTGTAGGATTTTCCAGACTATGACTTAAGTGGACCTATCTGACTGTGTTTACCTATTATGTAAATCATACATTGGCCAAAGTCATGGCCAAAAAGAGGGAAGTATGATGTAGACAAGAGAAAAAAAGAACGTCAAAGAACATTGGTTCTTATCCAGAACTCTCAGCTGATTCATATTTTCTTGCTGATACTCTGCAATAACTTTACGTGTCACATTTCATTCAAAGTCTTTTCCTTTCTTAATTTATTTGAAAGATTCATACAGTGTACTTTTTACACTTTCTTGAACTTGTTTGAATTCCATAACAGTGTGTTTTTGTCTACTGTTGCGTTGCATTAGTTTTTGGTAGATATACGGTTTTCTTAGTTATCGACACGTAAATGAAAAAAAAAAAAAAAGAAAGCATTCATGATTACTGCTTTGTTTCAGGTCGTACGTTCTTGTGCACGATACGCAATCATAGTGTCAGAAGATGCACGTAAAACGTACTCTGCAAAATGGTTCAAGAACGTGCTACCTGCAAACTCTATTAATTAATTAATAAAAGTGTTGCAGGAGTTCTTTATTATTTACCTGGCAGGGGTGCACGTGGTCACGTTGTACCTTCCATATCTAACACGTAGTCCTGTAACCATCCAAGTGGTGGTAGAATATCTACCGCCTGACGCTAGGAACAACAGGATAGTGAAGGAAATGTATGTTGCGTATGATAAAATTAGTAAGTGATACATTACAGTCTTACAAAATTTATTATACTTGTAAAGTTTTGCATGATGGGAAGAAAATTAAGCGGAATACTTTTTTAGTTCCCAAAATATGTTTCAAAGATTATGAGAATCTTCCAAACGTTGACGGTACACTCAAAAGAAAGCATAAAGACTCCTTGAGTGATTAAATGTCTTTGCTGTTAGAGCTAAAACTTTCTTTCAAGAAGAAAAAAAAAATCTCCAGGTAAATTAAAATATTAAAAGACACGTTTTTTATCCATCCTTAATTTTAACTTTCAAATTATATTTATTTAAAAATATTTCGTAGAAAAATTAACCCAACTGAGTAACTATGACGCGTGACACCAACACAGGTAAAAAATTAATTTTATATTAATATTTTTCAAAATTCGTATTGCATTCTGATAACAACTATTTTTTATTTTACATATAGAGTTGATAGGAATAAGAGTACTCCTATTGAATAACTTCAAGAGCATCACTTGTGTCATCACTAGCATCAAGATAAAAGTGCCGTTGCAAGCGTCGCTGTGCAGACCAAGCATGAACCAGACTCATCAAGAAGTACAAAATGCATAATTTTAAAAAGCGATGACAAATTTATACAATCATTAAAAACAACTTGTCGCGATATAAAATTTAAAATTACCAAGCCCATGAATACAGCAAATACTTTGGAATGGCATAGAAAACGCTTTTCGGGAACTTATAGCAGTTTTTAAAGAAATTACACTATGAGTAGTTATCTTAAGGGAATAGACTTGCACTTGGAAGCGTTTACAAAAGGATGAGCGGATTTCAATATCAAATTAATGAATCAAATAAATCTTCAAGATATCTGGGATCTATGACAAAAAATCGAACAGGGCAAATAAATCATTGACATCGCGAAAACCTTCGTAGTTGAGGTTTTTTATGTCGAACTCCCTTCAGGGTGGGGTGCGCTGGAAGACGAGTTAAATTATTAAAGTAAAAAAGGTATTTTAGTTATATGTTATAGAGATAATCTATGTTTAGTTAGGGCAATTGTATGCGGTAAAGCTTTGTCCACGAAAAATTGTTCACCTAATTTGCCCCAACAATGGAAAGAAGTAAGAACTGAGAATAAGCAAAAATTAAAGACTATAAAACTAACAAAATAGTTTGCTATTAATATGAATAATAAACGAGGGTGTAGATACGTAGAAATTTCTCAATTTCAACGATATTTCAAACAACATAAGATACGTATTTGGGTATTTGATGACGACACTCCTGGAGATAAATTTTCTTTAATTTATGATGGTAGTAACGATGTGGCAAGTTGTTGTTCTTTATTGCTTAATATTTAGTATTACGCGATAGAGCGGTGTTAGCTCGGTGGTAAGCGTGCTTGTTACTGATTTAACGCTGTTCTAAGGGTTGTATGTTTGATTACCGGTGAATGCAGATTTTTTCAAAAATTGTATTCATCGCAAAAAGTTTCTATGTAACCCTGGCTGTTTTGAAGTAGGTTTTTCCGTAAAATTCTTCTTCAGAGTAATTCCAGAGTTTTCTCCTTGGCCCACAGGTTTTTGGACCTGGGTAAATGCTAAACAGTGTTAGGGCTATAGGTAGGGATTAGCCTGTATCCGATGCTTCTGCAGAGAGTACTGGCTTAACCAGCGAAAAGTAAACGTCCTGAAATATGGAGTCCTCTCCAGAAGAAGGCTACACAGTGGCGGGTGGACCCGATTTGCCATTGGTGCAGAGAGTGTCAGCTTAACTAGTAAGGTAATCCACCAGAGATACTCGCACTGTGCCCATGGATTAGGTATAACATCAGTCAAAAGGGTTGGAAATTTTTGCGGCAATACACCCCCACACATAGGTGGTGAGTGGGTAGCTCTGGCGATTAGGCCAGTACGCTGTTGCAGTAACCTGGTGAAAATAAAAAAAATTATGTAGTACGAGAATATAGGTCACTACTATCTAATTAAAAATGTATTAGCTGTAAAGTCAAGTTATTTTTGCATTAAATGTAATAAATCATACAATTATGTAGGAAGTTATGATTGTCTGTCTGTCTGTTCCGCCTGCAATGAAAATCCCGATTTCAGTAACATATATTACTTGAAAAAATACGGGTTGTTGGCAAAAGTTTAATGGTCCGAAATTTTTTGATAATCATAAAGCTCAAGATTCTCTTTTGAGAACGAAATTCTCTAAACACGTGATAAAAACCACTAGCTAGACAATAAAAATATGTAATACCTGTGACAAATTTGTAAATTTGCCATAAGGTAAGCATAATAGTGGAAATAAACATTGCAAAGAGTGTAAAAGGGTTCATAAGCTTAACACGCTATCTAGTATTCAAACTATAATATCAAAGTGTAATTTAAATACTAAAAAGAATTGTTTCATTTTATATGACTACGAAACGCTTCATCATGTAGAATTACATGATACCACCATTACGTGTGTACACATACAGATCCTTTGCGTGTTGTGAGTACGATGCGATGCACGAATAGACGAAATCGAAGAGAATCTCTACGTAACTTGTCCTTCCTCACCCACCTCTGTGGTTTTAAACAGCTTACTTTCAAGGGTGATGAGTGCTTAAAAAAGTTTGTCGATTTTGCAGTGAAATTTGAAAGTAAGACGTTTAGTTTTTTTAACTGTACAGCGCATAACTCTAAGGCTATTGAGGGTCAATTTATATTAAAATATATTGTAAATAACAAAAAACGTACCCCCGAGGCTATTCTTCATGGGTGTTATATTATTCGTACGTCGTTAGGAAAAACTAAATTCGTAGATAGTTAAAATGTTTGTTACGAGAGAAAAAAATGATAAAAGTCCTTATCTTAATTCTCGCTTCTACTCACCAGATTTTATGAACACCCACCATTACGCAGAGTTTTTACAATAGTACGATAAAGTAACTTCAGAGATAAGCGCGTAGTTTGACTTTAAAGAAGAACTTGTTGAGTATTGTGTGTTATATGTTAAGATATTACGAGAAGCTCGCACAACTTTTTGAAAAATTCTTATGCATGTCGGAAAGTAGACCCCTTTGTTAAAAGTGTGACAATAGTAAGTACGTGTTTCATTCATACAGAGAAAACTTTTTTTAAAAACATTTACAATCGAGATTATTCCTGCAGCCAGGTATACACACGCAGCGCAATTTTCTGAAAATGGATCCATTGACATTTGTGGGAAGAAAAAGTAGGGAATGTAGAGATCAAACATGCAGCTAGATCGCTGGAATATCGTCTAATAGAAGGCCCTCTTGGTGATAGTTATTTGAAACCTCAAATAGAAAAAAAAATTTGAAAGGAACCGTGTTTTCGTTTTATGGATATTATTTTCATGGTTATATTTTCTATTTTCCTAACAATTGGTATCAAAAATTTAATAATAACGAAACTTTCACGGAACGATACGCAAGTACCATAAAAACAAGTTTAAAAATTAAAGAGTACGACTACAAAGCGATTGGGATGTGGGAGCATGATTTTGACAAATTTACAAAAAAATTATAATGAGTATTTAGACTATATAAAAAATCATACAATTGCGAAAATCTGTATTTTGAATCCTCAAGATACTTTTTACAGCGGTCATACGGTAAATATTGTTACAAATTATACGGATAAGGATAATACAAGGATAAAGTACTTGAACGATTGCCCACTATACCCTAATATTTGTAAGACAATTACATTTCCACTTAGACACCAAAAAATGAATACCGGTAATGACTTTAGAATTATCAGGAAAAAACTTGAAAAATTTTAAAGAAAAAGTCGAGGGCTTATTAAAAAACACAATTTTACTACCGCAAACTTCATGTCACCCTATACTTCTTACATAAATGAATAGTCACCTACTTATTGCATTGTACCACCTGTGTGTGGTAACATCCTCTCTGGAAGAATGTATTCACGATTCAGTGTCAGATAGAGCTTTGTCAGGTACATGGGTATCCGTCAAAATAAAAAAAGCTCTAGAACTAGGATATAACTTGTTAAAAATTGATGTCATTTGGCAATATGAAGTTGCTAAATATTACGCCATTACTCAAAGTAGTGGTTTATATACGGAGTAATCAACACTTTTAAGAATAAAGCAAGAAGTGAGTGGGTGGCCCAGCACGGATAACATGGAAGAAGAATAATTAGAATTTGTAAATAATTATAAATATAAAAGAGGTATTAAGTTACATTCCAGCAACTTAAAAGAAATTCGGGTCTGCATTTTGAAGCAAAATTATGTTTGATCTCTTTTTGGGAAAAATTCGGTCAAAGGAGATATTTACCTTAAAAACAAGTACAGTTTATATTCATAAAAAGTTACTGAAGGCATTATGTGATAGTGAAAAGTATCTAGAAAATTGTCTACCAGCAAATGATAGTGTTATGTGTATAACGTGGCGATATAAAGAGAAAGTGGAGTTTTCTTCCCTGTGTACAAACATTGCTGTAGCTGCATTTACGACAACTCAAGTACGTTTAAAACTATACAAATGCTTGGAAAAAATCGATACAAAAGTTTTGTGTTATGATACAGACTCAGTAATATTTACAAGTAATGATAAAAATGTCAGTTAATATTAACCACCTACCAGTTTGTTATTAGGACAGTTAACACATAAATATGAGGTGTATGGTAAAGGATCGTATATAGAGATCTTTGTTTCAGGAGGTCCTAAATTTTATGCATACCACGAGCGTACAGCTGCTGGGAAATTTCATGATGTATGCAAAGTTAAGGGTATTCAATTAAATTATAATAATTTATTGAAAATAAAGTTTGATTCTATTGTAACTATGGTTGAACAATGAAATGGAAATAATCTAGAATCAAATAACACAATAAAAACTAGAAATATAATGATTAAAAAGTCTGGCATACATGAAGTGGTAACGCGCATGAAAAAAAAATCTACGATAGTTTTTAGAAAGTGGCGCCTTATTTTAGAATTATTATCTTATCCTTTCGATTATAAAAAAATAAATAGAAATAAATAAACTTTTTTTATTATAAATACCGTATGCGCCATCTAAAAAGTCTCTGCTGACGGAAATTTTGATTTCCATCGGTAATACTGTCGTGTGCCAATGTGCAAGTATTAACCATCCCATATATCCTCTTTAAAAGTATTAGCATGGCACTTCCATTTGCAAACACTTGTTATAATCAAAGCAGATGAAAAAGTTTAAGCGCATCGTGAAAGCATTAATGTATGAAAATCCATTCGAGTTTGATTTTACTTAGATGTATTTTAGATATGTAAGAGTGTTGTAGTGTCTTAAAAAATCGAACATCATATGGAGGCTTCAAAAACCCGTTAAAAATTTGGAACTTGACGGTCAGTTAAACACTGTTCCATATAATACGCTATTGGATGCGCATATTTTAGAAATGTTAGAATATCAGAACTTTTGCATATAATCAATACAAATTGAATTGTAAGAATTTATTTTCATAAAGGTCTACGTTTGGACGAAGAGCAGCGTGATGACAGTGTTGTTCATAAATGTTGCAACGGTCATTTAATAAAAAGAACATATTACAATCGATGAACTGGCAAAGTTGAACATAGACGTAGACTAAGGTTATTGCTAAATGAAATCTATAAGAATTTATCTTTATGTACATAAAAATTACTTGATTAAACTAATTGACTAGCTTAATTTATTCGTAATAGATCTCTTGCACACTGTTCAAACATACTGCTCTTCTTCAAAATGATCATGTTTTGAAAATGCTTTCCAACTTTTTTTCAGATATTGCAAGGCTTATTGTGGCACTCACTATTTCATCCCTTGATAGAATGAAAAAAATAAAAAGCAGATATCCGCCTACAGTATAAACTCCATTAACTATATAAAAAAATGTATCTCATGAAAACACTTTCAGATATCATGTTTCATGTGAAACTATTTTAAAAGTTGAAGTATGGTATATTAGCATGGCTCTTCAGAGTAAAACGATAATATTCAAGTATTTAAAAACAAGATAACGATTATCAAAATAACGTCTGTTGGTATGCACTTGTAAAAGATAAAGACAAATTATATTGTAATTATAATTTTATACATTTTGTAATAAATAGAGTTTTTTCTCCACATAAGTGTAAAACCTTTTATTTTTTCCTAATTTTATATTTTTTTATGAAATTTTGATACTAAACATGTATTATGCACCAACGATGTAGAAAAAGAGACTACGATGGTTATAGTTTTAAAAGGTGAGTCAATTGCTTTTTTCATCTTTTTTACTTATAACATGATCATTTTTACGATTTTTTTCGAAAGGGCTCGTTAAGATAAAGAAGCGAGAGAGAGAAAAAAAGAGACAGAGGGGAGACAAGAGAAGAACTGTTATAAAAATGAGTGGACAGTGGGTGCTTAGGTACCCAAGTAAAAAGTTATACTTCTATAAAATTATGTAGCAGATAATATAATTATAAATATAAATATACATGCCATGAAACGATATTGTGTATAAAGGTGGCAGAATTATCGTTGGAACCAGTATACCTACGTTAGTTGGATGTGGTTTCAATAAAAATTCTGATATTTATTAACTAAGACATTATAAACAATATATTATGGCACAATACAATATAAACAATGTCCCTTCAGAAAGTTCATTACACATTGGTTTTTTTGACAGATATCACTCATACCTCAAAAGTTTACTCAAAGTTCTACAAGAAATACCAAAAAAAAGCACATTATTTTATAGTATCCTCTTTCACATGTTTTATTTCAAAAATTTGCAATTTAACATGTAACCTTACGGAAAAATCACTTGGAATAACATTTATAAGATCTGTAGAAACCCTCCGACTGTTGTTTGTATAAAAGACTACTTTGAGATAAACCTATTTCATTCTTAAACATATCCATTATTTTTTGTTTTTGTTTAATGACACAAGAAATAAGGGGTCAAGAATGCGTAAAAGCGCGTATGTGAGCTCATCCACATTAAAAGAATAATTTTCATTGTTGCTACATATATTTGCGCTCCTTTCGCCTCTCTAAACTTTGTGAAAAAAGAAAATGCAATAAAAATTAGTTATTGTATTTATACAGTACCGAAAATTTTTTTTTTTTTTCAATATGGCAATCATGAAAAAATGTGAAAAATTGTATAAACAATTTCTCACTTATTTTAAAAGAAACAGATTTATGATAAGTAAATAAACGGTCATAAATGCATATAAAAGCTGCACTGCTGATATACACTAATTTCGAAATTTTTGAAAAAAAACTGGTACCAAAAGGATATATTTTATAAAATAAATTATTTATTTATTCAATGTATGATAAAACAAAAAGTAAATAAGGATTTACATTAGAAATGTATTACAAATTGTAAAGTAAAGTAAAGTAATCAGTTTTTCATTGTCCGGCCTGCTCATAGTAGAATGGGTAAGAAATTCGCCCAGTACGCAAAAGATATGGAGTTAAAATCTATTTGGAAACTGTTTTTTTTTTTAAATTGGTTGAAAGAAAAAATAAGTTACACTTAAAATATTTGATGTGGTATGCTGGGATAATGTTGTGTGGTGTGGTGCTATGACGTTGTGTGTTGTAGTACTAGGGACCAGAAGAACATCAAGAGGGTTGGAGCGAAGAGGTAGAATCAAAGCAAAATCCACTTTCGTTACATTTTTTCTCAAGGTCACCAATCTGAAATCGTTGATTTACTCCATAGCCCAGAACGCGCCTATAGAAGTATAACTTCAAAAAAAGTTTTGCGTACACATTATTCCAATACAATTGATCTTTTTTTTGATAATTTTCTCCAACATATGAGGGAGATATTGCTACATTCTGCAAAAAGATAATATAAACGCATGGTGCAACATGTTTTTACTTACAATTAGTACTTCATGATGTTTTCAAGTAGTAAGATAAAAAAAAGTACTATAGAAGAGGAGACTCCACTTCTTAATAGGGAGGACCAGGAGAAAAAGACGCTATTTTTGTCGGTAATAAAATGTACGACCAATCGATTCTCCAGTAACCACAAATCTTGTCCATAGAATAAATATTACAAGAAAGTGGAGTGGCTCACCATTATAGATTCCAAGCTTTTTACGACTCTGACAGGCATTTAATACCAAAAAAAGTTGCAGTGATATCGATACACTCAAACGTCATCGGTCATTGGTCAATGGTCAATTAAATCACCCCACCCATTGAAAGATTTACCTTACAATATAAAAAAATGGAATAATTACCAAGCGCCAGAAGTTTATGAAATAAAGTGGTTTGAAGGTAACATCACTACAAGTGATTCAAAACATTGCCTTTTTACATTTACTAATAATCTCAAGAAAATTTCTATGTATGGTAATGATGGAGTCAAATTCGTAAGTTCGATACGAGAACACGAGGTTCATGACTTATCACAAAATCATACCTCATTCACAATGCATGAAAATAAAAAAAATTTCGTTACCAATGTCTTATACATGCGTAAAATGTATTCCAAAGAAAAACAGTTATTTTGTGCATAACATAGAGCGTGTTTACTAAAAGAAAGGATCATCAAGACCTTATCACTAAAAGCATTATCACAGAATAGTGATGCATATTATAACGCCTCCTAAAATCTTAAAAGTGATAGCCCACAACCACCATTTTCCAGTTGTTAAGTCCTGGTAGATAGTATCAGTATAATAAAAGAAATAATCAATGAATTTTAACTGTACTTTTTGAAAAATATATTGCAAACAAACGTTGTAATAAATATTTATGCTTTTTCTAGATTGTTTTCCTATCCAAAATTTTATTTTTAAAAATTCCATACTTATCAATATTTGAAATAAGAAATGTATAAATAAAAAAAGTAGTAGGCAAGTTCCGAAGAGATCGAGTTGAATTAACGTAACCCGTCAACGAAACCATTAACCAACTAAGCTATTCGGGACTTGCATCTTCCAAAATCCGAATAAGGTACTACAACAACTTTGTGAGTAATAAAAGTATACAAGTCGATCATTTACATCGTTGGCTACCAAGTCAGGTAATGTTTTTTCGCTGCATGCTCGTTCCATATACCCAAGAGAGTAGTGGAGGAACGGAGAGAGTGGCGTTTGATGTGTACATAGAGACAAATCAGGTGACGCACATACATCAAACCAACTCATGCGCAGATGTACATCTGTGTATGTGAGTATACATGTATACGTGTTAGTATTAGCTACATCCTACATCACCGCACTGTTGCAAATACCATCACCTAGTATTTAACGTACAAGCTTTGCAAAATATAATTAGTAAAAAAAAATATTGCCATAATGGATACCCGCTAGCAACACCCGTGTACAACTATGATGTGCGGTCCAACTAGCTGTGATAAAATATTTTTTGTTTAAAAAGTTTTGGATAGTATATAATAAATAGCAAATACTACATTTGACCGTAATTTATTTTATCATGCAGAGTGACAGGATGGTTATAGAAGTAAAAATTTTATGAAAAAATGGACGGCAAATGAAATTTAATGAAGGGTTGCCAAAATCATTAGATTATTTAAACGATCCTCATTTACATGCATGTACAAATGCAAATTTTTTGAGTGCTGAGCTATGTTGCTGTCTGTACAACAATGTTAGATTATAAATACATTAATCTTACTTCATGTAAGAACTCCCTTGCTTGTGCGTGCATGCGTACGCTCGCACGTGGTGCACACGTTAGCCTCCACGTGGTGCATGCGTACGCTCGTGCGTAGTGCACACGTAAGCCTGCGCGTAGTGCACGCGTACGCTTACGCGTGGTGTATACGTGAACTCACGTGTAGTGTACGCGTAGAGTCATGGACAAAATTTCTAAAGACAAAATTTTTAGACACAATTTTCAGAAATTTTGTCTTGACACGGAATAAAATTTTTAGAGATAAAATTTCCAACTAAAGTTTATTAAAAACACTGTCTGTGTAAATTATGCTAAGGGCAAGTTTTCTGAGATAAAAGTTTAAGCTCTTATTCTGTAACATTTTTACATGTAAGACTCTTTTGCAGGCGTATAAGTATATAGGTTTGTATAATATCTAAAATTATTAATACTTTTCCAATCAGAATACTTTTTTTCGTATGATAAGGTAGTAGTTTTGCGTAAGACATGAATATTATAGCTTTAAAGGGGTAGCTAAAAAAAAAAAAAATAAAAACTGAAATGTACATAGTCAGTGATTTATTGTTTTTTATGTCACTATGATATTTTTACAGTAAACAAACACAACCTATGGATTATAGTTCGAAATATCCATACTCTTGCACTTAATTTCACATAACTACACTAAACAAAGTTATTTTTTTAACATAATGTCTAATTTTTTAATAATATCTGTGAGTATCATTTTTATTATTTGGTTAAAGGTAGTGTTTCCTGTTTTTGGCGATAAAAGAGATGGATTAAAAGGGATCTCTTTTGACGGTTACAACGACAATGCCAAGAATAAAAAAAAACAAGGTTGGTTTTATAACTTAAAGCATTTTTTATGCATACGCCCAAGCATACCCCTCTCTCTCTCCCTCTCTCTCTCTCTCTCTCTCTTTCTCTCTCTCTCTATTTAACGATCACTTTTAACTCTTTAACGTTCACTATTCAATGTTTGTGTTTTTATTGGCTTGTGGCGCACACATATCTATGATATTGTACATATGGATCATTTCAGAAAAACGGCGTTGTTTTATGACACGAGCATCAAGCAATACATACAATTATTACGTTTGTTAACGTTTTATAAGTGTAAACTATTTTTTAAATAGGATTTTGAGATGAATTAAGCAGCGCATAGTTAACGTGGTAACCTTATTTTCATGCTATATTATTTAAAAGCATGAAATATGGGGCACTTTTTATTTTATTACAAGGCCAATGCTTTTATAGAATAAATAGGTCAATTATAAAATACTTAAATGTAACCATCATTATTAATTTTTTGACAGATACGCATGCATACAAAAAAATGTTCGGCCAGATAATGCTTAGACCCCATCTAATAGCTCATCTTATTGTACCCCCATCCACCACTGGCGCAATATCGCTCTTCCCCCACCAACATGGCCTGGTATCCCCGTACAAGAGCACGAGCTGAGCTCCGCCCACCATTACCACCCTAGGGGGGAACAAGGGTGGGTTCAGAACCCCCATAGTCTATCTACTCACCTATTTTACATACACACACACACACACACACACACACACTCAGGCGTACCATGTCATGCACACCTTGTAACAGTCACCGTCTTCGCGCTTATGAGTAACCCAAAAAATTTCGCTTCTACTCACGCTTTTTTAACATCCACCTTATCCTCGCAATCGCTATTACACTTATTTGCTTGGGTCACTCAGATACCTCTATTCTCGTACTTGACTCTAGTGTTCTATGCACAGTAGGGGAGACTGGGGTGAAATGGGTACTTGAGAAAAACGGGTATTTGCAGTATTTGATAAACTATAGAGAAGAATCTGGTAACTTTTTTAATGTTGGAGAACAAACAGACAATTACCTGTTGAAAAATGTAATCTTATCTTATTTTAATCAAGTACATTAAATACAAAAAAAACTTATTCTAATAAAATTTTTTTTAGGGATTTTAAACAAACCCAAATTTAATATAAATTGCATGTGGAGTGTTACAAATAATATTTACTTAACGTGTAACTAATAAACTTTAAATGAGTAATCTAATTTTTTTAATTTTTCAAAAATGACGTTATTAGCATGATTTTGAATAAAAATTATTTTTGGGGCAGAATAAGTGAACTTTGATGAGGTAAGATGAGTGTGTCAGTACCATAGGTCATTTCCGACTGCAGAACACAAGACTTGTCAAAAATGTAAATACGTAGATACGTGTGTAAATATAGGGACTTGGTCATTTAGTTAATTTTCAATAAAACTAAGTGAGTAAACATACATCCTGATAGTTCTTATCTATAAAAAAGGTACGACTACAAGGTCATTGTCTATTGACAACTTGAAAAGTTCTGTGGATACGTTATCAACACGGGAAAAATTAGAAGCGACATCCGAAAAATTCGGTGTGCCTAGAGAAACTCTACTAAGACATTTTATAAACTACTCAAAAATAAAAAGTTTGGAAAATTTATCTTTGAAACTAGGTACATCACATATACCATAAAATATGCCAGGCAAAACAAATTCCTATTATTCCTGTTAGTCTACGTTTTGAGGTTAAGAAATTTGTAAAAAAGCAAATTTCATAAGTAACGATTTTTAAGCTTTCGGATGTTAATTTGTTTTCACTGTCCACCAGGAAAAAGATCTTGGTGATGAAATTTTGAAACAAAAGTCAAGATTACACGGTTTTATTGCATTGGAAGTACGTTGGCTTGCAAACGTGTATGCTAAAAATTTAGGTACACCTTATCAGTTCAATAATAAATATGGGCTAGCTGCAGAGAGATTTTTTTTGCTGGTTTTTTAAAACAAAATCTATAACTTTCCCTCAGGAAACCAGAACCAATGTCTGCTACTCGACCAACTGGTTTAACAAAGATACTGTTAGTAAATTTTATAATCTGATGGAAATAGTTTACGACAAGTACAAATTTGAGGCTTAAAACATATACAATATTGACGAGACAGGTGTATCAGTCAAACTCAAGACACAAGCAAAAGTCTTGGCCTCAAAAGGCAGAAGACAAGTTGGTATACAAGTCTCAAGAGAGAAAGGCACAAGAGCATTGAACAGCAGAAGCTCGAGGGGGGGGGGGGCTACGTGAGCCCGACGGTTGTGCTCTCACAGCACAATGTCCAGGCTCAGCGAGCTCAGTGCTTCTCCAAGCTCTCTCACACCGAATTTCAAGCTATCAGCAGACAAATTTTGGGCTTCAATGAATACAGCCGTTCATTATACAGAATGCGTACAGGTAAATGAGTTTAAATTAATATTTTATATACATACATGCCTGTGAATAATTTCATGAAACTTATTTAACCTTTATGTAACTCATTAATATAGTATAAAATGTTGAGGGTTAATTATAACATTTTGACCGTACAAACTAAGAATGGTCATTTTAAAAATGAGTAACACAATTTTTTGCAGTATTGAGCTACGTGAAAACAAATATAGTATATTACGTACCTATAGGGCGCAAAGTACAACTAGCGCGCCCGAAGGGCACACCTTGCACCCACCAATTGCTTTGGGTCCTATGAGGTGGTAAAGCACTTTACTGCCCATGGACTCTAAAGCTCTGCCATACCTTGGGCCCATGATAAAAAAAATCATGGGTACTTTACTGATCAGAAATACTCGTGCAGTGAAAAATAAATAATAACAATAAATTGTTTATTGAAGCAGCATTTCTTTATTAATATTTTACATAGTCTAAATATCATATCTAGTGGTAGCATAATATTCATCCTCTATTTTAAATAATAGACAGGGATCTATTTTTGGTAATGTTCTTGCATTGTAAAATAAGGTTGAATCACCATCAAGATCTACTTTATATGCGTAGAAGTGGTGATGAAAATGAGTAGTATTTATCTCAGTTACTAAAAAAAAACGCATAATCATTTATTTTGTAAATTTTTTTAATTCTGCAAAAGGAGGGATCGTCATCTTTTATTTTACTATTCCACATTTGTAATGTTTACCATTAATTTTTACAAATTTATACGTCATAGTACTGTTAATATTCAAATTAATTTTTTCTAAATCGGTGTCGTTTTTTGCGTCAACACTTCCAAAGACTGGTTTATCCTCCAGTAAATTTAAACACTCAAAAACATGACATTGATGAAGCTAATTTTTTATTGCTACTGTCCGTGAAACGTTTCTTTTGGAGCTTGTACTTACACCTATTGTTTTTAGAAACTTATTTTTTCGTTCTAGTGACATACTCCAAAAATTAACAAGAAGGCCATTATCTTTCATCACCCGAGGTATGTGATTAGCCGAGTGCATTTTACTGGTAAGATCCCCAAATAAATTTATATACATTTCATTGTGATTTTTTAATAAACTTTTTACGTTACATATATCAGCTTCTACGTATCTTGGACAAGATAAAATACCGTCAATTTGACGTACAATCAAATATAAGTGCCAGCTTTCATTTATACATGGTATTAAATCTCCAATAATATGGCATGAATATTTTGTTAAACATAACATCTCAGCAGCACTTTCTTTGATTTTTATTTTGTCCTAAAACATATTTTTATTTTTTGTTTTTGTTTCTTTTAATATATTACAAGGCCTATTTTTTTCATTTTTTCCATAATCAAAACTATGTATTCGACTATTTAATGTGTCAAGAGTTATAAGTTTATCGTGAAATATTATGGTGGTTAGTACTTTACTTATGGTTTTTTTCAAAATGCCTTCGGCAAAATCATGCATATAATCTAAACATCTGTTCTCTGTTAAATGAAAGTCTAATAAATTATTAAAAATGCATGGTTCAGAAATTCCTGTCGTTATACTTCATTCTTTAACATCTTTTGTGTAATTTTCTCGATTTCTCAGTAATTGTTCGTCTTCTTCAATCATATTTTTGATTTGAAATGAGTCCACTCTACAAATTCTACAACAGCGAGTATTGGAGAAACTAGACACAAAACCGCAAATTTCGTTCATGCCGAGGTTATCACCAATAACGTGCACACATTTAAAATAAGCTTTATGTTTTATGTCACCTGTATTAAGCTCAACTCCTTCGGTACCTAGCTGATTTATTTCTTTTATAAATCTGGAAAAAACTGCAGCATTGCTGCATTTTTTCCTATCGCTGGCGTAAAATAAAATGGCTAAGAATATGTGATTTAATTTTGCAACATACTCGGGGGGTAAAAATAGGCAAATAATACATCCAGCTCCAAGTTTGTTTTCACCTCCGTTACTTCCTAATTCATTGCCAATTTCAAAATCATCGAAGGAGAACAGCAAAGGTAAAACGAGTTTATCATCAGATTTGTATTTAGTAATCCATAACTTTGCTTGCATCAAACTTGATACATCTTTGTTTTCGCATTCTAAATATGTGATATAAGTAAGAATTTTATCGAAAAGTCTAGGGATTTCTAAAAAAATTTTTAAAGTTTTTCTTATGGGTATGTAAATAGCGTGAACATCCATCAACTGAACTTTTGTCTGTTTTTTTTCTACAAGACTACCAATTTGGATCTCTTCAGGGTGGATATAATTACAGTATTTTTTAGGCATTTTAAAACGCTTGAATTCTGTTGAAAAGTCTATAAATATGGATTTATACATGACTACAATATTTTTGGTTTTGTCAACAAATTTTTTTTCTGCAGGCGCATTCAACTCATGCTCAATTTCTTTAATTAATAATGGAATGAGAGTATCTGAAATGAAACTACTTATAGTATATATAATTTCCTGAACCGCATTACGAGGTATCTGTGGGTTATTATACATTTTCAAGCAAAATTTGGCCACAATGTGATTTACGTCGATTTTATGAGACATTTCAAACAGTTTATATGAAAGCGTTTTACTTATTTACGTTGCGTCTAAAACTCACAACAACATACACTACTTTTCAGCTGCAATAAACTAGACAATGATGTACATCTGATTATAAGTAAATGAATGATAGTTAAAGATTTATTAAATTGTTACATCGCAGACAATACTTAAAACTGAAGTATATGCTCTTAAAATTATAGAAATGGCTTTAATTTCTGAGAAAACTTAACTATATTTAAAAAAGGTGTATCGTCGTGAAGTGCATACACTTGATAATCTAAAAATTAAAAAATGTTTTTATACAACTTAATGTGTCTTGATCCACATACTTTCACTAATTTGTAAAGATATTCAACTGCAAGGCACAAAGAATCGACTTGAAACTTAGTCTTCTGATTTATTTCTACGTACACAGAATCAATAGCTTTCAGAGGTCCACAAACGATTATGTACGGGTGGTCCTCTGTATCAAATGTTTTTTTATATTTCTCTTCTTGGTGAGCATGGATTGACAGAAATATATCAGCGGAAGATAAATTCCTTATATTCTATGTAAATGTAAATTTTTTGTTAATATTTCACTGTCACAACAAATATTTAGTTGGTTAAGTAAAATGAAAAAGTTTTTAAAACTTTTCTTACCGTTTTGTAGAAAATAAAAGAATCAAATTGCTCTTATTTACTAAGTGTAAGACCTTTTTTTAATTTAAGAACATTCCCCGGCAACGGACATAACAATCCAATCAGAAAAAAAACTAAGATATCTGAGAAAAAAAATGGTGATTCTTAAGAGATGCTTGTGGTAGATAAATATATTGTAATAATACTAACCATTAGTCATAGTAGCGTTGCATTTTATAAGTTTCTGAATCTCCAAATTTTTTGTCTTTTCTTTGCAAATTTCACGATTGCATTGGCTACATATTTCCATGTAGTCTCAAAAAATTTATCTGGTAATGCATGATCTGCTTCGAAGTCCCTTACAATCTGTTAAGATTATTAAAAAATTGCAATTAATTCGCGAAGGTCTTTTTAACATTAAGTATGTTTAAATGTGATCCAAACTTTTATTTTATGGATTTATACCAAGTTATAAAAAAATAATTACCAATTTTAAACCATCAGAAGAACATAAGCATGGGTACAAGTCGAATATTTCTTGAATTTTGGAACGTTTTTGAATATTAGTTTTCGCTCATCTATGGAAGTTGCCCATTTAGCCATAAAGTCATCATCAATTTCAACGGTGTCCCATGTTGTAGAGCCATAATTTTTTTCAGATCCTCCTACATACGAAAATAAACTTAATTAGATTTAATGCAGCAGAAAAAATATTTATCGTATTGAATTATTTTACCTTTTTTTTTTTTTTGTTTGTTTAACGGTGCCTTGGAAGATGCCTAAATCAATTGCATCTTGTCGGTAATGCCTGTATGAATTAAACAAAGCACCTTTCGCACTTCCTTCAAAGGTACTCGAGGAATACCATTCCTCTGGGGATCTTTGTGGAAATAGCTGTTGAAGCTGAGTTTGCAGTTCCAAAAAATCTGGTCTGTGAAGACTTGAATGATTTTTATAAGTTTTGAATTAAAAATTGTTGTGTTTTAGAATTACAAACAAAAATTTACTTACTCATGATGACCTTTTACGTACTTGTTGTCTACAAGTAATTCAGCGACTTTGGGGATAAATTTATCAAATTCAGAGAATTTAAGTGATTTGAGAACATCCAAACGGTATGCAGCTTAAGCTACTTTGCCAGTTGTTGATTTCAACAAATGAGAAAACACTGAATTATTTACAGAGTAAAACTTGTCTAAAAACTCGTTACTTGTATCTAATTGTTTTATAAAAAAATAAATACAAACAGTGTACATTTCAAGTAAATAAAATTTTTTTTTACCGTAGACCCTTTATTTTCTCACCTTCAATAATGGCTGAACTTGAATTATCTCCACTTTGATCAATAACCTGTTCAGTTATTTGTGACGGTTCATCTGTAGTTTTTGCTTTTTTAGCCATGGCTGCAATTCTGTATGGTCTTCATTAACATCACTTGATGTAGACAAATTTGAAGTAGTATGAGTAGGAACGATTTCTAGTCTTACTCCAAAAAGGATGCGATACCGAAGGAGACGCAGTCATGGAAAAACTTGGTAGATCATGGTTGCTAATGTACAATGCATTTCCTAAATATTGGAAGCATACATTTCTCACAAATTAATAAACGATAACATGATAAGAATCAATTGGCTAATATATATTATTTAAAAGTAAGAATTTACGAAACAACCCGTTGTTCTCAGTTTAAAAGAATCATATGACTTAAATTACTACCTGAATATTGATTATTATTACCCATCTTGAGGACAAATTAAATGATGTATCTGATGTTAGAAAAAAGGACGCACAGCATATTCTGATGCAACCGCACGAGTACGATAACTTGGGCACTGCAACTTTATGTCTCTTACTATCCAATAATCCAGTATATACCTATATGTATAACCACGCCCAAATTATCGTACTCTTCCCAATGTAGTGTTTATTTGATATTTATTTATTAAATGAAAATCATAATAAAGCTGCTACCTCTCTATAGTAAATGAGAGTAGAGAACCTTATAAATGAAGGGTTCGGCGATTGCTAAAAAAAATATGCTATTGACTAAAAGTAGTACTTAAAGTCAAAACGCATATAAGGTATACAACTTGATTTCCTACTGCTAACTTATATTTTTTTTAAAATGTTACTTACACTATAAAGTTTCGTTCCAGGTGTGGATGATGTAAAAAACACTAAGCGTACGTTATAAGCGAGGTTATAAGGCCTTGGCTGTACCTGTATTCATCAAAGCCCAAAAGTTATCTGCTGATAGCTCAAAATTCGATGTGAGAGCGCGGAGAAGCACTGAGATCGCTGGGGGCCTTTTGAAGCAACGAACGCGTGCGGGAGCGAGCGAGTGAGCGCGCGTGAGCGAGCCCGTCAGCCCGTGGGAGAGAGCAAGCGCACACTAGTGATGGGATATAGTTCCGGCCATATTTGAGAATTCTCTGGGACCCAACCTCTCTGACGTAGAAAACCACAAGATCAGAAAAAAATAGTACCAAAGGTGACGCGCAAAATTCAAATAAGCTCCAATAAAACAAGCAGCTATCACCCAATGACTTGGGGCGCTTACTGGCCACTCTGTTAAATAAAACACTTTAAATAACACAAGCACCTATCACCCAATAACCCGGGGCGCTTACTGGACACTCTTTTAAATAAATAATTAATAATAACACAAGTGCCTATCACCTAATAACCCGTAGTGATTACTGGCCACTCTGTTAAATAAATAATTAATAATAAATAACACAAGCACCTATCACCGAATGACCCAGGGCGCTAACTGGCAACTCTGTTAAATAGATAATTATTGAAATAACACAAGCGCCTATCAACGTAACACCTGGGCGCTAATTGCAAATCTAGTAAATAAATAATTATTAATAAATATGTTAAACACCTTTTTCCTGATAATCCAGGACACTTATTCGCAACACTATTAAATAATAAAAAGTTCATGGACAACATAAGTTGACATATCACAATTTTGATTGCTTATCTAGTACAACAAAGATCTTTTTAATTGATGCTCTTGTAATTACTTGATAATTTATTATTCAAAAGAGTTACCAGTAAGCGCCCCAGGTTATTGGGTGATAGGCGATTGTGTTATTTATTAATAATTATTTATTTAAAAGAGTAGCCAGTAAGCGCCCCAGGTCATAAGGTGATAGGCGCTTGTGTTATAAATAATTATTTATTTAACAGAGTGGCCACTAAGCGCCCTGGGTCATAAGGTGATAGGCGCTTGTGTTAATTATAATTATTTATTTAACAGAGTGGCCAGTAAGCGCCCTGGGTCATTCGGTGATAGGCGCTTGTGTTATTAATAATTATTTGTTTAACATAGTTGCTAGTAAGCGCTTCAAGTCACTAAGTGATAGGTGCTTGTGTTATTTATTAATAATTATTCATCTAACAGGTCGGCCACTAAGCGCCCCGGGTGATTGAGTGATAGGCGCTTGTGTTATTTATTAATAATTTTTATTTAAAAGAGTGGCCAGTAAGTGCCCCAGGTCATTAGGTGATAGACGCTTGTGTTATTAATAATTATCTATTTAAAAGAGTGGCCAGTAAGCGCCCCAGGTCATTAGGTCACAGGCGCTTGTGTTATTTATTTATAATTATTTATTTAAAAGAGTGGCCAGTAAGCGCCCCAGGTCACTGAGTGATCGGTGGTGTTATTTGTTAATAATTATTTATCTAACAGGTCGGCCAGTAAGTGCCCCAGGTTATTGGGTGATAGGCGCTTGTGTTATTTATTAATAATTATTAATGTAAAAGTGTGGCCAGTAAGCACCCCGGGTTATTGGGTGATAGGCGCTTGTGTTATTTATTGATAATGATTTATTTAAAAGAGTGGCCAGTAAAAACCCCGGGTGATAAGGTGATAGGTGACTGTGTTATTTTAAGTTATTCATTTATCAGAGTGGCCAGTAAGCGCCCCGGGTCATTGGGTGATAGATGCTTGTTTTATTGGAGCTTATTTAAATTTTGCGCGTCACCTTCGGTACTAGTTTTTTTTGATCTAGTGATTTTTCACGTCAGAGAGGTTGGGTCCTAGAGAATTCCCAAATCTGGCTGGAACTATATTACATCGATAGTGTGCGCTTGCTCCCTCCCACGGGCTGACGGGCTTGCTCACGTGCGCTCTTTTGCTCACTCACGCTTGCGTTCGTTGCTTTGATAGGCCCTTTGAGCCTGGACATTGTGCTGTGAGAGCACAACCGTCGGGCTTACGTAGCTCTTCTCCCCCCTCGAGCTTCTGCAGTTTAATGCTATGCCGTACTGTACAAGCCCAATTTACAGGCTACGCGGCGCGCATGGTTGTGCAGTCTCAGTTGAACGCTGTTTTAAACTCGTGAGACTCGATCTTTGAGTCAAGGCGGCCTGTACACTCGTGCAGTAGGAGTTCAAAGCGATTGGAATCTCTTTAGCCTGCGTAACTGGACTCTGTACGTTCAAAAGTTTTTTCCGTGTACATTTCAGATTTAGCAAGGGTTGTTTTTACGTTTACGTCTACAAAATTTAATTAACAGTATTTGACATGATTTTTTAAATAAGTGCACTTAGATAACATAAAAGACTGACCTAGCAATCACGTGAACATTATTATTATTATTATTATTATTTTTATTATTATTAATATTTATTATTACTTTTTTTTTAAGTATGGAAATACTGTTGGATTACATCTAGAACTATAAGAATCAAATAATTATTTTTGTGCCAACAAAGTGCATGGAGTATGTAGTTGAATAATAAAGAAGCTCCCACCTAGTTTTATCAGAATTTTTTGATCAGACTGCATAAATCCAAATTTTTCTTTTAGATACTTTTTCTAGATGGAATACAGAAGGCTTGATAAATCTGCAAAGCTGCAACTTTGGATTTTTGGTGGTATTACTGGGACAATCAAATACATAACACTTATTGTAGTGTTTACGTTGCTTTGAATTTGAAGCAGATCCTCATGTTTAAATATTTAAGGTTATGTGCTGATACATTTTCTTCACTGTTTATTTACAGTTGAGTGTAGTATACTTACGGGACAATATTTTATCATCAGTTTTATAATATAGGTTGATTTTTATTGTGACTTACTGGTAATCACTGGTTTCTTAGTTCTTTTAATTATTTAATTTTATTGAGTTTACGTAGTGAGTCTTAGAAAATGCTACGCTTACGTTGTGTAGAAGCGTCACTAAAGCACTAGTTGTTTTTATAATATGCATATGTATATTATGCGTATGCGTACATACAATGTCTGTTATTCTTTCTACAATACAACACTTTTCATACAAAAAAGGCATAATACTTGATAAATATCCAACTAAGAAATTATGTACGATAGGAATCATGTTTATAGTATCTATGTTTTGGATACAGTAAGATTTACTTCATTTTTTTTTTTTTTTTTTTTTTTTTATATTATAGTGCTCTACGTCCGGCTCCTTTAATAAGGGCACTACTATGGGCACTTAGCACTTTGGAGAAGGAAGGGAAGAGGGATGGGAGATAGACACTGCATGTCTACAATTTCACACACCTGCACTCCTAAAGTTAGTTGGGCATAAGCACTACAGCGTAAGTATGCCGCAATATCTACAGCTGACACTGCATCAGGTTAAATATTCTAGATATGTCATAATTGATCAGGGTAATAGAGGGCTAAGCCTGCAGTTTTTGTAGCTTAGCGTGTCTGATAATTAAGGCTCATTGCGTTCTTGCGTCGACACCTCTGAGAATCTATTTTCTCATGTGCGTATTTCAATCTTGATCTTACGGTTTAGAAGGCATGTAAAGCAAGTTCTCCTTTTGTTTTACAACTAGTCAACTCAACTGGTCATTGATATTAAAAAAGTCTTATTTCCTACTATGCTGATAAAAAAAGCATATCCATGCATAAGAATACAACAGTGCAAAGTCTATTCGGCATAGAACTCAGAAATGGCTATAAAATATAAGAAAAAAGTATGTTATGATTTACTCCGTAACAACGTTGCTACAAAAAATTTGGGAACACTGCTGTGCTAACTAGGAGAGTAGAGCTCGTAAATTAAAATGTTGATGAGATTTAAAAATAGTAGAACAAAAAGTATATCTGTATATGTAGCGCCGTGTTCGAAAGGGATATCAATAAATATACTTCTTATTGCACCCCGAAAGTTCTTTTTCCTACCATTCTCTGCATACGTGGCAGTTAATTGTAACTATAACAAATTTGTATAATATGAGTTTTATTGTTTTAGTTACATTGTATTATATGAGTTTTAACCAATACATTATAATTAATCATAGAAAAGTAAGTAAACGTTATAACTTTTACGGAAGAATATATTAACCGTTTCAGGAGATTATTGTTATAGCGCTGTAACAAACAAAATATACATCTGTGTTTTTGTAGTAAATGTGACATAAATCATATCATTAATAAATGATGTAACAGGGGTAACAAATATACCTTTTTTGTCACGATTTCATGTTACTAATGAAAACATTTGATACCTTATTTATAAACTACTTATTCATTAAAAAAAAAGTAATATTGCATGCTTCTTAAATAATAACCTAATAAACTGTATTTTACACTTTTTTTTTGTGTTTGAAAATGCTTTTGATAAATTTTAAAATAAAACAAAATCTGACTCTGGTGAGTAACGTAATTAAATGATTGTAAGAGAATCTTTTAAAGGGATATTCAAAATACTCTTGCCAAAGCAGTTCTATGAAAAATCAAGTAACTTTTGATTAAATAAGCTATAAAATTTGTGACGTGTAGATTTTTTTGGAGCCGTACACTTTTGTACCTAAAATAAATGTCGTTTTCACTTTTTTTCGATTTACTATAAGAATTAATTATACTTGGATTTAGTAGTTGCTATGATTTAGAATACTGATTACAAATATTATAACAATGTTTATTTAAACATTTTCAAAATAAAGTATGTGTATATATATATGTATATACATATATATATAAAAGTATATACATGGACATTTTTTCAGAAATTCAAGAAACTTTATTTGGTTCTGATTCTGTAACAGAAATAGTTTAACATAAGTTATGTTTATTCTTATCATTTTCCAACTCTGTACAGGATGTATTTTTCGTCCTTTGGGCGTGGTACTTTACACCATAAGACACACTTTCGATCCACTAATTACTTTTTACCCACGGGTGGGAAGAAACATTCTGGCCCTGCCAGGCCCAAATCCTAGGGTGACAAGTAGTTGGTGGGCGGAAAGTGTGGCCACGAGCAGAAAGTTGCACTTTGCACCCTGGATACAAAAAATGTTGTTCTCACCCCACACACAAACATACAATAACCACGCCCTTCAGGCACACAAGTTGCTCTTTTTGGCCTAGGTAAGAAATGGTAGTTCTCGTACCTGGTCGCGTATATCATCAGGGCAAATACCAGGCTCAAGGGACCTGCGAAGCAGGGTCCGAGGGACTACTTGTGATTGGCCTGGTTTGATGCACACCAGGTACGAACCCTATTTTTCGTGTAAAAATGAATTACACATCCAAATGTTAAAAAAATGCCCAAAGTAGGAAATGGTATATTTCCCACTTTTGGCGTTTTTTGAAACATTCAGACGTTTAGTGCGGCCTTAGTAGAAAAAATGGAATTTGCATCCAATCATGGCAAGCACAAGGAGTTCCTTGGGCACTGCTTTGTAGGTCCATTATGTCTGGTGCTTGCTCTGGTGATGGTACCACCAGATACAAAAAGTAGTAATAGTTCAAGGATGTGTTACAATAGTATCAAAGTTATTTATGCAAATTTACAAGCTTCTTCAATCCAAGTATTTAAAAAAAAAACTTTTTTTTTAAAACTATTCACCAGTTGTAGCAAAGCTAGAATTAAGTTTGTTTTCGGTTTTAGATAATAAATATTAGATAAAGAACTACTCTTATAATATTAGAGTAGTGTTAATAAAATATTTATATACTGTGCTTAGCTTATTATTTATATCTGCAATCGTATTGACAGATTTAAGTTTCGTAATATAAACCATGTCTGACACTTATCTTTTATAATGGAAAGGTTTTTATTCCAATATTAGTACTGAGTCAAAATCAAAGGTATGATTACAATGTGTGGTATGTATATAAATTATTAAAGACTCTTTGATAAGTGATGACTGGCATAATTAATTTTTTTTTTTTTTAATGATAAAACCTTAAGGCTCTTAAAAAAGTCATCCTCAACGAAAGTAGTCCTCTAACAAGGCCGAATGTGTACTTCGTAGCTCTCAGAAGTGTTGAATGACAATTGAATCGAGCCACTAAGCCTAAACACATGAAGTCAACAAGTGCCGGCTTCACAGTAAGTAAGACAAAGAAGGATTGAATAAAATTTCATGTGAGGTACATTTCTGGGCGTGACGTTTTAGTCAGTAGCTGACTGACGATTATCAAGCGCAGAACTTGATTACCAAAGTAACTTGCTAAAGAGGTACTTTTTGCTATCGTCTTTTCTTTGCCTTCTTTATGAGTTATTTAAAATTAATTAACTTGTTTTTCTCTCCAGCTATTCGTTTGTTTATTCTATAGTCAGTAATTATTTTTTATTAACGAAACAATGAACACAATTTAAATAAGCATGTCAATGAATGACGTGCAACACCCCATATACTACAGTGTGCACGGACGTATAAATACTGTGCCTCTGTAGAGAAATTAGCATAAAGCTTTATTTAGGTTTTTTATAAAGAAACTTGTTCTTTAAATTATATTATTTTTTGCTAATTGCTTTTTGATATTATTTTACTTGAAAAATTTAAAACTTATTAATGCTCATTTATCATTACATTCTGTTGTTGACACTGAAAACTCATTTTAGTCTTCAACAGTATTGGAGATATGATTGTACCATGTGACATGGTCATATATATATGTATATGACAATTAGAAGAAAAGAAGTACAGGGTTTATGGAAGAAACTAAGTTTTTATTATTTTTCGTAGTAAAAAAGAAGTTGAATACAAATAGTTATTGGATTACATATTTTTAACATTATGAGAGTTAGGTTGTTATTTTTTTCATACAATTAAATCATTTATCAAGGCCGTAGACAGTATTTTAAAGGTACAGAGTACAGTTAACCCTATATTGAGCTACTCGTTTCTGCTGCTGCTGCTGCCGCTATTGCTCCTGCTCTGAAGTACACAAGCAGCTTGATATTAGATTAAACTGTACTTCGTACCTTAAAAAAGACGTTTTCGGCCTTAATAAACGATTATATCATATAAAAAAAATAAGAACCTAATTCTTACAATGTAAGAAATATGTTCTCCGGAATTTTTTTGTGTTTAACACCTTTTCCACCATGAAAAAAAATAAAAACCTAATTTCTCACATAAGGCCTATACTACTTTTCCTCTAACTGTCATATATATATATATATATATATATATATATATATATTGCCATGTCACGTAGTACAGGCATATTCCGAATAGTATCTATAGACTAGTGGTCTAAATAATATGAAATGTCAATCAATGATTTGACTTTATCTAAATAACGAGCAAAGACGGCATTGATGATTGTTTCATATTTAGAGGTCGATTGCAATGGGTTATTAATCTTTATTCAAGCTAAATTTTTCTTCTAAAAATTGAATTAATGGTTCAAGAGCTTCAGAAGAAAAGTAAGCATTTAAATTCCTGCTTACTACTGTAAGAACCTTATAATCTTTTTCAAGTATTGCAGACCCCTTGGATGTATTCGAAGTGAGCTGCTTCTTGTGCCAAAGAGCCCATACAAAAGTAAATGAAGTGGCTAAAGTTGGACCTAAAAGCTCAACAATTTTACGTGTTTTAGTGAAAAGCGCCAAAATTTAGCACCATTCTATTATGTAAAAAAGCATTACGTGGCTATAACTGGAACTAAAATCTTAGTTACGGGGTGAATCTCGAATATATTAATAGTTGTTTGTGAAAAAATTAAATTACTTCCAAGTGTTTAAATTTTTGCACCTTTTTGTCACTTTTTATACGGTAACATATATTTTTTTGATATTTGATCTTGAAAATCTACTTGATTTGTTTGGTTTTAAAGTATCTTAAGTCCAATTTCACTATCAAAATTTTCGTGCCCGTTTAGTGACACCATTTGATTTATAACAATTTTTTTTAAGTTTATATGAATCCTGCTCTATCATCTACTAATGATTAGGAAACAATGATTTTGGTTATTCTAAGAAAAAAAAATTGGTGTATCCTCCAAGATTTAAATCTGGGACCTCTGCGTGTCAATCAGATGCCCATATAGGATTTTCCAGACTAAAGCAAGTTATTAGGTAAAGAAGATGAACTCTGCCAAGCAGCTATTATAAAAGTTCCTTATTGACAGATAGTTGTAAGCGTTACAATATCCCACGACTTACTGCTGCCGTTCAACGAGCAGTGTGGCCTGATGGGCGGGCGGGCAAGTCTACGTTGATCACCACGCAGGGCAAGCATGCATGTAAGAGACGATACCTACTCTATCAACGTATGAGACAGAAGGTCCCCACACTCAGTCCACTGCGCCATAGTGCTCTGTTCTCGAATTTATAGGATATATTCTCCGTTTTTTTGCCCAAAAATAATTTTGAAAATTATTTAAAAAACGCAAAACTGCTAACTGAAAGATAGACTGACCAAACATAACTTCTTACATCTGTGCGCGTGTGTGTGCAGTTTCAACAAACAATTCTTTTGTCAATGAGCATTATGCCAATGTTCTTATCACAATACTGGACCATTATGGTAACAGTATAAGTACTATACACTAGTGAAACACACATCAATGAACATGATTATAAAAAGATTATTCTATTTTGTGTTCAGATCCCTTTTTTTCGTGCCGATTATCATTAGTTTACAGCCCTTCACTATTTTAATTACAAACTCTTACTCTCTCTGTTAATTAATAGATATTTCAATTTTTTTTAAAGCTCTCACTTTTACGGTACGTCCCATGGCGTACCCATCTTTTTAAGTATTGTTTGATTTTATCAGAAATTGTTGGAAAACATGGTAGAGTTAATATTAAAAAACTGTTAGCCACTTTTTCCGAAATATTGGAGAAGTTCTTGTTGTAAAGCGTGGAAAACATTTTTTTCATATATTTTTAGAAAGATTTTTCGGATAACCGTCCTCATGTAGCATCTACTTTACAATTGAAAAATTTTTGCTGTAAAATGACTGGTCCAATAGTTTGATAGACCTGTGTATTAGGTTTGAAATTGTATTGATATTTTGTTGTTTCGTGTGATTTAATTTAAAATTAACAAGGCTATTGTTGGATATTTCTTTTTCGTACTAATTCGTCAAAGTTCTATTGTTTTATTTATCAGTGTTACATCTAGAAAATCAATATGGAGATCCATTTAATCTTCGTGTGTGAATTTCAAATATATATGGCAGCTGTTAAATACTTGTCAAATGGCTTCTATATTATCTTTATGGACACATGTAACTGAGTCTTTAACATACGAATAATAAAATAGTGGTTCGATATTATGTTTCTTTTTTAAAAAGTTTTAATAGGCACTGACACAATTCTTACGAGTCAAGTCAGCAAAAAGAGGAGACATTGGTGACACCATGGGGGTGCCAAATGCCTGACAGGAGAATTTATTATTGAAGGTAAGATACATATTACTGAATAAAAATTTTGTCAAATTTATTATATCATTGAATGACATGTTAGACACTTGAGGAATGTGATTGGCTCGTCTCTCTAGACCTTGCTCAGCTTGTTTGCATGGTATATTTGTAAATGAAGCAACGATGTAAAGCGATACTAATACATTATCATTTGGTATATTAACTGATGTGATATTTTGGATAAGTTTTACACTGTTATCAATATACAATCTTATTTTTGGAATTACGATTTGTAGACTATTGTAGAGAATTTTTTAAAGAAAGTACTGCAGACTATTACAAAGGGAAATAATAGGTCGTAATAAAACATCGTTTTTATGTATTTTTTGGTGGCCGCAGACCTTAGCCAACTGTATATCCAATTGTGTTATTTTAACATTATTTAGTTGTGTGATTGACAATTTATTGTCAATGAGGTTCTTTAATTATCGATGAACATCATTTTGTAATAATTTTAACGGGCTTTTTTTGTTCTAAATACGTATAAGTGTCACTTAGTAGCAATGTTATTCTTTAAATGTGTTCTTGCTTTTTCATGCATACTGGAACGTTGCCCTTATCTGCATTTAGAAAAATAATGTAAGGATTGAAGTTTATAAATATTTTTGTTAATTTGATACCGTTGTCAATAAAGAAATATTGTTTTGTATCTAAGGATGTTGCTTAAGTGGTTTCACTTTAACCTGGTTGAAATAAAAATGTCTCTTTTGTAAGCAAATATGATATAACTATTGGTTTTGAAGACTCAGAATATGGTTTAAAAAATCAAAAGCTGACCTATCAATCAAAAGAAAAAATAAGAAGAACTTATTTTTTATTTTCGAATATATCATGAGAACTGGCTGTATAAAGTCTAGAGAAACAAGCCAGTCACATTCTTTAAGCATCTAAGATTCTTATCAATGATATAATAAACTTAAGAAAATTTCCATTCAATAATACGTATTTTACAATTTTTTAACAGCTGACATATTCATTTTAAATTCACACACAAAGAAGGAATGGATCACCGTATTAATTTTCTTGATATAACACTAATTAATAAAAACAATAGAACTTTAACGAATTGGTACAAAAAAGAAACGTTCTACAATTGACTTATAAATTTTAAATTAAATCACACGAATCAACAAAAAATCACTGTAATCTTGAACATAATACACAGGGCTATAAAACTATCAGACCAGTCATTTAACATCAAAAATGTTCAAATTGTGAATCAGATGCTTTACGAGAATGATTATCCAAAGAATCGTACTAAAAAAAATATTAAAGAAAGAATTTTAACACTCTACAACAAGTAGTTCTCAAATATAATCGATATTTTTTCCTTTTAACTTGCTCCTTTGTCATGATTAAAGACATGATAACATGACACACTAGGTGATTTTAGAGCATAACTATATTTTTATAAATATATAGCTCTGAAACCACCTAATGTGTCGTATTATCATGTCCTTACTTCTCAAAGAGTTTAGAAAAAGTTATTTACAACTATTCGATACTAGCACTACCATATTTTCTCACAATTTTTGATAAAATTAAACAGTATTTTGCAAAGTTCTATGTAAAAACTGTTCCACAATGTCAGAAGAAATTAAGTTATATTATTCAACTTGAAAAAAACAGGTAACAAACTTTGAATAACACAATCGTAGTATTTGGAATCTCATGTAACAATTGAACTACTTAATATATAAGAACGACAAAAAAGGAATTAAAGGAGAGGAAAAGAGAACATATGACTATAGTCATCCTAATTTAGTAATATTATTGCATCAAACATCTTAAAAACACACTTTTATAGGACGATATAAAAATATTAGGCAAAAAACCCAACTTCAATAAGCTTTAAGTTTCTAAAATGTTTTATATCGTTTCCAACAGTCACAATGTTCACATAAAGGATAAGTCGTATAATTAAGGTCATATGTATAAAAGATTTTTTAAAGCATAGGTTTTCAGTCTCATAGGCACATACACAAGTACAGCTACACGTATTTATTAAAGCACGTCATTGTACCTGTCTCACAATATTTTGATTCGGACGCGCGTGGTTATAATAGGAGAGCACATGTTCTGACAAGGCCTTTGCCAATTTGACTTGCATGAGAGTTGTACTCGATACATGCAATCAACTTCTTTACGGTTTAACCATAAGGTCATTCACTGTCATTTGAATTTCATAAATAAATGTATCCAAAGCTTTCTTATCGGTCATTGTTTAAAAGTTTTTTTTTCAGTAAAAGCCTGAAGAGGTGGACACATCAGTCCATGAAACGTTGTATGGAAACAAGTGTTTTTATGTCAACAGCCATTTACCCCAGGAGACCAATATAATGATATACTCTGTCATATTATATAAAGGGCGAAAAAAGATACGAGAGCAGCACATTAATTCTTTAGTAGGAAAAGGTAACAAGAAAAAAAAGGTCAAAAACTTTACTTCCAAAAACTGTTAGCTGAGAAAACTTTTAGAAGAAAGAAGAAATGCTATTAATAACTGATAACAACATTTTACCATAGTTCTCATCAATTGAGCACTAATTTATTGAAAAATAATTAATTCAAAATGGATAATATACATAATGCTTATAACGATGCCTAAAGTGTGGGACACGGTAAGAGTGGATAAATCCCTCGTAATAATATAGCCCCGTTACTAAGCCGCTATACAAATTACTTGTGTAAAAATTTAAAGTAGTACATGAATCCTTTAGATATTGAACAAAAAGACAAGACGTAGGATTGCTGTAAGGTTCCTACTTGGTTGTGAACTTTAAAAATTCATAAAAACTTAATTACTTAGAATAACTTAGTCCTCAATTATGTGCGCCATAAACGTTGAATACCTAAGTTCACTATCACAGTTGAAACTCTTAACGAATAAATTAATTATTAACAACAACTTAAACAACCGTTCAATAACAGAGCTAAATTCTTGTACTATTTTAACGGCCTTCATACTGGGTAAACATGAACTAACTGTAGATAGTGTTGAAAACAAAGCGTAAAAGCAAACGAAGCAACGTTAGACATTACAAGAATTTGTATAAATATAAGCATATTTAGCAATGTTGTCACAGAATTCTTTAATCAACTAAAGTCACAGTAGGATTTCAAAAGAAGTGACGTTAAGTTTGATAAAAAAATGTTGTACATCAACTATTAGGTAAAAATATTTAAAAAACTAATATTAAAGAATAAAGAAAGAGCATTTTGCTACACATAAACTTATTGCCTGGCCCCCCTATCCCTGCGTCAGTTCCCTCTGCACCACCCGGCTTCAGTGTGCCGTGATCCTGCTGAAAACTCGCGCACATTTGTGCGCAGCTAGGTTCTGATTGGCCAAGCGTTTGCGCGTCGTTCGAACATCGAAAAATCGAAGCCACAGCGGGCAAACACCAAAAACATAAAATCCTAGTACCTAATCTGCGACAACCCAGTACGATAAAGGTTTCTTATGCTTTTTAGTGTAAAATAGGAGTTGTAACTTATCTCATATAAACAATCTTAATTGACCGAATAAAATTACTGGTATTTAAATAACATCCCACCTATAATCGCTTGAACTCCAAGCAGCGTATTTCTAGTATTCACTGTGCTTGCTTCTCTGCAGTTTTGTTTGAAAAACCAACAAAATTTTAAGCCACTATTCCTTAACAATTCAACGCACTCTCTTGTCTGTGCTTTTGTTTATTACTGAATTAAACAAAATCCCAAGTATCTCATGGAATCATATACCTGGATTTATTATTAATTTAAACGTAAACGAAAACTCAACAAGCTAATTTCTGGAGTCCTGCCACACTTGCAGGCCCACGTTAAAAAGCTTTCCTTCAAAAATTAAGGAAAAGTGAAATATCCAAGTAAGTACAATTAATACAAAATTAGAATTAAAATGGAATCAACAAAAGCATAAACAAGTAAAGGTTAAGCCCTGGTACACACTATAAACATATACGAGTTTCAAGGTACATAGGTCGTATTCTTAGATGCGCGTTCTGTTTTGGACCCAAAGATCATGGGCTCAAGACTAGAGGTCAACATTCTTTTTTTTTTATTATATAATGTTTAAAAGTATCTAGATATTTGTTAATTTATTAATTTTTATAGATATTTGTTGATTCATAAATTATTAAGTGCAGTAAAGCATGCGCATAAATAAAAAAACTCACTCCTATGAGCAGATACGCATGGCTCACTCATTTTTAAATATACTCATTAATCTACATTTAAAGAAATTCATTGTTATTTACCAAATACACTCCGTATTGATCTCATGTGCCGTAAGAATTTGCTTATTATTTTTTAAATAAGCAGCATTGTCACTACTCGTTCAACGCAAATATTTCTTGCGAATTTTAAAAAATCTATATTTTTAAAATCATCATACAGTTATACCTCCATAAATTGCGTTTGCACCCAAACAAATGAATACATTAAGCACGTGCAGAAGCATGCTCGTGCTCGTGTCAACTGTCTACACACGTTAAAGTGTAGCAAACAGCTATGTATGTATCAAGTCGCGCGGGAGCGCGACGAGGTACGTTTGAGACAGCAGACAAAGCCTCAGCGACCACGCTACTACTTACTTCAGATTTGCATACTCAAATTTTCAAATGATAAAAAGTAAGTATTTTTGCCGGTATGCCTGATGTATTTTGGTTGAATTAAGTCTCTTTTATCCTAGTCCACAACTTTACCAAAGAATATAGGTCAAAAAGTCGTTAGAACAACAAAAACGAGGCATGTGTATCTTGAAATAGTCAAAACAAAATTTTTTCAGGCTCAGTGTCCAAGAAATAGTCTTATCATTTAGTTAGCTGCAAGCCAAATTTTTCCTGTGTATAGTTGGAATAGGCGTGTTCTTAAAATCAAGCAGAGCTGCCAACAGTGTGATATTAGCTACAGGTACTTCCTAATTTCACAAATTCACAGTAGATGATAGCATGCAGTGTTGGGAGTTCTCAGTGGATAAGATGGTAGAGCACTTGCCTTCCACCTGGAGAGCTCGGGTTCGAGACTCCATTCCGTCACTTTCTCCCGGGTAACTAGGTGGTATTTTTAATATGAACTAATCACTAGGATATCATATAAATAGGCTACTGGTATATAGCATTTCACCGTGGCATGCAGATATGCAGTTTACAGGAAGACGCAACGATGCCTCAGAAGAGGGAGGTGGTGGATATGACTCTCTCATAGTAAAATCGTCCCTTAAATGATCAATACTACAAATAATGAGATAAGTAGATGTGGCAAGTCGAGGTCAAATGTATATGTGCGCACTTATAAAAATGTAAAATGTACCCAGCCATTCAAACAACGACTGACAAGATGAGGTGTTGTTATGGTAGGACACCTACCGTGGGAAAATTTTGAAAACGAATAAAAATGTAAAACCAAGAATACTTTAATATCCTATTCATCCTAACCCTGAATTTCGTGTGCCATAAGTGTGAACACATTAATTTCAGTATCTAAATTAAAATTTGAAATAAATTAATTGAAAGTAATAAATCTTATAATTTTTTTAGTATACTTTTTTTGGCAATTTAAAGTGAATCGTGTAACACAGCTGTAATAGTATCAACATAATCTGATCGATTAGATTGGAAACTCAAATAATATCCCAGAGTGCCCTAAATAACAAGCTGTAAACCTAAGCCTTATAAATTAAGCGATTTGGATAGCAAATAATCATACATTTATAATCAATTCTTTAAGTACTAGTAAAATAGGAAATGATTCAATAAAAACAATTCTTTTAGCAACTTAGATACCTCTTTAACGATTTTCGTACGTATTTTTGTGATGAATAATTTCTTACTCTGAGAAAACCTCAGGTATTAAATAACTGTAATTTAGAATATTTGGATTTTATCATTACATAAAAAAAAAAATTATTAAAGGTAGTTAAATAAATGATAAATTTACGATTTTAGATGTTTATAATTACTAAGTATTTAATCTAAAAAATTTATGTAAGTACTAAAATTTATAAAGTAAGCTTAAAAAAAATTGCTAAGAATGACATGATAAAGTAGTTTAATAAAAAAAAGAAAAAGAAAAGAGCATCTTAGATAAAAATCCTGAAACTGTATTTTTTAAGACAATTTATTTTATTTGGTGAATCAAGAAACAGTTTCTAGAAATTAACTGCATTTAAATATACTTGAAACATCTTTAAATCGGCAAATTTTAGTAGAGATGTAGTGGGACTGTTGTAGATCACCACAGCTATGTTTTACAGACTTTGTTTCTATCCAGTACTTACTAATATGAGCAACATTTAATATTATTAAGTTTTTTTAATTAAACATTTAAAAATGGTACTAACCTGAAAAGTTATGATATCCCCTTGAAAATAGTATCTTGCAAACCTTAAATGTTAGGTAAGTTTGATGTATTGAGTTCATAGTTCGTAAGGAATTTCTGAACCTTGATACACACTGGCAATGAATAGTATTCTTTCTAATAAATCTGTAGCCTTAACAAGTTCTGAAATCAAGATATAAAAACGGTGAAGATTTTTTTTCCACAGCATAAATTTTGTATGACATTCGTAGTATAATACTGTTTAGTACTTGTACTTTAACAAAGTCAAACTAAGTAATATTGACTTTTGACTGGTATTTCATGCAAACCTCATATCAAATACGTACATGCCTTGCTATGTAAAAAGTATATAAAAATGTTAGGGCAAAAGGCAATATTACTTAGTTTGATTTTGTTGAAGTACGAGTACTAAATATTATTATACTACGAAAGTATACAAAATGTATGCTGCGCAAAAAATAAACTTGACCGTTTTTATATCTTGATTTCAGAACTTGTTAAGGCTACCGATTCATGAGGAAGAATACTATTCATTGCCAGTGTGTACAAAGGTTCAGAAATTCCGTACGAAATATAAACTCAATACATTAAACTTACTTAATATTTAAGGTTTGTAAAAAACTACTTTTAAGGGGATCTTTTTTTTGCCTGGATTTCTTCATGAAGCAGCTGCATCTTTGTGCTTCTTGCAGTTCTACATAGTATTTAGTTAAAAACACATACGCACGTTGGTGGTGTGCGTAGGAGTTGTGCTGTGTTGTGTAAACATTGAAAGCATTGTCTGTATATTCTATTTCTTTACGTAAGTTTTCGTAACTTCCGTTTGTAAGTTTGTAATCTAATTTATTTTTGTTGATAGTAGAAAGTGTATTGCCATGAATTTCTTAATAATTTCATATCCCTCTTTTTTTATTGGATTCTTTTCTTCGCGATTTTTTTTAGTGCTTTCGTTTCTAACCTTGACGATATCACAAACAATAACAAACGACCAAAGGATAGCGCAATGGGTACAAAAAAAAAAGACGGTTCGCTATTGCGTTCCAGGAAGACTGGTTACGCGACCTGGTATTGAAAGATTGGCTTGTTAAACATGCGACTGATAAACAAAAGGCTCACTGTCAAGTATGTCAAAAAGATTGAAAGTTTTCCAGTAAAAGTGACTTGACGGCTCATAGTACAACTTCTACTCTAACCAATAATTTTAATGCTGCATTTGATTCAGGTACCATCGTAAAAGTCGTTAATGAATGGCCATTATTTCAAGATAGAATTTATGCTGTTCAAATGCGCGGATTAATGTTTATTGCACAAAGTTTCGTCAGTGCTCGGCTAGTCTACAAGTAAGCTCCATTTATCAAAAATCTTCTAGAGGATTTTTCAGCTGTGAAAAATATTCGTATGAAAGAGAATAAATGTGCAAAAGTCATTAATAACGTTTTGTTAAGAAATGAATTTCAAAATTTGAAAAACATCTTATATAAATTATATTATTTGGTTCTAGTTGATGACAGCACTAACATTAGTAATAAAAAATTGCTTTCTGTTTGTGAACAGTATTTTTCACAGCAAACAAATGCTGTTGCCCAACATTTGTTGCAATTAATTGAAATTGTTGCTCAGAAAGGTAGAACACAAGAGCTGTTTTTCGCCTTTAAAAAATTCTTTGATGATAATTCAATTAATATGAAAAATATAGTTGCTCTCTCCTGTCATAACGCTAGTGTTATGGCTGGTAAAAATAACAGCTTTTAAAAATATCTTTAGGACTACCTTCCTTATTTGATTGACCACAATTGTATTTGCCAAGTGGCCGTGATCGTCACGAAAAATTGCTGTAGTATGCTTCCGAAGAAAATAGACGAACTTGCTCGCAGCGTGTACTCTTTTTTATCAAAAAGTCTAAAGAGCACAGTGGAAATATCGGAGAATTGAGAATATTTAAGTTTTCCTAATAATAAAGCAGTCAAGTTTTCAAGAACTTGATGGCTTGAAGCTTTCAAATGTAATGATCGTCTTCTTTCTATGAGGCTAGCTTTAGTTTTTTTTTTTTTTTCAGTGGAAGTAATTCAAAAAACATGCTGGTCGCGTACTTAAAATGAGCCTGAATCTAATGCAAAAAAAAATATTAAATTTACTGCAAAATAATACTGTAAAAGCCTACGTGAGTTTCTTACATTTTAACTTGAATTTCTTTCATTCTTTTAAAGCAGCGTCACAGTACCATTTAAGTGGGTAGTTTGCCCCAAATCATATTCTTTTATATTCGGACAAAGAAATAACATCACAAATGTACCGATTAAGGGTTGTCTTAAAGTTTTTGTAAAAACAAGGTTAGTTGTTTTTAAAAAAAATCGATGTTTCCCTACACAAGTAAAAGAAAATCGATTTTACAAGAATCAGATACTATTTATAATGGTATATGCCAATGGATCTGAAATTAAATCCATAGAAGTAAAATAGCTCATCCAGAAACTGTCAGATCCAGTTTATGCTGTACTCGACGATGAAATTAGTTCTCATATCATATCAGAAGAACTTATGAAGGCTTTCACTGCCATTTATGGGATAACATTACTCTTATTTAAAGTAAGTTAACACCAATGAGACCATCTGCTAATAGAGATATAACTTATGCCTTAGTAATATTTTGATTGAAATTAAGATAAGGAATTTTGAATCCCTTAATATCTTTAATTTCATAAGTAACAGAGGAACTCGTAGAAAATTACATACAATCTATTTTTAAGTGTTTTCGAGAATGTCTGCTTCCAGAGAATTTTGTAACTACTTCCTATTCAAGTGACTTTTATTTACAGCAACGAGCCAAAAATATTAAACTGATGTTAAACTATGATGATAAATTGTATATTATTTGTGATTAAACCTACTTAAAACATGAGAAAAGTGCAGATAATACCTACCAACGAAAAGCTTACTCTGGAAAAAAAAGTTCTATTGTGTAAGCCCGTTACCATGTATACCGCAAATGGTTACGTTGTTAATCTTGCTAGACTCTTTGAAGAAATCATTAATAATGCAAAAACTCTTGAGCTAGTACTTTAAGATAAAGAGGGGCTTAGAAGTATTTCAAATGCAGCTGACGTATTTATTATAGATCGTGGTTTCAGAGACGTTACGAATTTCTTCGAAGAAAATGTCTTTCCAGTGTTAATGCCTGGATTGAAAGAAAAAAGTGAGCAGATTTCTACGGAACAATCTAATATGTAAGGATATGCTACCAAACTCCGCTTGGTTGTAGAAATTGTTAATGGAATCATCGACCAAAAATACAAACTCTTGCACCACCAGTTTTAAAACCAAGCTCTACCTGATGCTGAAGTATATTATGATGCCACATAATACATTTATAATTTGACGAAAAAACGACTTAATTCAAATGATAATGGTTTCGAACAAACTATTGGGATAATAAAATCTCTTGAAAGTATAAAAAGTTATTTGGCTAAAAGAGTCTTGAATGAAAATTATAACCAGAAATTAGTACTGTGTAAGAAAGTATCATCAACTGATTTATTTGATTTTGCAAAAGTAATACTACAGGAACTGGCACTTTTTTTAACTAATTTTCACCAATTGCAACAGTCTAGATCATGTTTAGGAGAAATACTTAAAATTTAAAGTAATCTTTTAGTAAGTTTTTTTTAAAAAGATCCAGAAATCGTGAAATTTAAAGTAAGATCAAGGCACGTTAACAGCAAAAGATATAAATGTTACATTTATTACGTACCCAAGGGTGAAGGGATAAATGCTATTAAAAGGTATTTTTGTGGCTGTCCCAATGGTCTACAGACAACTGGCAGTTGTTTCCGAGTAGCAGTACTATCGTACCATTTATTTTACAGTAAATACTTGTCTGACGTAATTCAACCTTCGGATGTGCTTACAAATCTTTTGACTTGGACAATGTATGTCCTGTAATCAATCAAGACAGTGAAGAAAATAAAAATACATAGAAATGAAATAAGAACGTATATTATTTACTTTTTATAATGCTGTTACAAATTACGTAATTAAAAACCTGCAATAATTTATTACAATTCTGATGAAAGCAAGCTAAGTAGAAAGTACCTATACGCGAGACCATATCGAAGTGAAAAATTTTCAGCCTTCTACTAAGCTTTGCAAATATTTATTTTTTAAATAGGGAAACTTGCTGACTTAATTAAAAATCTGCAATTATTTAATGCAGTTCTGATAAATGCAAGATATGTCAAAAGTACCTATAAGCAAAACCCTATCTGAATAGATAATTTTCAGCCATCTGCAATGCTTTGCAAATATTTATTTTTTAAATGGAAAAACTTAAAATCGTCATGCTATACTAAAGTATTATAAAATCATGTTGTCATTATCACTATTAGCATCATTATCATCATTAACGTCATCATAAAAATAATTGTTATCATAAACTTTATTATCATCATCATCACCATCATTATAATATACGAGTACATAATCAATATCGTCATCATTATTATCATAATCATAATTATAATCATTATTATCTTTATGTACGTCATTATAAATATCATAATCATCATTATCATTATTAACATTAACATTATAAACATTTACATTATTATGACCATTATTATTACTATTATCGTCAGGATCAACTTTTTTATGATAATTATCATCATGATTACAATATCTTTATTACTAACATTATTATCATCATCATTATCAGAATTATCATCATTAACATTATTATAATCGTCAATACTATTATTATTATTACCATCATTATCATCAACATCAACATATTCGTCATAAACATCAATATTCTAACCATCATCATCATTATCATCAACATCATCGTCAACATAACCATTATTATTATAATCATCATCATAATCATTATTATTATCATCCTTATTGACAATCACATTGTTATCATTGTTATTTTTATTATTATTTTCATCATCATTATTATTAACATCCTCATCATTATCATTATCTTTATCATTATCATCATCATTATCGTCACCATCATTATCATCATTATCATTATCATTATTATCATCAATATCAATATTTTTTTATGATTATATTTATCATTATTACCATTATTGTAATCATTATTGACATCGTTGTCATTATTATCATTATTATCATCGTCATTTTAATAACCAACCTCGTTACCACTAATATTATCATTATCATTAATATCTTTATTATTATCATTGTCATCATAATAATTCTTATTAGCACTATCATCATTATTATCATCGTCATCGTCGTCATGATCATCATTATCATTATCATCATCATTAACATCATCATTATTATTATCATTATTTTTAACATTAACATTATCATAACCATTATTATCATCAGTTTTGTCATCATTGACATTATAATGATCATTATCTTTGACATCGATAACATCTTTATTATTAATATTATTATAATTATCATTTTCATATTTATTATCATTACCACTGTTATTATTAATATTTTTATCGTCAATATTTTTATTTCTCCCGTCATTATCATTAACATCATCAGTATTATTATTATTATCATCATTATCATCAATATTATCATTATGATAAACATCATAATCATAATGATCATTTACATCATCATCATTCTAATCGTCATCATTATTTTTATCAGTGTCATCATTATCATTATCATAATCATAATAATCATCATTATCATAATTGTTATCCCTATTATTATCATTATTATAATAGTAAGCATCATCAATAGTATCATTATCAGCATTTTTATCATTATTATTATTATCCTTAACAGTATCGTCATCGTCATCATTATCATCATCTTTATTATCATCGACATCAGAATTATCATGATTATCATCATTATTATTATTAACAACAATATTATTATTATCATCATAATTATCATAATCATCATCATCTCTAATCTCAACAACATTATTATTATCATTATCAGCATCGTCATTATCAATATCATCATCATCATCGTCATCATTATCAGAATCGTTACCATTACGATTAGATTCATTATCATTATCATTATCATTAAAAACAACGTTTTAATCATCGTTATCATCATCATTATTATTATTATTATCATTGTGATCGCTCTTATTATTACTATCATCAATATCAGCAGCATTATCACTTTCCTTACTATCATCGTGGCCATCATTGACATTATTATAATCATTATTATAATTATCGTTATGTTAATCATTGATATGATTATTATTATTTTTATAATCATCATCATTATCCTAATCATTATTCTCATCATAATTATCATAACATTATCATTATCATGATTATTATTGTCATCATCTATATTGTTGTCATAATTATCAGCATCATCTCTACAATTATTATCTCCATCGACGTCATTATTGTTATTATCATCATTATTATCATCATTATTATGATTATAATTATCATCATTATCATTATTATTACTATTATCATAATTATTTTCATTATTATCATCTCCATCACTATTATCATTATTATTATTATGACAATCATTATCATCATTATTATTATCACCGACATAATTATTATTATCAACGTCATCATTATCATCATTATCTTAATTATCATCACTATTAACATTATTCACATCGTCATCGTTGTCATTATCATCAGCATCATCACCATCCTCATTATCATAATTATTCATTTCAATATAAGCATTAACGTCATTATTATGAAGATCATTATCCTTATCGTCATCATAATTATCAATATTATCGATATTATTACCATCATTACTATTACTATCATTATCATTATTATCGTCATCATCATTATAAGTAACGTTATTATTATTATAAGTATTATTATAATTATCATTATCATTATCATTATTATTATGATTATCATTATTATTTTTAGGGTCATCATAAATATCGTCAGTATCATTATAGTTATCATTATTATCATTATTATTATTGTTATAGTTATCATTATTATTAACATGATTGATATGATTATACTAATTATCATTACTATCGTCTTGATCATTATTATTATCATTATTTTTATTGACATTATCATTATTATCATTATTATTAAGATTATTATTATCATTATCATCCTTATTAGCTTAATTATCATAATTATTAGTATTATAATCATCATCATCATTATCATCATTATTATCATCATTATTATCATTATCATTATTATCATTATTATTTTCATGATCACCATCATCATTATCATCTTTATCCTTATCATCATCATCATCATGTTAATAATTATCATCATTCTTTTTATTGTTATTATTGTTATTTTTATAAAACTTCTATCATATTATCATTGTAATTTTCATCATTATTATTATCATTCTAATCATTATCATCATCGTTATTATCATCATCATCATCATCATCATTATCATCATTATTATCATCATCATCATCATCATCATCATCATCATCATTATCATTATTATTTTCATCATTTTTACGATCATTATCATCATCATAATCATTATGATCATCATCATCTTTATTCCTATCATCATCATCATCATAATCATTATGATCATTATCATCTTTATTCCTATCATCATCATCATCATGTTAATAACTATAATCTATCATTTTGTTGTCATTATTGTCTTTTATTTTAATCTACTATCATTATTTTTGTGGTTTTTATCATAATTATCATTATTATCTTCATTATTATCATTATTATTATCACCATAATTATCATGATCATCGATATCGTTATCATTATCATCATCGTCATCATCATCATTATCAACGTCATCATTATTATCATCAACTTTATCATTATTATCATTATCATGATCATTTTTATCCTTATTATCATCACTATTATTACCATTATCATCATTATCAATATCATTATTATCATTATCATCATCATCATTATCATCATAATTCTCACCATTATCATTATCATTAACATCGTCACCGTTATCATGACCATTATCATTATTATTATTATCATTATCATTATCATCGTTATCATCTTAATAATTAATATTATTCTTTTAATTAACATTATTATTATTTCTATTTAATTACCATTATTATTATTGTAATCGTTATTATTATTATTATTATTATCATCATTCTTATTACCATCATCATTATAATCATCTTCATTTTAATTGGTAATATAAACATTCTCCCCATAGTTTTTTAAAGCCTTGCTTCTTTATCACTGCTGCCTTAGTGTTGCCTCAATAGCGCTTCTTTATTTCTGCCTAAGTCACTCTTAAGTGCTGCTGAAGGACCTTTGCTTACATGATGCCTTAGTACTAAGAACGTACTACTAAATCTCCTCCATTAAAATACTACTTGTTAAGAGCTCTGAACTAAAGCTGCTTACGTGCTGACCAAAAATCTTTAAAGTTGTACTAAAATCTTCGTGCAGTATAACTTAAGTATCGTCAAAATACTGCTCAAGTACCGCTGCTTAGCACCACCTTAGAGCAGCCCAAATAGCACTGAAGAACTGATCCTCAAGTATTGCCTTAGAATTAAACAACTCGCCTTTTAAGTACAGCTGATTGTATGTAGTCTCAAGGTTTCTATTGTTCAACTGCACAGTTGTTACCCAAGTGAGGTTTAAGTACTACCTGATAGCTGTTTAAGTTTTATAACGTGTTATTTTAACTATGAGTATTCATTATTATTCCTAGTAATATTTTTTAACGTATTCTCATTACTTTGATTATTTTTATTATTTTGGTTTTTATCGTTTTATTACTATTATCACTTTTATTAAAGTTTTATTTTATGTGCTGCTTGTAATTAGAGTAATCCAACAAAAATATCTGGGGTGAACTAAATAACCATTTTGTACTCTTATTCATTTGTTTCACGTTTTTGATGTTTCTTATTTATTCTTATTTATTTATTCTTGTTTCTAACACCTTGTTCTAATAAATTTTTAGCTCATCGTTTCTACGAAATCAATCACATCTAAATGCCATTTCTCGGCTGCTAGATCTTCAGATTTTGTTTACCAACTTACAGGTTTCTTGCTATATTATTGCGATTGATAAGACCATACTTCATTGCATCCTGTGCCATTGAAGCTTGCGTTCTTAACACGATGACATTGAGCATTTTCTGAAATCCGTTCGTTTGGTGAATTTTTTTTTTTTTTTTATTATTTTTTGAACTAATTTTGACTTAGGAAAGGTTTTGTACACGCTGTTACCAGCTCGTCAAGTACTTATGAATATTCTTGTATAAGCGTTAGAGTTGCAGCAACTTAAAATTACTGGCTTTCCCCAGGTTTCACACGATTGACATTATGGATGCTGATAAATGTGCTAACATTATATCTTCATCGGGTTGAGGGTTGGCGCGCGTAGCACTGATATTCATGCTAATGTTTCATTGTCTTTGATTTTCCACAATAAGTTTGGTTGGTATATAAAAACCAGTACAAGCAGAAAATTACTTAGACGGGGAGGCGCTGCATATCTTTAAATTGTTGCTTGATTTTTCTAATGTAAACTTACTCTGACTTGGCATTTATAATTACACGAGTACTATTATTACGTTTGTCTGCTTATGTTTATCAGTAGAACTCAGCTATAATCATTTAGTGGCAACAGCAGCACTATAAACTAAAAAACACACTGCTTGTCTTATTTTAAAATACAAAATTTGAAATTACAAGTAAAACTTGGAAAAAAAGTTAATTTCTACTTACTTATTAACTATTATAAATGAACAAAGAAATACGTCAATTTTATTTCTCAAATTCAAATTCCAAAAACGATCTTTTTACATCGCTTAATTCTAATGGTAAGCTGAATGTTCTATGACTGGTTATTCCTTTTGGAACTATTATTGAGGCTTTACCAATCTATGCCATAGATAAGATTTTTTTTTCTCACAAGAAAAGAAATACTAAATTAACGTTTCACGTAAAAATATTTTTTCTGGGCCATGAATACAAAAATTCAATCTGTTTTTTTGCATATAGTTCTGAAAATTGTGATTTACGATCAGACAGACTCGTTACGGCCAGAAAGTAAAACCAGTTTTTTTTTTTTTTTTTCATTTTAATGATTTCTTTTAATATTTTTATCTACACTTATTATTAAGCCCAACTAACATTCCTTATTAGGATGTTAAAGTGAAGTTAAAAGAACAGTTGATATCGCTACGGGAAAAAAATTCAGTGTTTATTGTAGGATATTCTTATGAATAAAGTGAATAATGAAGAAATGGAATATTTTGCTAAAGATGTAATGAAGAATAAAGAGTACCCCACAGTTGATTCTGAAAATTGGAGACCTCGTCAGTAAAGAAATTTTCAGTTATATGGAAATGGATTTTAGCTCGTGGACTTCGAGAGGGAGAGCAGATAGTGCTATTAAGCGTATATTCCTATCAAATAATAAATCTAAGACAACAACTATTACTCGTATATCAGCTTACTTCTTCTAAGCTTACAAATTCAAACTAACATGTTGCGATTCAAATTATTTTTTTATTTATTTTCAAGAAAATATTGTTAGGAAATTTGTTCTTTTATGTTAATGTAAATGATTAAAAACATTTGTTAAGTAGACTAAATTTATGAATTAGAAAATATTTTTGGTATTACTATTAATAAAAATAATGATTTAGAATCATATGTAGTATGTGCTTCTGTTATTAAAATTTTAAATTTCAAAATTAAAATCGATTCATGGAAAAATGACTGTTTATTATTATAATCAAATGGGATGGATTGACCAAGAAAAGGTTAGAGTCCATGCTTTCTCTGTGGCACTATCCTGACATTACTGCTTTTTGATTATTCTTGCTTCTTATACCTCAAGATCAGATTTTTTATCCATCAGACAAAATGAATGCTTTACCCTAGAATAACATACCTAGTAACACTGCATATTACACGTTTTAATTTTCTTAACTTATAAATTAAACTAAATTGAATTCAATACGAAAAAAAGGACAATCTATGTCGATTGAAAACTTCTGATTTTAATTGATTTCAACATAAAATATAAAATTTCATTTTGATCGACTTCAATGAGCACTTTACGAATTAATGCAATTTTAATAGTACTTTTTGGTACTAGGACTCCACGCGGTCGACCTTGTCACCTTCGGAGAAGCTCCTAGTGCGTCTTTTGCCTTCGAGACAGTACAGGGCTCCCACCATGACTCGCACGATATAATTTTCAAGACGGCTGTCAGTTCATTGGGGACCTTCATGTAGACTTCTTTGCCCAGGCGTCCGTTGAGATACGCAGTTACTAAGTTAAACTGACGTATGATTAAGTTTCTATAGTTGGCGGTCGATAGGTTGAGCCTGATGGATTCTAGGCAACCAACTGGGGCAAAAGTTTTCTGGAAATCTATGCCGTACTTCTGGGTGTATCACTTGGCTATCTTGCCTTTTTCTTCTCTTTGAATGGGTCGTTCTCTTTGGGTTTGGTGCGTAGTACAAACTGGCTCTCCACAATGCTGTGGGCTTGATCTGTTTTTACCAGTGTCCATGTATCGTTCTTTAGAATCAAAGCTACCTCACTTGCCATAGCGTTCAGCCATTCATCGGAGTCTGGTGTTGTAAGTGCCTTCACGATCAGGACCTCTGCTAGGAAGGCTATGATCTAGGGCATATTTTCATGTAGATAAGCAGCCGTTTCAGTGTAAGTTCTTCCTTCATCTCTTGGATCAAAGTACGGGCCTGGTTCTGAGAAGTTTGGTCCCTCTGATAAGAAACCACGAAAATCCATTAGGGAGTCTACGTCGTTGCCCTCTTTGGTGGAGTTGAAGTCATCGTTGGGTTCTTGCGTGGTTATTGGGTTGGGGTCAATGAACGGGCTCACCCCCTGATCACTCTTATCTTTCTTTATTAATTTAATGGAACTGTATGAGGTGTCCTCCAAGAATTTAACGTCCCTCAACACTCCGATCTTGCGTTTCCCAAGGAGTCATACCCTATAGCCTTTAATTTCGTTGTAGTATCCTATGAACACGCTTTTCCTTGTATGCAACTCCAGCTTCTCCTTTTTGGTACGTCTATTCTTAACGAAGACATCAACCAAAGATCATAAGGTGCGACGCGTGGGGAGGCTTTCCGTGCATTATTTCGAATAACATTTTACCACCAAGCCTTCTCGAGAGACAGCGGCTTTGATTAAAGTTAACCGTGTTTACCACATCTGCTCACAGAGGTGTGAGTAAATTCGTCTGTACTTAACCTTCTGTTCCAGCTGCGTGTTTATTGAGACAAGAAAGGTCTTAAACTCCCGAAGTACCTCGTTCTATTGATTTAAGAACCTAACCTAGCACCTGCCTGAGCTGTCATCAATGAAAGTACAGAAATATTTGCCTTTGGCAAGAAACGGGGTGCTCATGGGTCCACAAACATCTGCGTAGATAATATCTCTTATGCTGGCTTCTTTCAATGTCGTTTTAGGAAGGGCAAGCGGCTCATCCTTCCCTGCACGAGATTAGACTGCAGATCTGAAAGGTTCAGTACCTTTTGAAACGTCACCTGCTTGGCTTTTCCGTCATGTTCCAACTGTGCCCTCACCATTTACGTACCTTTCACCTCTTTGCTTGAGCTGCTTGCCAAGCTGAACTCTCTCGTGCTGATTTCAAGCATTTCGATTGAATCCTCGGAATGAGTCCGGGTTCCAGCTAGCTTGTCCTCGGATGCTTACCCGTTTTCGCAGTACAGTGCAACGTCCGCCACGTTGCTTGCTGACTGCCCGTCCTCTATTTGCTTGCACTTCTTTGCCTGATGGCCATAAGCTTGTAGACGTAGCTACTTATCTTTACGTCCTTGTCTTTGTATTTGTCTCGCCCCTTGTTCACGAACATGGCATTCTGGTTGTGCTTCTGTTTCATCGCCTTTCTGGCTTCGTTTTCTTCAGCAACCTTGATTCACAGAATTTCCAGCGCTGGAAGTTCATCACGAGACACGATGGTGCACTGTAAGTTCTCGAAACTTTCTGGGAGACTACGAAGCAACATGATGGATGGAGATAGGAGATCTCTGTTTATTTCATCCTCCATTGTCAAGAGTTTGTTAACCATGTTAAAGAACTTTCTTATGTATTATCGAGCATCCTCGACTTCTGTCATCTTTGTTAAGATAAGCTGATTGAGCAGGACAGCCTTTCTAACAAGTCCTTTTGACAAATATAGTGACTCCAGTCACTCCCATACCTTCTTTACTGTTGTTCATGACTTGACTAGTTTAATCTTGGACGGGCTGATGGCAAGGATAATGTCTGACTGAGCCTTTAAGTTCTTGTTTACCCACTTTTCGATGCTCTTATTTGTATCTGGTTTGTCTTTTTCAACCGTTGATTTTTCGTAGAGCCATTTACATATCCCCACGCATTGTATGGGAGCTCGCGAGGATGGGAGAGATACAAATACTTTTTATCCAACTCGTACACGTATCACTTTTGTCTAGTGGTACCACGATTGTTCAATGCTCTGCAAGTCGTCCCTCTCTTCGTCTTGAGCCCATAACCTCTTAGCTGAGCGAGATTTGCCAGAATCCTTCTGCCAGGAGGACAGAAAGAGAGGATTACACAGTTAACAAGGAGGAACTAATTAAGAGCGACATTTACTTATACTAGTGATATAAAGAGTTCTGGTGAATAGGTGTAATACGAAGTGAGTAACTTGAAAAACACAACCGTTAGGCTGCGAAGCCAGAAGGCGACTGAATAACTCTGCGAATCATAGTGAGGAACGGGACGGGCGTAGTAATCGAAAACTAGCTCAGGGGAGGGGATAGGACAGGTAACAGTGCCAAATTTCAACATTGTCTATTTCAATAAATACTTGATAGCAGTACCACTTGCGTCATTATTTTCAGCATTTATGAGAATCTCATGTTGTAATACAATACTACGTTGTTCTAAAAGTTATTACCTAGTTGTGTTACACAAGCCTTTTCTAATATAATTTTAAATAAACATATAACTTTACAATTATCTATGAAAATAAATGTTTAAGCTAGGATGGGTTAATAGTCATAATAAAGTATTTTAATACTCAGGCAGTAACACATCCTCAAAAACAAAGTCATCACAGCTTTCAATACAATTGACACTTGTATACATCGCTTGTTACTTTAATAGGTTGAATGGTAATCTTTTTGTTGCTCTTAATTATACTAGCGTTTCTGTAATAATATATTGCAAAACTCATTGCTTTTCTAATGTTGTGAACAAAATCGCTGTCCTTATGTAAAGAGTCAGAATGAAAGCAGGTGTCGGGTCTGACGAGTTTAAATTTACCCGTATCTTCCTAATCATCCATATGTACGCTGAACGGCCACTGTTTCGTTGGACGGAAGAGTCTCATAAAAGTAAATTATTAGTGAGTTTTAACATGAATAAGAACTTTCTTGATAAATATAGTATATAAGGTAGAAGGTCTTGATAGTATATTAAATAATTTTTCGTTTAAATCTTTTCATAATATAAACTTATTTTAGTGGATATGTCAAGTACCCCTCACAATTAAAAAAAACGTCTCATTTTACTGTGTTTTCTTTCCCACCATAAAATAAAGTAAAAAAAAAACAATGCTTCGTTGGAATAATTCTTTTGTATATTGAAAGACGCCCAACTTTATTTAAGAATAACTATACCTTTATGTTTTTTATCGCCTGATGTCTTTTGAAATTACATGATCTTATATATATTGTTACTTGGAAGATCATAATTTTTATTCCCATTCGTAGAATTTAAAAAAATTAGCAACTTCTTTATTTGTTTTTTTCACACCCTGTATACGACAGACATGTGTGCTGAATTCTTTTGTTGTGCTAATTTATATTTTAGAATATGAATTTTTTTCACTTCATACATTCTTTCACATGTTCTTATATTTATTGTACTTATATATTTACTGTATACGTACATACGTAAATGAAACTAATATTAGTACATATTTTCATACTGTTATCATTGTTTTTGTTAAATGGTCTTATTTCTTTTGTTATTTTTAGTAAAATTGTCGATGAGGTCACTAATTGTTGAAAGATTGTAAGAAGAACTTCTTTATTTATTATCAAATTTTTTATACTAGAAATAGAAGGTTAGCGTTGAAAGCGTCTAGGGAGCAAAGCCCAACAAGGGTATATACATATATATGTATATATGACTTAAATTTCCGTAAGTTAAGCGTCAAACGAATGTCATTTACCTTATCGTAATGGTAATAATGCGATAATTGTTGAAATCTAGCAATACTGGGAGCAATCAGTGTATAATTCAAAAACTTGTGATGAATTCATTTCCTAGAAATTAATTGATAAACTTTCAGGCACCTTACTAATGCTTAATAATACTTTTTACTTGTTTATATAAAATAAATATAAGTCCTGTTAGAATTTACTGTCAGCATAATGGATTAGTACTTAGTTGTTTGCAATAAATACCCGCAGGTTAATTTTTTTCACGGCTTTCTGAAATCAAAACAATTTAAGACATTTGCTAGGTAACCATTATACATGTGTAAGTTATTCACTTATTCGAAATTTCTTTTTTCGATGATAGTATTAAAAAATAATTTGCATTGCTTTCATCAATAGAAAGATTTGCTGTGAATACGGTAGGAATAAGCAGTACACACACGCACACTTAGCCCCACATACGCATATGTAATTTCAAAAAAATTTAAGTATTTCCGTTATTTGCTTATCTCATTTTTCTTCACTATTTTTTTACTATTAATGGAAGCCAAATTTTTACGTGCAATCAAATACCTTTGAACTATTTCTCTTACCTGATAAAATGTTTTTCATCAATGTACCCCAAGTCAACTTAATTATTTTAAACTAAAATTGAGCATAAGTTCTAGCTAATGAAGATTTTCATATTCTTATTTTAAAAATTGTTCAATTTAATTTAAATCACTATTTATCTTCCTATCCTTAGTTTTAATTGTACTTCTCCACCTTATGTCTAGCTGTATACCAACGAATACAATATGCTTTTATGCTTTTCACAGATTTTCGGTATATTACGTATTGCTGCTGTGATTGTGCATCTTCAAAATCACTTACCTTGTAACGTACATTTTCATGATACTTTAAGAAAAAGTTTTTGTTTTTCATCATACGGTGCTAAAAAAAGGAACACCCATTCCACGAGGTACAAAGAAAATTTTTTCTCTTGGTACAGGATTGGTGAAAAGTTGTATACCACTTAGGGTAAAAAAAAAAAAAAATTCTTTGAGTTCCACATTCTCGTCATAATATTCTTCAGCTCTTGGTTTAATTTCGAATAATAAACACCAGTTTCTACAATTTGTATTCCAAAATTTAGGTATTACTTGTCATGTTCATATTCTACTAATTAAAATATCAAAATAGATTATAGAATTATACGTAACAATGATCCAGAAAAAATAAAAAATTTAAAGATTAAGATAAATTATAGTAAGAATCTAATTTTTAAATTTTGTATTAGTTATTAGATATTGATATAATAAAACTTCCCTGAAACTGTATAAAGTTACAATTAAAAAAAAATCTGTTATTCGAATGTAAATGGATATAGATTATCTTATAAAATAAGTCCCTTCACGTTTTTTAAATTCTGATCAATCCACTCGTCAAATTGTTTAATCATGTCACTATCCATTCTATTCTTCCACTGACCTACAGTTCCACTTCTTATAAATTCACCTTCAACCTCAAAGTCACCAAATATCTTTTTATTTTTTACAGCATCAATACTCTTTTCACGATTAACAGCAGGATTAGTTTTCATACTAGAGAAGCTCAGATGTTCTTCTAATGCTGCTACCTGTGTGTCATCAAGTTCTTTGTCAAGAAATTTAGCTGTTTTTTGAATCACTGCGGGCAAATCCTATGGAATCAAGGGGAAAAAAAATATTTCAAAATAAGCTCTTTTAATTAAAAAGATGCAGACAACAAAATATTTGATCGGTAATAATATATATTATTATTTTTATTAGTGACAGTAAGTAAAAATTACCTTTTTCATATCTTCATACTTAATAAACAAAACGTTATCCAGATCTTTCATTTTCCAAAATCCGTGTATATGCTTCCAATAAGGGGCGTAAACAACTTAAAGAAAAATTATACTTAGTGTTAAAATTCACATTAGAATAATATCTCTTTTTCTTTATACATAAAAAATAAGTTATAAACACGTTTAACATGAAATATTATAAAAAATTTTTAAATGTGTAAGAATATTAAAATAACAGCGAGCTCGCAAAAATAAACAATTTCTTCATTGTCTAGAGGAACAGTGGGCTCCACTTAACGTGGATTTAATTAGCTGACCTATTGGACAAGCAATGGTAATATATTGTTACTGATTGTTTACAAATGAAAATAGGTCAGTTATGTCAGGTATGAGACTCAATATTTCTTAATTATAAAAGTAAGTAGTAACTGCTCATGTTTACAAAATGAGAATTGTGTTTCCTATGTTGGTGTATCACGTTTAGTCAGTCAGTCCTTTCAGTTAGGTAAGTATGCATAAATGTGTCAGGTGTGCGCTCAACTAAGATATACTAAATTTGTTTGAACCCCTCTTTGGTTTGATTCAGGTTCTGCATTATATAGATACTAGCGGCCCCCCGTCAGCTTCGCCCAAGACTCACTAAATTAAACACCGTAGTGTGTTAATATGTAATGTGAAACGTTTTCAGTTAAAAATTTCACATCTGTTTCTGACACTTCTTAAGACAAACATTTTCTGATTAAAAACATATTTATTTGGAATGCATGTAGTTTGTTTAGTCAAGTAAGAAGCTGTAAAGAGTGAGAAAAATATAATTATGCTGAAAAGTACCGTGCATTCCTTATGCCATAAAATAATCGTTGGCTTTAAAAAGCCGTTGATTTGCAGTTTCTCTTGTATAATTTATAAACAAGGCAATTGTTTGAAGCTGTTAATATTCAAAGATACAAAAATATAGGTATAAGAAATTTTTTTCTCTTATGTCACAACTTTATCACCAGACCAATAAAGTGCTGGAGCTTATTCTCTACGTTTTTTATCACAGCAAAAATACAAATACATATTTTACCTACTTAAAAATCTAGATGATTCAAAAGATTACTATAAGGGTTATAATAAAAAGCTAATCTTTCACTTTATTAATTTTTTTGTGCTTTTCTTGACGCCCAAAATTGTATTCATTAAATGCATTTAAAGTTTTCCTTCCAATTCAACATACGACGACTTGGGACTTATGGCATAGTTGAGACTCTCGTAAGCCCTAAAGGCTTTTCTTTCAACTTTATTAGATTGTAACATATTAGTTAGCAAGGTAGTTTGACGTCCAATGACCCTGAAAAGGACCAGTGAACTTCTAAAGTCAACTCTTTCTTAACTAAAGTTTCCAGCAAACGTGATTGCCTCTATACCTCAGGGTGATATTCTCTGGCCTGTTATTGCAGCACTACACTAATTAGGAAGAAAACTATAACGTTTGAAGCTTTGGAGCTAGTTGTAGAGCTCTTTCCCAACGTCTCCTGGTATAACATCGAAGACGTTGGTGTCTAGAGCACCTTTTTTTTTGCAGACTCAGTTGTTTTGGTGATCTAAGGTAAAGAAATTTGTTCGTGATGCTTACCCGTTAAAAACTGTCACGTTGGCTCACGTTTATTATATTTTCTTAGTTGCTGTTAGGTTCTTCCAACGTAGACCTTGGAGGAACGGTGATTCTTGGTTGAATACTTAAACTCAAGAGGAAGATAAAGGATTGCCAGTCACCGGGATTTCCAGCTTTGCAACGAACAACTCTGCTCGTGACGTCTGCCAGCAAATGACTGACTTGGTTTAATAGTGGCTGGCTTTACATAGTCGTTAAGTTGACAAATCGTCTCCGGGAATGGTAGTAAAAATTTAGTTGTTGGCAAGGTAATGTAAAATTAGGTAAATCTTAAAAGAACCAATGAGATTGATGGTTAAGTAGAAATCGTTAATACACATAATGGCCCTGAAAAGGGCCAGTGGTGAGACTTGCAGCTATTCTTTACTATTATTCTTGATAAGAGAGAGCCAGCTGCAGGTAGCTTGACTCTTATTCTTTGAGTCTCTGTGTAAGAAGGCCATATAGGAGGCAGGTATGCTGCTAACCAAAGAATATCTTGTCTTTGGGTCGTTTTCCAGATAACCAACCGTTTATCGTTAGTCAGGAAAGTGGGCCTGGAGAATACCTTTTCTCTAGGTATGCCGTTGGGACGACTTCTAAAAAGGAGGCCGTTGTAGTTGTCCGTACTATTTAGGGCTGTCTTCCCTGGCTTGCATTTAAAGTAGGAAATTCTCTGACAACACCAGGTCCAATGATTGAACCGCCCAAATTTCTGAAGTGCTGGTGCAGATTATGCTTCGGCTAGACACGTCTTCTGGAATTCCTTCAGAGGCGTTGACGTTCCAAACATTTTTTTTCCGCGGCACTCAGTTATTTTGGTGATCTGCAGTAAAAACTGATTTATTTCGCTTGCCCATGAAAGAATAGTGTCATCGGTACCCGGGATGCCCAGCTGCACGACAGACTACTCTGTTCTTGGTGTAGTGCCGATGATCGACTACGATAATTGTCAGCTCGATGGAGCATCTTAAAACCACTTTTCACTATCTTTGATTGCACGTGGCTTCAATTTTACCTCGACGCCACCTGATCGATCCTACTGTACTAAAGCGCAAAGCTAGCTTATTTAGGCAAAACTTTGAACTTATTCACCACTATTGTTGTTATTTTTTTCAACAAAAAAACTCTGCAAAAACCATCTTGGAATCATTAAGAATCAGTATGAAAAATTTCAGCAAAATCGGTTCAGTAGTTTTTGTGGTAAGCAATTCCAATGGTCTTAGCAACTTTGCTTTATATATTAGTAAGATACTATCATCTCAAAACCTCCCTATATATTGTAAAGAGGTAAATCTGGCCTCCAGGCTCATGTTGCTCTTCCTGACGCAATGCATATGACGTCATACCGGCAAAGGCTTACCTTCCCCGAATTGTTTTTTTTTGTTTTGGCTCCCAGAAAAAGGAGAAGAGAACGACGCGACGCGGGACATAGCACCAACAGTGGCGAAGAAATAAGAGTGAGCGATCGCAGCACTGTTCAGGCCGCGGCGGTGGCCCTCGGGTATGAGAGAGAGAGAGAAAGAGAGAGAGAAAAAGGCGCTGAGATGTATGCGCTGTGGTTGCAGCGGGACGGGCTGACTCAGTCTCGAGTCAAGAGCCATCGTGCCCGCATAGGAAAGCTAGAGGTTTTGCGATTTGAGAGAGAGTGAGAGAAAGCTGTTTTAGAATGAGAGAGAGAGAAGAGAGAGCTGCTGTGTCCTTGTCGTCGGAGACCATCACCACGAGGAGATTCAGGACGAGAGAAAGAGAGTGACCGCAGAACAAGAAAGAGAGAGGAAGACTAAGACCGCAGCCATCAGCCCCACGAACTCACCAGCAGCTCGAGGCCCAGCAGGACGCCATACGCCCTTGTCACGAGTTAGAGAGCCGAGAGATAGCGTGTTTCTTTTCCCTTCGTTTTTTGTGCATCGTGCTAGGGCTTGCGAGCGCTGGTAGGCCTCCTGAACGAGGTCCAGGAGTAGACAGAGGATAGGGAAAGAGAGAGAAAGAGTGTGAGTGCGAGAGAAAGAGAGAGAAAGAGAGAGAGGGCCAGATCACAAGAAGTCATGGGTGCATGCTCGGGAGTGCCGAATTAATAGTGTTACGCGTTTTCGTTCTAGGTCTATAGGGTAGAGGGGCATAGTTGAGAGGGAACGAGATAGAGAGAGAGAGAAAGAGAGACCTAGTACAAAGGGACAAGGGTGAGGTTACTGGGAGACAGAAAGAGAGAGAGAGAGAAGTGACATTGCGTGTACAACAGGGCTGGAAAGGGATAGAGTCGAGGGACGGCGAGAGGACGTGCAAGTGAAGGTGCGTGTGGCATGGCCAGGAGCGCGTCAGGGCAGCGGCCCCTCTTGGTTCCAGGATCCTGAACGCGCGCTCGCAGCTCACGCAGCAAGGTGGAACCGTTTATTTGTAGAGCCGTGTGGAGAGCCGTAATAAACAATTTCCTTAAACTTGACGTGATAGCATTTCCCATATTTATTTCTCTCGGTAGAACGAGAGAAAAAATCCCGTGCAAACTCCCCTTTTCAGAAGCAGAATCCAGGAGGACGAGGGGCTTGGAGGACGCACGAGACGAGGTGTCCACTTTCAACGTACATCCCTCCCCCTTTTCATTTTCAGGTACGAAGGCAGCATGATAATATAGTAGAGAAAAATAGAACCTTGTTTTGCCATATAAATGTATATTTTGTGGGAAAAAGTATAATTATATATTTGCAGAATAAAACGAAACCAAAGGGAAGTTTGAACGAACCTGTTAAGAGCACTTAATAACTTAAAAATTTTATAAGTATATTACAGTGACATCAGAAGGACAAGAAAAGTTCATGCATTTTTCACGAGTAAAATAATTTTGAAGTATGAAATCAATTTTCATGAATTTTTCTGAAGCTATAATAATCTCTAGGACACAGGCTAGCTATGTGAACTTAGTATGAAAAAGATGCTTACATGTACTGTTATGTACAGTTTTTGAATCTGGATATTACAGATAAGAATCAAGGTAGGTGTTTGAAGCATAACTGTATTTTATGTGTTTTATTTCAACAATTACGTTTGGTTTATATTAATTTTTACTTTATTTTTTTTTACTTTAACAATAAATTTGTATCGTTTACTAAGCATCCTCATCAAACCTTTTTGTACATCAGTTGCAGGTTATTTCTTTATGCAGAAAAAAACCCTTAGGTAAATTTTCTGATGACAAAGAATTTAACGTCGATGTCGGTTTATATCTACCATTCAACAAACGAATTTAAGACAGATACAAATACAATGAGGCATCCACTGTATGCTAGGGTATTGGCACTATGTGATGCCAGAACATTTTGGACTTGTCGGACGAGTTTAGGCTCAATGCATTGTTAACTCAAATAACACAAGATTGTCAACTAATTATGATAATAAGTGTAAAAACTACAAAAATCCTAATAAATAAGACTATTCTATTCATACACAAAGTAAAGTGCAGAAGCAAAGAAAAATACCGACATCCACGTTAACGATGTAAAGACGACACCAAATCCAGTAAAATAATTTTTATTTTGTAGTATCCACCAGATGGAGCTCAAGTATTACGCAAGCTAACGCCAGTATGACGTGAGCAATCGTAAATAAAGTGCTTCATAGGTTTGTTTAATTAACATTACTCAAATAAAGCGCTATCATCTTTAATTTTTTTTCAATAAGAAAATTGTTAAGCTTACGTTCATGGTACTTATCGTCATCAATATGTCTGACAACTAAAAAACATTGTAAAACTCAATACCATATGGTCAATAGTGCATTAAGTCTTTACAAATTTAGCAATTCTGCAGTTTTTACTCACTGAGGGAGGGGGCTCTGCCATATGTATTTTACAAAAAAACATGAGTCTAATTCATGTATAATTTTGAGCCAATTATTAACTACCGGGATATTTTTGGTAAGTTCATACTTTCCTTTATACTTCAAGTTCTGTTAGTTAAAAAATATATACGTTTATTTTTAAGTAATACTTACAACTTTCAAAGAATTAGACCTTTATTTTATGTAAAATTGGCTGTATAAAAATTTAAAATTTACATGGTTATCTCGAATAAAATTTTTGTGTGTTTTTATACATTTGCTATTATTTATTGACAGCATATCTTCTTTCCCATGAATAACCAAATAAATCAACATAAAATTCGCCGTATCAACGTTTTAAATTTATTCTTTACAATTTTTAGTCATTTGCTAGAATGATTTTATCACTTTATTTGTATAAAACAACTGTTAACGACCGTTTTGATTGTGAGCATTTACTTATAAGGTTGCTTTTACGAAGAATATAGTCTCCTTTATTTTATATATAAGGTGCTTGCGCTACAATTTTGTTTTTATAGATATAGTTGTCAATGTATCTTTGAAAAAATTAGGTACTAATACGAACTTTTTATAAGTATAAATTAATTATCCGTTGAATTTTTAATCAGAAAATTTACAAAATCTTGTGAAGTCAGGTGTGAAATCTTTTTTCACAATTATTGTCTTAGAAAAACAGCACTGGACAATAAAGAGACATTGTAGAAAGAGCTAGCCTTGATTCCGTTGAGTGTTTTCCTTGTTGTCGATCTTTTTTCTGATTGATTCCCAAAAATGTACACCATATAGGAGCAAAAATGTAGTTTGAGAGAGATGCTAGACCAAAACAGTTTTTTTTCTTTTTCTACACGTCATATGTTTTCACTTACAAATAAATATCAAGCTCGCTTACAATATCTGCATTATCTCCACGCTCTTAAATTGCTACTCAATTTTAAATATTTTTAGTAAAAAACTTATTTTTCGCTGATTGAAAACATTTAACTTACATTTCAAAGTTCTTAAAATACTTTAGTCAGCTATCAAAAAAGTCTTGTTTCTTTTAAAAAAAAATCATAGTTATTGAAAAAAGTAGCAAATGAAAATAAAAGTTAATCTTTTAATGTTCATTAGTATCGTTTCTTAGAAAAAGTACAGACTACTTTACGAAAAAGGTTACTTGCAGAAAACTTCTCCTAAATGATCCACCTCTTTGGGATAAACTACTATAATTTTTTCTGTTAAACTACAGTGCAGAATAATTTACTGCAGGGTAGGAAAACTACTTACTTTAAAGCTCTTTTACTTAATAAATTACTTATTTTTTGAAAGTCTATATGATGTTTTATATGAAAATATATTTTAACCTGCCTTCTACTTTCCTGCGAACTCCCTTTTAACGTCACCTGAATTGAAGAGACAGCTGTACATAGAAAAAATCTTTATCTTGATTTTTTATTTTTCTTATATGCACCGATTAGTCCATTTTTTTGCATGGCTGCAGAAAAAGGCATATGAACAATTGCTGTTGGCTTGTTGAGTTGAACTGTTTCCTTTGTTTTTTTTAATATCATCGGAAAGGTACCATAAACAATAGAGCATACTGACAGAGATGTAGGTCATAATAATATTAAAAAAAATTATTTATTGAATATGAGGTGAGCTAATGGAGCCTAATCAATCAATCAGTAATTTTTTGTTACTATCACGAAAACTGTTAAAATCGCTTGGATATATAAATTACAACATATGGAAAAATGATTTTAGCGCATTATTATGTTGTATTTATTTGTTGTTGAGCCAATAGATAAGATCAATAAGATTTGTTTTTCGAGTTTACTTACAACTATTTCTTGGAGCATCGTGTTGCAAAAATAGCTACAGATAATATATTTATTACTTGAATAGCAAGCCTTGAACAAAGTCTGTTAAGAAGACGTGTGTATATCTTTAAAATTTTTTTTTTTGGAAGTGAAAACTTCTTTAGGCACGTTGGACGATGTTAAATGGGGAAAAACTCTTGGTTTCGATATAACAAGCTCATATACACTAACACGGATTATCCCGCAGAAATAGAAAAAAACGAAAAAACCGTGAAAAATTTTACAGTCGTAAAAAACACTAAGTTGTTAGTAACCATTATTAAAAATATCTCTTTCCATTTTTTTTCAGTTCACATTAAAATACACTATTAGGTACAGTCAGTAGGTAAGGGAGCAAAATTTTTAAATGTTAGAGTTATATTAATTTTTTTGCAATGAAAAATTGAATTCCATTACAAAATTGGAGTCGGAATGAAAAATGGTAGTTTACCTACCTTGAAAGTTTTTGAGAAGCTGGTGTGCCTTCGGTTGGAAAAAAAGAATTTGCCTCATAAGCGCCATCGATCTAGAGCTATTTTGCGGCCCAAAAGATCTGTGTAACAGGGTCTACGGGACTTATTATGCTTGCCCTGGTTGGATGTGCACCACGTATGAACCCTTGTTTTCCTACTGAGGGCTACTGAATGTCTAAATTTAAAAAAAAACACCCAGAGTAGGAAATGATAGCTTTTGTCCTGAAAGTGCCATCGTCACTAAGGCTACCTTACGGCTCGAGGGACGTAATGTAACCACGGAGTGATAGAACTTATGTGGTAAATCCTGCTTTCCTTACTAAGGGCACACCAGCTGTTAAAAAACGCCTGAGGTAGGAATGGTAGTTTTCATACCTAGTGACACATGTCGTCAGAGCAAGTACCAGGCCCGATTATTTGATTCTTCATTTCCTCGTCCATAGATTATTTGTAAACCATAATGTTTGATTATTAAGTGCTAATGTTAATGCACTTCTATAGTACCAGATCAGGTAAGTGTGAGCATGTAAAACTTATTATTTTGTTTAAAACTTAGGTATAATATTGTTTATAAAATTAAGACTATTGATATTTTTAATGAACCAGTTGTAATTACACTTGACTATAATTATATTCATTTTCTTATTAATGATATTATGAATAATCTTTAAAATTGTATGAAACAAAAATATACTAAACTTCAAGTGAATAATAACATTGAGTCTATAAAAAATTACAATATAGTAATAAAAAGTCAATTGTCACTGAGTAACACTATTAGGTTTATAAGTACTGTGTATATCTATATTCACTTAAGCAGATATAATAATAAAGGTGTATGTATGCACTTGATTGACAGTGTGTGAGTAACCATAGGGAGTGTATGTGTGTAAGAGAGTTTTAACTAAGTAAGAGTTTCACTGCAGTTTTTTTATAAAACTTACTCTTTAAGCATATAAACATAGACAGTATGTTATTAATACTGATATGATTTATATGACTAATCTTACAAGTACATAAAGCAAAGTCGCTAAAACTGTTGTAATCCCTAACCACAAAAACTACTGAACCGATTTTGCTGAAATTTTGCATACTGATTCTTGATAATTCCGAAATAGTTTTCGTATAGTTTTTTTCTTGGAAAAGTTAATAAGACTATCGAAAAGTAAGCTCAAAGTTCTGCTAAATCAAGCTAGCTTTGCGTTTCAGCTCAGTAGTATCTGCTAGGTGATGTTGAGGTAGAATTAAAGCCACCCACAAACAAAGATAGTGAAGAGTGGTTTTAAGATGCCCCATCAAGTAGTCAATTATCGTAGCCATTCATCAGCAGTGCACCAAAAACAAAGTTGTTAGTAGTGCAGCTGGGCATCCGAGCTACCGCTAACACTCTTCTTTCATGGGCATGCGAAATAAATCGGTTTTTACTGGAGATTGCCAAAATAACCGAGTGCCACGAAAAAATAGGTATTCAGAATGTAAACGTCTTAGGCGTCATACCAGGAGACGTCCAGCTAGAGCTTAATCTGCTCCACCAGCACTACAGGGTTTTAAGGCCCTTCCTTCGTCCAACCTGGTGCTACTACAGCACCTATTGCTAAAACAGCAAGCCAGGAAGAACAACCCTGAGGAGTTTTCACAGCCCCATCGGCTAAAAATTTTATCAGCCTCCTCCTCAATGGTTTGTCCTAACTGCATTCTCACAGAGAAGGAATTCTCCAGGCCCACTTCATTCACTGGCAGACGTCACGAGCAGAGTTGTTCGTAGCAAGGCTGGGAACCCCAGTGACCGACGATCTAATATTACCCTCTCAACTTTAAGCATTGAATCAGGAATCACCGATCCTCCCTAAGGTCTGCGCTGGGAGAACCTAACAGCTATGAAGAAAAAATAATAAACATGAGTCGACGGGAAAGTTACCAACGGGCAAGCATCAAGAACCAACCTTTCCACCTTCGATCACCAAAACAACTGAGTCTGAAAAAAAGGTGCTTTAGACACCGTCTTTGACATTATACCAGGATACATTAGGAAAGAGATCTACAACTACCTCCAAGCTTCAAACCCTGAGGTATCCAGGCAGTCACGTTTGCTGGAAACTTCAGTCAAGAAAGACTTCACTTAAAAAGCTTACCGGTCCTTTTCAGGTTCATCGGACGTGGAACTACCTTGATATTAAAAATATTCCAACCTAATAAAGGTGAAAAAAATAGCCTTTAGGGCTCACAAGAGTCTCAACTATGCTAAAAGTCACAAGAAGTCAAATTAGAAGGCTAACTTCAAATGCATTTTATGAATACAATTTTAGGCGTCAATAAAATGACAAAAGAATTTATTAAGTGAGGGATCAGCTTTTTACTACAACCCTCATAGTTATCTCTTGAATCTTCCAGATTTTTAAATAGGTAGAATATGTATTTGTATTTTTGTTGCGATAAATAACATAGAGATTTACTTTACCTAAAGACTTTGTTGCTCTGGTAAAAAAAAATTTACGAAGAGACTTTGTTGCTCTGGTAATAAAGTTGTGAGATAAGAGAAACAAGTTTTTTAATGATGAATTTTTTGTGAGCTTTGAATCTTTACAGCATAAAAAAATATCCCTTTTCATGAATTATACGGGAGAAACTGCAAATCAACAGCCCCCTATGGTCAATGATTATTTTATGTCATCAGGAACGCATGGTACTTTTCAGCATAATTGTATTTTTTTAATTTTTACAGCTTATTATTTGGCCTAATAAACTGTATGGATTTTGAACCAATATATTTTTGATAAAAAGATTTTTGTTATGAGAATTGTCAGAACTAAATCTATAATTTTTCACTGAAAGCGTTTCACATTACATGTTAAGACACTGCGGTGTTCCATTTAGTGAGTCTCGGGCAAAGCCGAGACGGGGGAGGGGCCACTTGTTTCTAATATTCTTATAAACCAAATGAGCAGGCATTGACTGAAAAATCACCGAAAGTATAAAAATGTAGCAAATGAGAAGAAGAATTACCGAGACCTCGATAGCAAAATTGATAATGCACTTTTTTGGCAAGAAAAGAGTTCCAGGTATAAATCCTGGTCGAAGTAGCACTTTTTTTAATTGCTACGTCTGATAATTTTTCTACAAATCGTAGTTTTAACTGGAAAAAAATTTAGTTGCCTTGGCAATCTCGTAATGGATGAGAAATGTCGATACATTCAATTACTCGCATTAATACTTACTTATCAATAAAATTAAATTAATTTCTAATATTCTTATATCAAAGTTGAATACAGTGCTGAAACATACATCGTATGACTGAATCTTCATAGCTGGTATATTTGATGAGAAGCTTGATTGATAATTAATAGAATAATATGACCACCACTTTATGTGATACAAGATGTGACAGAAAAAACACAAAATTCTTATGCGCAACATTTTAATAAATACAATAAGCAAAGGCTATCGTGTCAAGACCATCAATATTCAGGATCCTATTAAACTCTTAACTAGAATCACAAGAGGTGAAAGTACCAGATTTAACTTAAGGACTAACGTCGTTATAAAAAAGTTCCATACAATTTAAATAATCCTACAAGGGAGACTGCATCTCAGTTTGATAACCGTTTTGAAGATTTAAGAGATAGATTAACAATCATTTACAGAACAAAATCTTACCTGAGGATAGAAAAAGTGACGCTTTTTTTAATACCGTCGTTGGCTTAGTCCATGACTTACAAATACTCAATTTTATGAAAGAAATTAACTATGAAGAAGTGCTAAATTATAACAATCTTAAAAAGTATCTTGTAGACGCTATAAACAACCAAGCAAACCAGAGGCTGAACCAGAGACTGATAACTGCAAATAGAGCAGGACGTGGACATGTGCTACAAGTGTGTTGCCTATGGTCACAAATTCTGGGACTTCCAAAAGATGGACGGCAGAAAACAATGTCATAGATGCAAGTTTTTTTCCTTAAAGTAATGGAGCATAAAACTAGATTGCAGAGGTGAATTTAATTGTAAAAGAAATAATTTTATGAAAGGTTGGGATCTTCAATATAGTGGTGGAAGAGATAGGAGACAGTCACAACTTCAGAAATCAGAATGACAAACGCAAAAACACTGTAATAACGTCAATGAACTGAAGAAATCTAAAACTTACAACAATAAAGACAGTGATGATTCTAAGAATAAATCCTTTAGTAAAAAGACCGCAAATAACAAAGGTAAGTTCAAATTTAAAGATGTGACCGTTTTATCCGTGTCTTTTCGTCTGACTGATGACAGTCGAGTCTTAACTTTTAATTTCGAAATTCTAGTGAATTTTTTTGCTGATTTTAGAGCAACAGGGTATTGGGTCAATTATAAACTATATTTAAATAAATTTGAAGAGACTGATTCTACCATTAATCAGTGCACAAATGAAGATCTAGTGACAGGCTTGAAAATAATGGGCGAAGGATTGTTTGCAGATATAAATGATAACAATGTTGTGAGACTTAACAATGTTATATGTGCTGGAACGCTTGTTAAAACTCGTATAAGACCAAAAATCAAATTAAACGCTTTTTAGCAGACTATATAAAGAATCTTATTGGATAATAGAATTGGCACTTATGAGTAGAAAACTAAGACTGAAAATAACAGTGGTAACAAATGGAGACTTTCTTACTCAGTGAGAGATAGTGGTAACAAAATTCGTAAAGCTCATGACGTTATTCATACGAATGTGACATATAAAAATAGAACCGAAATAGATTTAAAATCTTCGATTCATGACCAAAGAATTCATTCTGTGAATGAGCTTGAATTCTCAGAAATGTCAATCAACGAGAGTTCATTCCCGAGTAACTATAAGGATTTGACAAAAACAATAAAGCCATGTTGTTACATGTAAGACTGGGACATAATTCACTGAATTATTTCAGGAAGTTTCGGAAGCAGTTTCAGAATACTCAAGACATCAAAAATGTGAAATTTGACGATTCTATTCAGGCGTGCGAGATATGTCAGGTTTAAAATATCAATAAAGTTTCCTTTAAAATGATAAGAAGTAAATAAACGGAACTATTAAAAACTATTAACTCTAACTTAATGGAAACAGTAAGCCCACAGACTTTTTTCAAAGGCTACAGATTTATAGCTGTCTTCATAGATGATTATTTGAAACTGGCTTAAGCATACCCCATAATATCTAAAAGGACTCTAGATTATGCTAAGATTTGTGAGAGCGATTCACAACTTCCTAGGTTACAATGAAAAGGTATTCAAGAACAGATCAAGGTACTGAGTTCACAGGAGGATTATAATTAAGGGGTTCTACGCACTCTGGGCGCTGACTTGCAATTAGCCAGTCTAGATATACCAGAGCTAAATAGTAAATCCGAGTAGCTGAACTAAACATTCTAAAAGAAGACTAGAACTTATATGTATGACTCTGGCGTACCAGAAAACGTGTGGGACCTTGCTTTGACAGCTGCAGTATATGCATACGACAGAACACTTCATAAATTGATTGACATGAAAGTCTCTCTTTAGAAATTTACTCCAAGTCAAAAATTTCACATGAAACAATTTAAAATGTTTGACTGATTTACGTATGGGACAGTGCAATAGAAAATGGGACCGAAATTAGGATTGTTCATCAATTGTTATTTTCCGTACTCAAACATTCTTTATCAGAAGTAAAACCCACAATATAATTTATTAGCTGCGTTAATGAAGCATTTTTATTGTAAGGTAGCAACTATCTACCTTTGTGACAAACCATAAAATCGAACATTTCTGCAATAATTTTATTAAACTTATTGCTACTATGGGTTCATGCAACTTGGTTTTTTAAAAACCATTACTATGAAGGAGTATGTTGTATGAACACTTGAAGATTATACAGTTGCGAAGTATTTTTCCACATCATTCTGTGTCATCAGAGATTCATTCGGATACTTTTTGGCAGGTATCTCTATTTATCTAACACTAATAGAATAGTTTCGATCGTTTATTTTCATACAATTGTTTTTAAAGTCCATTCGCAAATCACCAAGCTTGTAGACTCCTTTTTTTTTATCGTACTTCATACTTTAAATTTCATAAATCTTTCTGATTCTAGTTAGGTACTCGTAGCTTACAATTATTCAATAATCTTGAACTAGCTTAAACATAATCAACCTAATAATTTTGAATAGTGTCATTTAAATCAGCATCGTTTCCATCGTCACTATTTTTAGTGGCAGATTCGAGCGAGTTCTTATTGTTACTTAACTTTTCATAATTTTTTTTTTTTTTTTTTGGTTGATTTACTGATTTAACTAATTCATTTTTCTAATTATTTTAACTATCATAGAAATTTGAAGTTACGTAATTATCACTATTACTTCGTAGTTTTTTTGTTTCTTTAGGAATTTCCATTTGAGGGTCTGTAATTGGTGCAAGAGTTTTACTAAGCACTCTTTTAGCCTTATTTTTTCAAAACTACAACAGTCTGTCTTTTTTTTTGACAGCCTTTCTCGCCTTTAGTGACTGTCATATAAAGTATTTCTTTTGTTAATACATGACGATGACATAACAATGTCTTACAACAAACTGTAATGATTGCACTAGGTGTGTCCTAAATGTACAGCAAAATTATCAAAGCCTTTTGTGTAGCAGCCATTATTTATTTGTCTATCATTTTTTATAACCACAAATGCATACTGATAGTAATTCCAACAGTTACAGCATGAATTTTTAGATTGAATGTATGGAATATCTGAGTTTATTTGATTATCGTGCACATGCCTTAAATTAACTTTATCTTGACAAAATAGAACAAAAAAATAAGCATAATACCTTATGAGATGCTTTGGTACTTGAGCATATGACTAAAAAAGATAAAAGCAGTAAATATTTATGTATCTGCTGCGCAGAAAAATGCCTTTATATTGTCTTATTCTTCGTGATCTTGCCAGATAATGCTTTACCAAACTTCGCAATATTTTTTAAGCTCTACTATCAAAAATAATTGTGGAATTTGGTAAAACATCATTAGGCAAGACTACAACTTCGTATTGACTTTAAGGTAAGCATTTCAAACTCTTAGTAGGCACCAAAAATTCTTTTAAAAACTTATTCTTTGGTTGCATCAGCAACTTTAAAAACACGTACACATTTTCGAATTTCACTCAATTGGGATGCACGATCAAATCGAATAAACTATTAGTCTTACTACATGTAGATGGACTGCATAATATAGCGCAAATATTGCTAGAGAGTAGTTAACTATGTCAATTTAAGCGCTTTCCTTGTTTCACAATAGCATAAAAATTGGGAATATGTAATTTTATGGATTGCTCTTTGAACTCCATGTTCATACTGTAAAAAGTATTAGTTGTAACTAATCATTAACTTATAAAGTGTAATGTTTATATAGTTTGAGCTCTTTATTGCAATAAATTCGTCTACAACAAATATATTGTTTACTTTCTTGAACGCTTAGTCATGATCAAACCGAGACGACTAATTATCACCATGCATCGGAAGAGAGTACAAGGTCTTGTTAGTAAAATCATAAATTCTTTACCAGTAGAGCTTAATTTCCCTGGTTATTATTATTGCGAGGTAAGTACTAAGCTTGCTAAGCGTCTCGCTAATGAAGAGTTTAAGTGTAAGTAAAAAAGCAACAGATGCCTTGGTGACCACTGCTATGAAGGTTTAAAGTAAGTTTGGTATGGTAATCAACCAGCAGAAGAAACAGGGTGTGGACGAAAGGAGAAAAATGGTTCATCAAATTATCAGATGAAGTACAAATTCTGATCTTTAATAAAAAAGATGTTGAGTGTTAAAAAAATGGAAGCAAGATGGTTCTTAAATCAAAGACGTGTGAGGTAGAAGTGACTCGAGCCAGGTCAACAATGAATAAATACAAGTGGATTGAAAAGGACTTAAAGGCCATCAATGTAATATGTAGCGGAATTTCGAATGATCAGTTACAATTCATGAAGGGTAAGGAAATAATGTACGAAATAACAAAAAAATTTAATGAAATGTACGTAAAAAAGTCTACTGTACCTCCAATTTATGTGAGAAATAAATTTAAAAAATTGAAATTGAAAGACTTCACTTAAGTGCGTTTTATAGCAAGGTTTAAATATTAGCTGGTAAGTTAAAAAGTATTGGTGCAAATGTGTCTGAAAAGGAAAATTAAGCTACATAAAGAAAATAATTCTAAGTTTGATAAGTAATATTCATGACTCAATCGATATGTAAAAAGAATCTGATCAAACTGTTGAGTTCGTAAAAACCAAAGTGCAGATGCTTAAATTTAAAAAAAAGGAAGATAGGAGCAAAAACAGTTCAAGTGCGTTTAACACTGAAAGAAAAAAATATGGAGCATGTTTAAATGCGAAAGATATGGATACCTTAAGGCTCAATGTACGAGAACGAGACAAAGCGATAATTCATGGAAGCAAGGTGGTGCGCAGCAGCAACGAGGCAGGTACCAACAACAACAACAGCAGCAGAGATAGTATTGAGAAGACATGGGTGGTGACATTTTTATGAATCATTAAATAAAAAGAGCCTATAAACGTAGAAGAAGGTGATGGTCGGTTTTAAAAGCAACGAAAGTTGGTAACGTAAAACAAACACTTAATATTTATGGAAAAAGTAAAGTTAATATTATGAGAAGTGTTTTCTGACATAAAAGAGATATATAGAAAAATAACAAGTTACAGAAAAGTAACTGAAGTTAATAAAATTTAATTCAACCAGTAACGTATCGAGAATTTTGAATCTAAATCAGAGTTGAGTTGCATTACCTATTCAAAATAATGATATTGATCACATGACTAGTCAAATTTCAAATAGTATGTTAAATTTTATAATAAAGTAAGCTAATAGAAAAACAAAAATTGTACAAGACACTAGGCCATGTGTTTATGTAAAATTCAAATATTTAAAACTAATGTGCGATAAACGAGTGATAGATGGTTTGCCTAAAGAATTAATGTCAGAGTTTTTGAACTGCGAAGCTTTTCTGGAAAACAAATCTTATAATTTGCCATTTGATGACAGATTAAGGGCAAAAGACATTTTAGAAATTGTACACACCGACTTAAATGGACCTCATCAGACTAATATTTTTTGAAGTCCATAAGTAATTCTAGTAAAGTAGCTAAAATTTATTTTATAAAGTCGAAAGATCAAGTGTACAATTGTTTCAAAGACTACGTAAACCTAAACGAAAGTAAAACAGAAAAAGCGCACAAAGATTGAAATGCGATAATGGCAAGGAGTATATTGATAACGGAATAAGTGATTTTTTAAAATAACAAGGTATCTCTATTGACCCGTGCCCACTTTATGTGCATGAGTTAAATAGAACAGCAAAAAACTATAACGGAAATATTATGGATACGTCAAGATGATTACTGAAAGCATTATTATGCGAGGGTACATAATAGATTTTGGCTTAAACTAGTTAAAATGGCAGCTGATTCAAAAAAATTGGTTTATTATTAATACTATTATAAAAAAAAGACACCCTTTGAAATTTTGTTTGAAAAAATGTCTAGTATTAAAAGTATTAAAAGTTGTAGAACTAGAGTTTTTGTTAGAATACCAGAGGAAAAAAGAAATTTAAAATGGGACAAAAAGCAGATTTAGGTGTTTCACTAGGTTATTTAAATGCTGGTTATAAAGTTTTAATTAAAAATAAAATTGTAGTAGTCAGACACGTTGATACCATAAAAGATGGTATAGATTATATAAGCTTAAAAGTAGAAGAATAAAGTGAATTGAACTTCCATTGAATAACTTTAGTACTTTTGCAGTCCAGAACAATTAGTCGTAAGAAAATCTTAGCAACTTTATACAGTCTTTACTTTTGCAGCTTAGTAAATTAAAAATTATTATTGAAACAGTTTTTACAATACTAGTTTTTTCTGTGCAGTAGCTAGGTGTGTTAAAAAAAATTTATCAAAAATTTTATACGTAAATACAACATCGTAAATTAATATTCTTGTTTTACTTTTTGAAGTGATACTTTTGTAGGCTCGTTCTGCACTACAGAGTGAATGAATGATTTTAGATTGGTGGCTTTAAGAAAAAATGTTATGGAAGTGGATTTTGCTTGATTCTCCCTTTTTCGCCCCATCCCCTGTGAGGTACTTTCAATCCTCTCTACAACACACAATACCACCACATCACACCACATATTTTGAATTTTATGCATTTTATTTTTTTTGTTTTAACCAATTTCTAAAAAAAAAAAAAAATTTTTAAGTGGATTTGAACCTCCGACCTTCTTCACACTAGCCAAGACTCTTGCCCACTCTGCTATGAGCGGTCCCGATATAAGAATCAATGTGTTTAAAAATTGTTATGTTGTAGTTCGTAACTTGTTTTTAGTATATGTATATTTTTTTTACTGTTTATTAAATAATTTGGCTTTATTAAATATGACAGTAATGTATACATGTTTTATTCAGTGAACTAATTTTTTTAGTTTAACGTTTTTTTCGAAAACTTAGAAATTAATATGCTTTAGCAGTGCAGCAATCCTGTATATCAATAAACATTCATTAACATATGACAAATTTTTTTTTTTTAGAAAAAAATTGTTTGTACTGTATAATACAATAATTTATTTTTATTTTGTTTTCTTCTTTCACAAGCTTTGCTTTATGATTGCGCTAATTTTTTGACTTAAGAACGTTTATCACATAGTTAGTGAAGGAAAAGTTCAGCCCAAAATTTAGAGAGATGGGAGGAACGCAACTATATGCAGCAACGCTGTAAATTTTTTTTCTCATCTGTAAAAAGGGTATGGTTGAACAATTTTCAACTTTTTTAGGTATTTCTGATGCTGTATTTAGTATACTTTTTATGCTTAAATGAAATTTATCAAATAAAACCTATGTGTGATCAAACTTCTGAAGGGACATTCACTGGCATGTACTACTATGCTATTGATGAAAGCGGTACGATAAGATGGTACGTCTTAATTTTTGATATGCAATTATATTTTGGGTACTACATATGAAGTAGTAATAAGTGTGCGAGCGTGACGATAAAGATGTTATCAGTGTAGGTGGTATAAAGTTATTTTTAAATCATCGGAAGATTCGATAAAATTGCATAGTTTTGTACTAGCCAGCCTACATATTGTAACATTGTATTGTGCCATAAATTGTACTTTAAAATTGTTTAGTTATTAAATATTGAAAAATTTATTGATACGCTATCCAACTAACATAGGTATACTCATTTTAACGATAATTGCACCACTTTCGTACACAATATTGTTTTATAGAAGGGAAATTAATATTAATCTATACGTTATCTGACATATACCTGCATAGAAGAATAACTTCTTACTTAGGTACTCAAGCACGCACTGTCTACTTTTTTTTCAATCAATGTCTCCAACGTTTAAATTATTGAAGATAAATAAAGCAAGGAGATATAACTTTATCCATTCATATGTAAATAAACAGCATTACATGTTTAAGCTCTTTGAGTTTGACTTTTGTTTAAAAACCACGGTACTTTTGTCCCCCAATACTTTGGGCTCCATGGCTTTCTTTGTAACATATTAGGTGAATAATTCATGTCTTATCGTATGAAAAATAAAAGTCTTCATGTAAGGTTGATTATCTTGTTACAAACGTTGAAAAAAATTTTTTCATCTATCCTCAATATAACGATAAAGATCAGCTGCTTTATTTTATGTTTTACTAGCAGCTTAACCCAAGACTCGCTAAATGGAACACTGAAGTAAGTTTATACGTAATGTGAAACGTTAAAAACGAGACATCTATTCCTGACACTTCTCAGAAAAAAAATTTTTTTATTAAAAGCATATTTCTTCAAAATTCATACAGTTTTCATGGTCAAATAAAAATCTGTAAAATGAGAAAAAAATTTAATTATGCTGAAAAGTATCGTCAGAGGGGATTTGCGCTTCTTATGCCATCTAATAATCGTTGGTCCTAAAGAGCCGTTGATTTGCAGTTTCTCTTGTATAATCTACGAAAAGAGGTATTTATTAAAGCTGTAAGGATTTAAATATCACAAAGAATTTATAATTAGAAAAATTTTTACTCTTATCTCACAACTTTACTACTAAAGCAACAAAATCCTGGAGCTAAATCTCTACATTTTTTATTGCGATCAAAATAAAACTACATATTCTACCTATTTAAAAATCTAAAAGATTTAATGCATTACTAAAAGGGTTATTATAAAAAACTGATCTCTTACTTAATAAATTTTTTATTTGTCAATTTCAATGCTGGTGCTTCAATCTCGATAAATGTTCTGCATCAGTTTCTTGACGCATAAAATTGTACACATTCAAAGTTTTCCTTATGATTCGACCCTTTGCGACTCATTTCATGGTTGAGACTTTTGTAGACTCTAAAGACTGTTTTTTGTCAACTTGGTTAAATTCTAATATATTTGTTGGCAATGTAGTTTGACGTTCGATGGCCCCGAAAAAAGACCGGTGGGATTCTTAAGTAAAATCTTTCTTAGCTGAAGCTTACAGCAATTGTGACTGCCTGGATACCTCAGGGTAATCTTCTCTGGCCTGTTGTTGTAGCACCAGATAAATTGGAAAAAATACTACAACGTCTGAAGCGTTGGGGCTGGTTGGAGAGCTCTTTCCCTAAGTCTCCTGGTGTTACGCCAAAGACGTTAGTGTTTAAAGCTCCTTTTTTTGCAGATTCAGTTGCTTTGGTGACCTAAGGTCGGGAGATGGATTCGTGATACTTGCCAGAGTTGATAGGGTAATATAATATTTAGGATCGTTGGTCACTGGGATTCCCAGCCTTGCGACAAAAAATTCTGCTCATGACGTCTGCTAATGAAAAACTGACTTAGTTTGATAGTGGCCAGATTTGTGTAGTCTTTTAGTTGACGAATCATTGCCGGAAACGTTAGTAAAAATTTATTCGTTGGCAAGGTACCTTAATCTTTGATGGCCTTTAAAAAAATTGAAGAGATTGATGGTAAAATAGGGTACGTCAATACTTACAATGACCTTGAAAAGAGCCAGAGATGAAACTTCCAGCTACTTCTTATTATTCATAATTATGGAGAGCTGGATGCGGGTAGCTTGACCCTTACCCTTGGAGTCCCTGTGTACGGAGACCATGCTGGAGGAAGGTACGCCACTAATCAAAGAATATCTCGTCTTTGAGTCATTCTCCACATAACCAACCGCTCATTGTTAGTTGGAAAAGTGGGCCTGGAGAATACCTTCTCTGTAGGTATGGCGTTCAGACGACCACTAAAAAGAAGGCTGTTGTGGCTCCATAAACTTCTTAGGGTTGTTATTCCTGGCTTGCTGTTGTAGCAAAATATGCTCTGGTAGCCCCACGACGGTTGATAGAGTGGCCATGAAACCTCAAAATGTTAGAGCAGATTATGCTCTGGCTAGACACGTCTCCTATTATTTTTCTGGAGACGTTAGCATTTAGAACACTTTTTTTTGGTGTTACTCATTAATCATGGTGGCTCAGGATTGACTCCGACGTAAATTGGTTGTCTATTAGAGAACAGTGTTGTTGGTAGCCGGGATATCCAGCTGCACGACTCTCAGCATTATGCTTCATACACTGTCAGTAAATGACTGTGGTATTCGGTCCTTTGTTTGGGGATATCAACACCAGACTTACTTAATTTTATTGCAGTTAGCTTAGATTTTTCTTCCACGCTACCTAGCGGATCCTACTGAACTAAAAGAAAAAGCTAGTGTATTTTTTTTTAACTTTTAGCTCATTTATTTGCTATTGTCATTAATTTTTTTAAGATAAAAAACATACTTAAATCATCTTGAAAACGTCAAGTATTGGTTTGCAAAATTTCAGCAAGATCGGTTGAGTAGTTTTCGTGGTTAGTGACTACAACAGTAGTAGCAACTTTGCTTTGTATATTAGTAAGATTTTTTAATTCTTCTTTGGTTTAATTAATACTGTACCTCTAAGTATTCATGATATTGAAAGTAAGTAGAAATAGAATTAATGACTGAGTAACTAATTTTACATACAGATATGTTTACATCTTGATAAGTTAAATGTTCAATCAATTACTTTGGTACTTTTGTGACCCAGTGCATTCAGCTCCATTGGCTTTTTCGCATTCTCATTCATTTTTTACTTTTAAAGTTCTGTAATTTAAAAATTATTCTATTAAAAGTGTTACTTATTGTTGTTAAATGAAAGTACTAGCTTAGTTTTTTCAGGGATATCATGGAAGTGAATGTTCACTTAATTAACCGATATGCTTATCGGTCTTTTATACGAACATAGTTGCTGCAACTATTGATTACTAATATTTTAAAGCAAGTTTTGACAATAACTCATCCACTTATAAACTATATGATGCTGGCTACTTAGTAAATCTTGGGCTGAACTGAGACGAAGCTGCTAGTCTCTTATAAAGATATATGTATAGCTCGTTATGTTTTAATTAAATAACTTTGGTATTTTTGTGACTCAGGGCATTTTGCCTCGGGGACACTATAGCAATAAAACATTTTCTGTGCACCTATATTGGTTTTTAAGGACCTTTTAGTTACATTTTTTAGTCTGTAATCAACACAAATAATTTAATGAGTTATTTGGATTAAAATTTTTTTGTAAAAGTTATTAGGCCCTAAATGATTTATTATTTAAGGGCAAGTAAATATAGCCTTTTAAAATTAGAAACTTATTTTTCTGCGTGATAGTGAACCTAGCCACACATGTTAAATGTACATAAATAGTATAATACGATACAAAGTTATAATGTACGATTTTCTGGCATGCGTGAAAAATGTACGAAGCAAAGTCAAGGGCATGATGCCACGGACGCATAAGTATCAAATGTTCTGGACGTGTATGGTACACTACTTTCTTTGATCTTCTTTTAAAATTACGTTTAATATTTGTAATTGTTAACATAATCGCTGCCAGTTGAGACTAACTACTGTATGTGCATATACATAGCTATGATTTTCAGTTTCTATCAGGGTTCTGGGCGCATTATCTATCAGACAGTATGCAAACAGTCAGCATTGGCCGGGATGGTTCAAAGTTTGCTGACAACCGCAACCTTCAGAGCTCTTCTTTATCAGCGCCACCGACGGTCAAGCTGTAAACTATTGCTGTGAACTGTATATAGATATATACAAATGTTTATATCAGCGATAGTTCACAGCTGGGCCGTTGGTGGCGCTGATAAGGAAGCACCCTGAAGGTTGCGGCTGGCAGAAAACTTTTGACCATCGCGGCCAACACTGCAAACAGCACGTAATTCTTGACTTTTTTTTCTTAGCCAGTTACGGCTATGACTTAAGAGGTTATGTTTTGATCCTAGCCCGACTTTTTCTAAGCCGATGTAAAACCAAGAACGTTTAATGTCTTGACGAAAAGTCTAAGCATCTTTTTACTGAGAATCAAGCATTGGGCTTTCAAGAAAGTAATGTTTTCTGAGCGTTAGGATACAACGAAGGCTCATATTTTCGGAAAGGGAAGCAAGAAAAATTAATATTAAAAAATAATAAAATCAAGAAAGCAATAGGAAGATGGCAGACATGCTTAACAGCTTGGTATGAATTCAATTAAGTCGATAACTTTAAGAATAATTAAAATACAAGCATCATCTAGAAAACTACATTCTTATTAACAACTTTAAAATTTGAAAAAAAAAATTTGAAACACAGCAACAAGCAGATTAAATGTGGGATCTCTTGAAGATCGTATACAATTTTTTTTATTTATTCTGAAACAAAAAACATGGAGCAGCTTTATTTGAAAATTTAAGAACACGTTACAATATGAAATATAGAACACATACAAATACTGCAATCACTTTAGGTTTACTTGATGTAAATAGTCGAATTAATCATACTTTTCGTGAAGCAAGCACAATTGTGCTTCCTTTTTAATTATGACTATTATTAGGGGGGGGGGAGAAGAGTGAAACATTTCAGAAAACGTTGAAGGCGATGATGTATGCAAAAACATGATTATTTAATGAAAAGTTTGGTTTATTATAAAGAAAATCATGCTTTTCTCAAAATAAATAAAGCTTTTCAATCCGAACATCAACCATACTTATCGTTTAATCAATCTATTTAAAAAAAATTAACTTAAACTATAATAATTACGCTATTGTAAGGTATTTTTCAAAATAACACGTTTGAATAACGCAAAATATTAGAATTCATAAAAAAAAACATGAAAACTTTAAAACTAAGTCAAAAAAAAAAATTTATTAGCATACAATGTATACCTAAAAACATTCAATAGTAATTTAGATTTAATTTTTAATGTAGCAGTTTTAACAACACTAAATGAACGTGCAAATTTTTGGAACAATATTACCTTACGATTTGTAAAACAAAAAATAGCAAAAAAGAAAAACGCTTAAAATAAGAGAATTTTATTAAGTTAATTTTTTGATAAGAAAAATTTTTGCACATATTTCATCTTCCAGTCCCCTTCAGTATAAGGTGAAAATTTTTATTTTTTCCATGATTTAATAAAGTTAAGTTTTTTTAATAACCTTTTTCATCCCTTTTGTTATTATTTATCAAATCTCTTGGCATCCTACTTAAAATAAGGTTAAAATACTTTTTTTGGTTGTTTTATTCGATTAGTTCCTTAAAACGAGTCATCCTTGAACTCTTTTACCCTTTTTTTATCATTCATAATATGTTTTGACTTTTTTTGCTTCTATTTCATGTAAGGTGAATTTATTGTAAGGTAAAATGTATTGTACTTCAATAAAGTTTACTTTTCTATCGTTAACCTGGTACATACGCAACGTACATTAGAAAAAATGTTTAAAATGAATATTAACTTTTATTCGTATATTATTTAAGCACATTTATTTTTAGACTCTTGTACAGATATTTCATCATTAAAAAGAAAAAATTTAAATGTTAATTGATAAAGAAAAAGGAATCATTAGGAAAAAAATTGGATTATTTTAAAAAAAGCCATAAAATTTTTCCAGAAAAGTAATTCTGAAAAAATTGTATAGGAAGTGCACATCTGCTTCGCAAAACTTACAATGTTCTACAAGGGAACAATCGAGTCCCTGTTGGTAATGTGGAGTATGCAGATACGATGCAGAGTGCCAACGTTGTAGTAGCATACATGTATATACCAGTGAGGTTCCACCCCTGTACACTCCATGTACCAACTTTCTATTCTTGGGTGACTTCTTACTAATTTTGTTATTCTTACTTCTCTGAGCCCCAAAAAAGAATATAATTTTCTCTTAATTAGTAGAAAAATTTTTTTGAATTCATTTTACAACACCTTTATTTTTGAAAGTAAAGTTAAAATAAATGTTAATAATTATGCATTATTGAAGGACTACTCATAATATTGTAGGGCTATTTATATTTGAGTGTCTATTATAATGATTATTGTTTGTAGATACCCACACCACTTTTGATGTACGACTGTTGGGCGTTTATTATTTTGTTTAAGGAGCTCCATGCCATTTTCATAGAAATTTAATTTAAAATCATTTCCTCTTCATGAAACTTCATTTAATTATCTTGTCTAATTTTGGTCAAATTAAGCACGTACTAAAAATTAAAGTATGACTCTCCTGGAACGTATTGCGAAAACCAGGCGTCATAGCACTCAACTTAGATGGTTTAGTAAGCGTAAGTCTAAAAATAACTACTTAACAATCTTATGTGTGTACGCTATTACATTTTTTACTCTCACCCACTACCATAGGTGCTTGTTGTTATTTAACATAGTAAAAAGTTATAAAAAAATATTATCTAAATAGAATGAGTAATATAAGTTTTCATTCAGATTACTTGTTACTATTTAATTGATTAAAACATTCTCATTTCTATCATCAAAAATTCTTTCCGACTCTGGTTTGGTTAACTTTGACGTTGGACCAAAAGTTGGGCTTATAGTAGATATTAGCAGGGCACTTCCAAAGATCTAATCTGACAGTGTTCCCTTCAAAGCAACAAATTATCAAAGATTTCTTCTCGGATAACTTTGACTTAGGACCACGAGTCGATCTTATCAGCGATATCAACAAGGTACTGTTAAAAATATACAAGAACTTGTTTAATCTGATTGCATTTACCGCAAAGAAGCACATTATTAAGAATCCCCGTATGGGAAACTTTGATGTTAAGCAGCCAGCGAGGCTTATCACTGTATGTACACACACACACACACACACACACACACACATGGATGATTGAGACGGTACTGATTCAGGCGATAGCTTGATTACTTATAAGTACCGATTTATAGTCAAAGTGATAAGTAATAGCTATTTATCTCAAAAATAAAGTTTTTTTTTCTTTAATAATAAAGCGAGAACTGAAAGTCATTTTCATCCAGTGTTGTCTTCTAATTTTCGTACCCTTTCTTCCTCGCTCTACTAACACTGAGTTTATTTATTCCAACGGTAGGTACGTCTCAAAAACTTGGGGGTATTGTCAATCTTTGGTAACTTGCGTCACAATAAAACTGCCATATTGATATCAGCGATATGTGCATACACTTTAGGCCTAAAATCTATTTAAAAGAAGTGCCCTGCTTATCACAAATTGAAAAAAAAGCGGAGATAGTTAACAGCACTATCTAACATTGGATTAAGAATCAATAGTATACACTTGATCGATTTATAGCGGTTATATGGCTTAATGTCCAGCTTAAAGTATGGCTAGAAGTATGGTTCCACCTCTGGCCTTATGTCTGACCAAATTTCTGGCCGAAGACCTGTCTCAATGTTTTGCTAAATGTTTGGCCTAATGTCTAGGAAATGAGATTTTTTTTCTTTGACTGGCAGAAGATATAAAATCAATACTCAGAGTTACAGAATCGTAATGCTTTGTACAATTGACATGCTTACATAAGTATGACAGTTTAAAAAATAAAATTGAATAATAAACTACGAAGATGAATTAAAACTATTTAATGATAATTAAGATCACATTAACTGCTATACTAATGAATCTTAACTATGCCCTTGTAATTAAAAAAAAGAAGCGTGTTTTTATTATCCTTTAGAAGAAAAGTTGTAAGGACAAAAGTACTTTTACGTATCGCAAGAAATGAGTATTTATCCCAGCAAAACTTGATCTCGTCTCTGGGAGTCAGTATTCACTGGCACAAGAAAAGGTTTAGAATAATGTAAGACCCACACGTAGGAGGTTTTGAAAACTGGCCGAAAAAGTTGTGGTGAAGTTGATGTCTAAACTTATTGTACCTGTAATCAATGACGCAAATAAAATACTAAGAGGACGTGAAATTAAAAGACTATTCATTATCAGCCAATAGTTAATCTAATGTTAAACAATTACCGCATAAATTTCGCTAATAATAATGTTGTTAATGAGTTAATGTGTAGTAATGAAGTACAGTTAGCTTCTCTATTTAAATAAGATTAGTTCCAACAACATATATTATTAATTATTTATCAATAAGCCTGATTAAGGAGGTTTGGAAGAAAAGTTAAAAATGGAGAAACATGCCAAAAGTTATATGTTATATTTGAGAATTTTAGGAGTACTCCTAAATTTTTCCAGATTCTTCACCTGGAGAAATTTTCGAGAGAAAAATTATAAAATATCGACAGTTGAACACGGTCTCTTATGGGAGAGCAAGGTTAGATTTGCCTTTTAATTGAAATTAAAGTATATTCTAAATGAGTTGGAATAAAAAAAAACGTTTTCATAGATAACTTGGTACAAAAGGAAAATGCTAGACAGAAAAAAACAAGTTTTGCCAGGCATTTTTCAAAAATATAAGCAGTTACAGTCGTACAGTTTTAAGTTTGTAGAGTGCAAGTGGAGGTGCGCGGTAAAAGGGGCCCAGATGCATGGGCAGGGGGGACTCGCCGTTCTTCACCTCTCTAAATAATACTCTCAAACCTCCTTAAGTTTTTTTTTATCTATATATAATTTTAACAAAGCATGAAACTAGTTATCTGTAGGTTAATTACGGTAAGCACTTCCTTATACTAAAGGCTATTGATCTAATTAGAGTAATCTTATATGATTAATATAGAATAATCTTATATTGCGCTGATAAGCACTTGATATAACCGTTATGAATCATATCTCTGTACATCGAACAAGCTACACTCATTAGTTGTAGAGCGTCACCTGTCAAATTAACTTTTACAGAATCAGTGACTCAAATAACTATTTTCTGTAAAACAGTGCATTTTTGGGACTTGCGCATACCTATGGTAACTTTTGTTTAGAAAGACATAAGCCGTAACATATTAAAATTTTATAATATTTCATCGGGAACCACTATCCCATTGGGTTGGTACGGAGTCTTTTTTGTTAATATCATGTCATGGTTTTTTAGAGTCCTAAAAATAATTCATTTCCAAAATTTGATCTAGCCATACTTTATGGATCGAAGCAGACAAATACATTTTAGAACGAAGTTCTTTGTGTCGCGTTTCTCGGGGGGCTGGAATTTTAAGACTGACAGATTCTTTTTTTTTTTTAAACGAAAGTGGTTTACCTGGAGTCTCTTCCTTTCAAGTTTCCCCCCTTACCTCGTCCCCCTCACCTACTATTCTCTACACACTTCCCCTCTCCCCACTATAGATGTATATCTGCCAACCATGCCATGTTACTCTTCTGCACACCTTTACCCACCATTCCCCCTAACACTCCCAAGCAATTAATTTTTAAACAAATTTTAATTTTACTTTTCCACAATAATTCTTATTTCACTTTGAATTTTTTTCTTTTACAATTCTAAAAAAAAAAAAAGAAAAAAAAAAAGAAAAAAAACATTTTCCAATAAAGAGATTGGAATGAATACATTGAAATAAAAAAAAAAAAAAATAAAAAAGGGAATGAAAAAAAAAGATTTAATATAAAAATAAAAAAAAATAAATAAAGGAAATACAAAAAAATGAAAAAAATTAAATATGAAAAAAAATAAAACAAGAAATGAAAACAAAAAAATTCCAACAAGAAATGAAGAAAAAAAAAACAAGATATTGAAAGATAAAAAAACAAATGAAAAAATTGTAAACGAAATTGAAAAAACAAACCAGGGTGTATAATATGTAGTAAGAACTGTATTTATGTACGACGTTCTCACGAAGTTCAACCATTGTAAGTACTAAACTACTTGTTGTTTTTTTTTTTTTTTTCATTCGTTTTTTAAGTTTTTGTTTTAATAAACAACATGAATGCAGTGCTAACGTTTACAGAGGTTCGTTCTTCCTGTGGGTCTGGTGACCCCCTTGTTACCTGAGAAATTGTGTCTATACCTATCTCATGTTTAAAGAAATTCGTTCTTACCGTGGGTCCCATGACCCATTAATACCCCCTGGTTTGTTGTTTTAATTTCCTTTATAATTTTTTTATTTGTTTTTTTTCTTTTAATTTCTTGTTATATTTTTTTTCATATTTAATTTTGTTACATTTTTTTCATTTTTTTGTATTTCCTTTATTTAATTTTTTTTTTATTTTCATATTTAATCTTTTTTTTTCATTCCCTTTTTCACTTCATTTTTTTTCATTCCATTGTATTTATTCATGTCTTTTGTAATTTTATTTTATGTTATATTTACACTTCATTTCATCAATTAAAAAAAAAAATTTTCTTTCACCTATTTTTTTGCGATTTTATAGCTTATTGATACAATTTTTGTTTTATTTTTATATAATTACTCAATGACATTGTGCCGTTATTTAATTATCAAATTAAAAATAAGTGCTCATAAAAACCATTAAAATGATATAAAACTCGAAATATATTTATATAATGATCTAACATAATTCATTTATGATTGATTTAATAAATTACTGTATTTATGTAATTATGTGATAATGTAACATAATTTGTTTGTCGAATTCGAGATAAGCGCCTTTAAAAACCATTGATACGTTCTTCAACTCTATTCTACATGTTTTTTTTTTTTTTTTTTTATTTTTTTTTTTTTTTTTTTATATGTATTATTTAGAAAACAGAAACATGATTTATAAAACAAATACATAATTGAATGTATTATCAGTGAATACATTTAAAAATGGAATGTTATAGTTACGAACCACACCATAAGTACAAGAAACTGAGTTTCTACAGTCGGCAGCGCTCGTAGTTTTAATTAATTGTCGTCCTAAGATATTTTTTTTAAATTCATACAAAATCTTTGCGTGTGGTTAACGTTTTTATGAATGGTACTAAATACTAATTTTTTAAAAATTTTTGTAAAAAAATGTCAAATTTAATAATGTTGCATAATTAAAATTTAAAATAGCAATTTTCACAATTTTTTTTCTATAACTTAGCAAAGAATAGGATTTGGATAATTTATTCAGCACCAATTGGTTAATAATTAGATAACGAACCAATTGTTTTAGGCTATTACCTAAGCAATAATATTTGTAGTGCTAAAAAACACAAATAAAATAAATGCAAATCATTTACACACAAAAAATGTAAAATCACGATGTCTGTTTATAATTTTTTACAACAGATTTTCATACTCACTATTAATATTACGCAATAAAAAAATTAAAAAAATTTAAATGTTACAATTTCGTTCTTGTCAAGCCATAAAATTCATTTTCAAGTGTCAAGTTTAGTATTTTGCAGTAAGACAAAAGGTACAAAAATTTATGAAATAATTTTTACTTGTTTCACTAATCACTACTTTTACAATAAGTGGTGATTTACATAAGCACTAAAAACTGCTCTTGCGTTACTAGGTTAATGAGATGAAAGCAATCTTACAAGTCGAAATAAGTAGTCAAATAACTCTTACATAATTATTACTGTCCCTTCTTTATAAATATTATACACATTTCAACGAAGCTTTTGAATTATAAGCATTTTAAGTCAGCATAGATGTGTAGTGTTGTGGCTTACTGGATTACGCCAATGATATAAAGTGCTTTGTTATTATATGACTACTGCCAAAAACATAAAGTATTGTGAATCACAGGATATGCAGTAGGTTAATTAAATACATCGATGACATCATTTATATTGTGAGTGACGAGTACACTGAATTAAATATATGATCACGCCAGCCGTGGATAACAGCAGCAGTGGAGTAGGACTGGAGGTAGTTATTACAAATCTGCATGCTACCAAAGCATAAAATGCGTTGAGTGCAGCAAGACAGAGTAAAGTGTGCACTCTCTAAGTTACTAAGCTAATCATGTGCAACCAAAGATATCAATCCTGGATACTTGTGTACACTTCCAGCATTTTAGGAAATTTTCACGCTCCCTACCGTCACGTTGTTGTTATTATAGAAGAACACTAGATATACTAAAGTATTATAAAAAGTATTCTATCATTTGTGTTATATTATACAGATTGGCTTATCCACGCAAACCACGCGAGCTACGATTTTCTCTCCAATACGGCCTATTGAATGGCGAAGAATCTCAAACGTTTATTTGCTAGTCTCTCGCGTGGCTTTCACGAAACGTCAGGAGATGGGTATAGCTTAACTGCTAATCAATCACTAAATTTACGACCGTCAGCACACTGCACCTACCAGACTGCGGTTCACTCAATGATATTCGTCTAGGCTCAAAGAAGGTGCAGATTTACACATACAGCAAGGTTACCACTAGAAAGCTCTTGGAAAGGTTGGATTCACGTCAGCTTATTTGGTGGTTTTTGTCAGCTATATGTGTGGTAAAGGTCTGCCAACGCAGCGTCGCGCTGGTAAGGGCCCTACGTTTGACTACTGAGTAAGTCAAAGATAGCTTCTGCTCTTACAGCAGGTAGCGACCATAGTTGATATGTATGTATGTTTGTGCCGTGCGTTGATATGCGTGTCTCATCAGTGTCCCGAATGTCTATGTGACTCAGCCGTGGCGCAGCCGTGACTCCAGAGCAGTAGGGGAAAGGGGGTGGCAGTAAGCGTGTGGGATAGTCGTGCAAGAAACTTTCTTTATACATAGTTATCGTGCAGGCACGTTCTCTTTACTAACACCATACCTAGCAAGCAGTATCGAGGAGACATATTTCCTCTAACTAAGAGACCCCTTTGATGTTAAGCGTACATTTCGGAAGAGACTGTGACACGTCAAATTACCGTGTCACAATACATAAAGTGCTCTGGAAATCGTTTATATACCTAATCTTTGTTAAATAAGCAGTAACAAGGTTTTTATATGTTAAATCTAGAAACACTCTTTTTTTTTAATATTTACTGTTTTTCATCAAATTGTAACAACTATGCACTATAAACTATTTGCTCGGTAATGCCTGACGACAATAACATCAGTCATGTCTATTTAAAAATAGCTATTTTGTTTTTAAATTTTACGTGATTATGAAGTGTCAAAAGAGTTATAAATGTTTGCGACAGTTAAATTTAGTATCCAAGTAGTGCTTTCTAAGCTGCCAAATCTGAAAAAAAATTGCAGTAACAAGATGTTACAAGGGCCTAGGATATGGAGATATCTTATTAGAATACAAAAAAGCAGAGAGGTTAAAGCTGTGCTTCTGATGTGGTACTTGCAACCACCGGAAAAAAGAGTGTCCAGGCCTAACACGGTGTTTTCTCTGTCCAACGACGGATAACAATTACGAAACTGGCAGTGGAAGCTGCCCTGTATTTAGGAGAGCGCTAGACGAGGCCAGAAAAAAGGCCCGATCAGGGCGCCTCTAAGACAAGAAAGCCTCAGTAGGAGTAAAGGCTTATGCAGATCCATGCTGCTCTAAGTACATGTACTTATTAGCCATGGAAAGCATCAAGCATCTAGTGGCGCTTGCTAAAATTCAGCTATGGGGCGCTAGACATAGGTGCTAGTCCTTAGGGATCCTGTGTCGTTTTTAGGATTTGAAAGGATTGTAACCTCTGACAACTGGTGGCAACTTTGCTCGCTAATGCTATGAGACGAGATGGTCTCCCCGATGGCTCCATCCTGAAGTAATGCTAACGTGGTTCCGGAGTAAGCTAAAGCCATGCGGCATCGGGGAGGGGGGAGGGTTTAGTGGGTATGAAAGGTCTGCTTAATGCGAACGGTTGAAAGCGAAGAATGGTGGTAGCCCTTAAGAAAACAGTTGCCAAGGAAGTTGAACCTACAAGCCAATCAAGATTGGACTCGTCTCCTGTAGTGTGAGAAGAAAACTAGTGGTAATAAGGTATTACAAACGTCTGGAATATTGTCACGTATCCCATGACTGTAAAGATAAGGACCGATCGAAGCTGTGCTTCAAATGTGAAAGCTGCAAACGCTGTAAAAAAGACTGCAGTAGTACAGCATGGTATTTTCTTTGTAAGACAGGGGACATAAAACATAAAGCCAGCAGTGGAAGCTGCCCAATCTTTAGACAAGTGCTAGAAGAAGCCAGGAGAAGAACCTAGGTAGCACAAAAGTAATGAGATTTAGTTCATTAGAAGATTGTAAGCTAATATGGATCCACGCTGCGCTAAGTACACGTTACTTCACAGCTAGGGAAAGCATCAAGCACACTGTAGAGCGAGCAAAAGATGTAGCCTAGTAAGGATAGCTAGTCATGGTTGTTGATTCTCAGGGACCCCGAATCCTTTTCAGGACTAGAGAGAATCAGGACCTCTAGCAATGGTGGCGAGCTAGCTCGCTAATGCTGCGAAATACAATGTTTTTCCTGGTGGCTCTAGCCTGAAGTAATACCAACGCGGTTCCGGGGTGGAACTAAAACCACGTGGCAGGGGGGGTTGAGTGGGTATTAGTTGTCTAAAAAAAAAATCCACTGAGTCCCACACCATCGCTGTCCCTGCAGTATGCCTCAATTCATTTCCCCTTTCTCTCTAAGACAAAACTAAGAAATAAAAAACTATGAGTTTTATGGTTTAATGGTGCACTACATAGAAGTGTGGATCGATTGACGGTTTACCTTCTGGGAGCTCATCAGGAGAGCAGCAAATAAAGATCTTGGAGGTGCTTCTAAGATTAATGCTGGACGTTGGGATCCATGGGAACTCAAAAGATGTCCTTTTTGTATCGATCTTTAACTTAATTCTGCTGTACAGTACAGACGCGCTCTCAAGGAGGGACACCCAAGATCACCTCATTTTGGTGCAGTGCATTAGATCCCTGAGGATCGCGTGTGCCTATCGCACCGTCTCCTCCGTTGCTACTATGGTGATAGCACGAACGATTTCCGTTGTGTTGCTTCCATTGGAGCGGAGAATCAAGTTTCTCAGTTTTGGTGACGAAAGCGATAGTGACAGGTGAAAGGAAAAGTTGATGAGGTAGCAAGAGGAGTGGGATCGAGCTGGTGGGGATAGATGGACGCACCAGTTCATACGATACCTCTAACCATGGGTGAAGAGAGGATACGGAAAGGTGAATTATTACCATACCCAGTTCCTCTCCGAGCATCGGTAGTTTAATGCCTATCTTAATCACATGGTGGTGATAGCATCAACCAGATGTACTGACTGCTCTGCGTGGGATGATACCGTTGAACATACGTTTTACGTGTGAGAGATGGTACCGTAAGCACGAGCAGCTTATAGATGGGCTTGGCTTGGTACTCACTCTTGAACCTATCATCTCCGAGATGCTGCGCACCGAAAAGGGGTGAAGGGTAATGGATGGCTTCGTCAGTTCTGTCATTCGGCTAAAGAAAGAAGAGGAGAGAACTCTAAGCAATAAAGAGGGGCCATAAAGTGTTTTTACTCTCTCCAAACCGTAATTAGGCGTGTTTCACTGCAAATACCACTGCTCGACTTAACCACAACATCACCCCAGCCAGCAGAGGTACTTCTAATTATTGGTACGACTTCATCATCATTGTTATTGCTGGTACCACAAGTTATTCCTGTGTCACCTTCACCAAAAGTTGTGGACATTTTTATTTCTCCACAGTTGCCTGTAGACAATGTCGAATAATCTTTAAAAATAGTAGGTGAAGTAAAGTATTTATTAAAAAGAAAAAGGGCAGAGAAAACAGTTAACAATAAAATCAAAAATGTATTGCACGTACTAAAATTTTACCGAAATATTAAATAAAATAAATTTTAATATTGTAAATAAATTGTGAAATAAATATAGTATTTAAAAAAAGCTTTTTTATCAGTATTTTAAAGAGTATAAGATATGAAAATTTATTACCCTATTTCCCAAAGCCCTAAAAAACTTGCTACCTGTATTCTACGACCGAGTGTATATAGGTCTTTAAAGTATGACATTCACGTCAATAACTTTTATCTCGTGAGAAATTTATTTCAGACACACTCATTCAGAGGGTATAGTTCAACATACTGAATTCACATAAAAGGGTAGGGGTAATTTTTTGGGTATTTAGTATAATATACTTGAGTGTGGTATTTATTTGTTTCTATACCCTCGCCTAAAGAAGGTATGTTTCTCTTTTCAATGATGGAGTATATTATAGATATTCAGGGTTTTAGGACCGCAAATAAAAAAGTGCTTCTTACAGAAATTTCGTATGTTCAACTTAGGAACAGAAAAAATTTTAGAGCCGTTGTAATAGTGCTTGAACCACTTTTTGAGTGTGAAAACTTATCACATGCAAACAAAAAGCAAAATCGTTGCTTATTAACCAATTTTTATTGTATAAGCTGGAATTTCAGAAAAATTTCATATGAAAGAGCACTTAATATATTTAAAAACAAACTGGTTGACGTGGAAACGGTTTCCCTAAAGGGTCTTAATAAAAATACCTGGAAAAATACTATCATGAAAGAATGTATATTTATGTATATATACACACATACAATAAAAAAATAACAAATGTAAGTCAATCATGTTTTCTACACTTTTAAAGTTATGAATATTGACGAGCATGAGTGTCCAGCTGTTGCAAATCTCAACAAAGACTATTTTACATGCAAATACCATGCCTTTAACATTATATCGTCATGTGCTATCAAAATAGCTTATGTAATGAGGGAGTGGATATATTTTGAATTAAATTAAAAAAAAGTGCTTTGTTTCACGTATAAAGTAGTTTTCTTTAACTAAAAACTTTTTTTTACAGTAACAATAAAGAACTGTTAGAATATGTAAACTATAATTCAAGAATAAGAGGTCAAAATAATTTTTAAAAGTAAAGACGTCTTCTAAGCTATCCAACTACCTAATAATAGTCACAAGAGCGTCTCAATCACTTGCAGAGAAGGAACGTTGCATCTCAAAGTCGCTCATGAAGATAGAGATTGCGCAATTTTGTGCTATGCTGAGGGTAAGCAGATGTCACTAGCTCTGATAAAGGAAAGTTGTAAGTACAGGTTGTCCCTTATTATTTTCTCAGTCTTAACGATGTAACACAAGTAGTAACAGCAACAGTGAAGAAGAGAACCTTGTGAAATAAAGAAAACATTAGAAAAAATAATTTTTAACTCTAATCTTCAAAATTTTAAGATACTCATTAAAGGCATTATACATTTCATTATTATTATCCATGGCTTTTATAATGCTGGTAGATACTTCATTCCAAAAGAATTTTTAGTGGTCTCCTGGTAGGCACAATGTACGTGAAACAATGGGTATTATTTATAATCAAACAAATCATTTAAGCAGTTAAATACACGCTCCAGCATTCAGTCAACAAAGAGCTCTCAAACCATTAAAACGTCAGAGAAAATAGTCTATCAAAGCATCAAGACATCTAAGAAAACATCTAACACGTCAAAAACTAACTTGTCAAAACATACAGTTTATAAAAAGTCTCGGTCTAAAAATAAGAAGCACTGGTAGAAAATAAATTGAATACATTTTTTTTATACACAAAATGGATAAGATTCTAAGTGTTTAGTCTCGAGTCACATTAGATGAATCTATTGCGCACAGTGAGATTCATGCTCATCAGCCGTATGCATTTCAACATATGGTAAGAGCGATGGAATTCGTATTTCAATTCAACATTAAGATTCGACTATTACCATTCAGAAGGTCTTTACATGTTTATGGAAAATCAGTCCAAGCAGATGAAAATACAGCAGTAACAAATACTGCCGCAGGGACTGTTACCTACTATATATATATGTAAATATATCGTGAGAAAAGGTACTAAAATGAGCAGAGAAACTTGTATATGTGTGTATGTGCTTTATTATTATATTAAAATTGTGTCTTAAGAGCTTAATAAGGACTAAAGGCATCGGTAAGCCGTTACACGGTTGACTAGTATGAGAGGTAGGGATAGCCCCTACAGTACCCTTAAGTCTTAACGCAATTAGAATTTACAAAAATTTTTATAACTTTTGACAGAAAAATTAAAATTTTTTTAACTGCTTAAAAAATTATCTCTTAAAGGAATTATTAAAGTGATAGCTTTTACATTTTTGATGACTTTTAAATGTAACAGAAATGTGTTAACATTTCTAAATATTTTTAAAATTTGTGTCAGCTGGAGCTAAAATCTAGCATACACATCAGTACCAGAACTGTGTCAGTTTAAAAATAATACAGAAATTATTAAGCGCACGTCACTAGTTTTTTTTTTTTTTTTTTTTTTTTGAAAAGAATGTATTTAAACATTATAAAAAACTAAAATAATGAGCGAATAGCACCTTCTTTGAAGAATGCTGAGTATTTGCATTAATGATTAAAATAATTAAACTTAAATTATAAGTTTTCCATGAATCTCGCGGGCATCAATATTAAGCCGTACAATCACAGCAATTGGACAATTACAATAATTATAAGCAATATGGGCGGTTAGGTTGTACGATTATCAATAACTTATATACAATATAAAATAAAAATGTAAAGTTATCAATTTATTAAAACTACAAAACAGTAACTCAATGTTTCAAATGACAGTAAATTTAATTAAAATAGATAAAGCACTCCACACAATTTAAATAGAGTTTAACAGTCAGACAACACAAAATAGTACTGAAAACATGCATAGGGTCCTTGTGACACCACTTAATTATGTAAATTGATTAGGCACGCTTAGACTTCACCTTTATACAATAAATATGAAACGCAGTACGCTCGTTAAAATGTAAAAATCCGAGGGTGGTGAGGAAGGCATGGTGGCAACATGGCCGTCGTCACAGCACAGCACATGGTTGAAAAAAATGGCTGGTGTTGCGGCGGCCAGCTCGTGGCTTAAAAAATGGCTAGCCCTTTGGCACTCAGCACAAGGCCATGTGTAATATGAGGCTAAACGGTTGTCAAGGTATTGACCACTCTGCCTAATACATGCAGACGAGTGATGACCAAAAACCTCGAAGACGAGCGCAGAAGAATTTCGCCTGGTAAAGCCTTACCTAGGCGATGACAAAAGTGGAGCATGTGGCCGACGTATAGGCTTGAAGTAAGCGCACCTGAGACAGCAACACACATAATGGTCAGCAATGCAAGTGATGGCGACGGAGAAAGGACAGTGGCAGTATTAAGAGCATAAGCACATGCAGGGCCAGGCAAAGATGCGTCGAGTCAGGCGATGAAGACGTAGTATCTTGCGCCAAAAGTACAGACCACGTGGCAATGGCAACAAAGGGCTCTGGCTAGGCTATTGAGCGCTGATAAGACGGAAGCAACAAAATCAAAACGGCTCACCGATGTTGACACTTCATAGCAAACATCCCAGTACAACAACAACCTCCAGATTGACGAGGACGAGCACGATGGGAGACCAATGCCGGTGCCAAGTCAACTACGACAAAGACCATCAGCAAAATCACGTCAGGGTCACCAATGTAAGGACTGTTGCCTACTGTACATATATGTCATGGGAAAAGGCACTGGAATAAGTAAAAAGACTTGTATATGTGTGTGTGTGCTTTATTATTATATTACAAGTGTAGCTTGGTCTAGAGCTCAGCAAAGACTGAAGTCATCGGTAAACTGTTAAACGCTTGGAGAGTATAAGGGGTATAGATAGCCACCTGCCACTTATTTAAAGAAATAAGATATGAGATAAACTCCATAAAGATTAACAAGTGCAAAAATATTGGATTACCATCCCTTATGAAAAATTGGTTATCACTTTGGCCTGATGAGAAATCTATCATAAATGCAGTTGGGCTTGGTGTTGGGGAAGAAAATGATGATCTTACTAATAATAACGGCTACTGTAATGTCATGCTTCTACTGAATATGATTTCAAGTTGTGCTGAATACTAAAACAACATGTTTGATAATTATTTTTCTACTCCACATCCCACATTATCCAGCAACGCGCTCAATGACACAAAAAAATTGTTATATGCATATAACTACCACGAGCACAAGCTCCACATTTAAACAGCACGCGTAAACTGTCTCTGCAGACGACTTATGCACATTGCATTGTGCAAACTCAAACTGCGTTGCAGGTCAGCAGGAGGTGCTCGCGGTACTACAGGCGCTAATGCACATTCCAGCGCGCATAAACTTCAACAGCGCGCGCAAACTCAAACAGCTCTGCGGGTCGCGCTCGCAACCTCCACCAGTGTATGCAGAAGAAGTGCGAGAAAGCCACTGCTACAGCTCGCTTATTAGCTGCAGAAGAGACTACTCTACGCGAAAAGAAGGAGCCGCTCCCCACAGAGAGAGGTTTTTGGGTCATTAGGCAAGAATTGCTATCTACTCTCTTGTTTTAAGTTTTTTGATGCTTGATTTGAGTGATGCCATTATTTCTACACCTAGCAATGTTTTATAATTACGTAACCCTTAATAACATGATTGATTTTTACAAGGTTCTTACAAACCTATTTCGCTTCCTTTACCTCTCCATTAAAAAATACAAACAGGTGATTGTACGGACGTTTTGCCCAATAGGTATAGTTACTGAGCATTTAATCTAAGTAGAATACATAAGTAAAGTATTGGTTATGTATTTTGATGGTGCTGGTTACGTGAGCTATAAAATTAATAAAACTATTAGTTGTCTTTCTTTTTTTGCACTTATTGATAATTATATACATGAAATTGAATTATTTAGTTAAGGAAAACTGTAAAGGTAAGATTATAAGAGCAATATATTGCTTCCCGAATCATAAGGTGATTATTATTCACATTATAAAATTGACAAGACTCTCTTACCAAATGTATCAGAACTTTTAAAATAATCGAGGTATTTTTGTACATACGAGGCAGTTGTACGATAAAAGGTTAATACAACAAAAGTATCGATGACAACTCCTGAATGTAGTTACGTCGATGTTTAAAGTCAAAGTTCACAAAAAAATTAATAAATATAACCTGTTAAACTATATCATTAGTAGATAGAATAAGTTTCTCCATATCTTTGGACTCACCACACGTTATGTTTTTTGGCAGTAGCCATGAAATAATAAAGCACTTTATATCATTGGCATAATCCAGTGAGCTGCTACATGAAACACTCATTCTGGCATGAAATGCTTATAATGGCCAGTCAGAAGTTGTATCATTTAAAACTTCATTTTGGTTTTTGTTGTATAATAGTAATAGTTGATATAAAAAGCTCTTATATAGGATTTAAAAAAAGTTATCGTTATTTTTTATTCCTTATGTGTAAATAATTTGCAATTAGCTTACTGATGTGTCTTATAGTATGATAAACATTAATCTTTAGGCATATTTATAATGTTTATTGAAACATGTCATAGAAAGAAAGACGCACAATTAAATAAACGAATATTCTTTTATTTTTTGCATAAATTAAACTACACACTCACAAAAAATTTGTTATTAATTACTATTTATAAAATTAAACAATGTACGTAACTGATTGTCACATGCCAAACTTGCCTATCCTTTTTCTTTTGTTAAAAGTAGTTCTCATGGGGTTCAGTTCTACATTTTATAAGATAAATGATTCACATATTGTCAATAAAATATGTTACAAAAATAATGATAATATCTGTTTGATTATTAGTTGTAATTCAAAAAGTTAAGGTACATTAAAATAGTTTTCGGTAACGCTGTACGGCTTTTAAGCTCGTATAAGATTCATTTAGATAATATTCGAAAAATGATGTAATTGGCTTGTGATGACTGAAGTGAAAAATGTAAGCCTTTGATTCTAGTTTAAGAAAACTATCATCCTATAGTACCACTTTATCTTTAATTAAAAAGTATTACGTACCAGTTAATGCAGTTAAAAGATTACAGATAATAAAATTTTGAAAGAATGAGACGCAACTAAAAATTGCACAATTTAAACAAAGAATAAATTAGGATTGATCCAAATATAAAATAAATTTCACTGAAAAAAGGTCTGTACAATTAAAGAAAAGGTTTTCTAATTCAATGAATAATTGAGTAACAAATACAATTTATAATTAGGCTCATTTATTTCATGAATAGTTAACGAATGTTAACACTAAAAGTAAGGTATGAACCACAATTCACGAAGAAGTGAGAGGTTTTCTGTTATTAGGATCGTTCGTGTTTTCTTGGAAAAATCGGGTAAAGAACAAAGATATAAAATTTAATCGAAATTGAAATTTTCTTTCTCGACACATGCACGTTGGAGTTGCATTGTTAAGTGGTTAGGCATAGTGATTTTCCAGGTATATGGTGTGGCAGGGTGGGATATACAAAGCAGAGCTTAGCAGAGTAAAGGGAAGTAGCATGGAAAATTTACTTCCGTTACATGTTTTCTTAAGACCATAAGTGTAAAATTGTTGGTTTATCATGTATTGCAGAACGCACCTACAGAAATATAACTTCAAGAAAAGTTGCAAGAAGTTAATTGTATTATTTGGGGTAAGGTTTTAATAATACTGAAAGAAAAAATTTTTAAATAGATTATCCAGTTTCACTAGATTTGTTGCAACTATAGTAAACCTAGGATAATTTTCGTTTAATCCTTTATGTTAGAAAGTAACAGAAAATGAATAATATAAGAAGCAATACACGTTTTATAAAAATAGTTAATGTTTTCAATTAATTTAAATTTAGAAGTAATCCTCGTTTTAATGACGCATAATTTTTAATGTTATTAATAATAGAAAATATGAAAGTCAAAACAGCCATCTAAAAAAAACAGTTATTATATAATGTGCAATTATTTAGTAAAAAATCAGATTGAAATTTAAAGAGTGCAATGTTTATGACGCATAGTAAGTATTAAAATGTTTTGTTTGAAATAATAAAACTGGACATTTTATCAGCGGAAAATCTGTCACATACCAAACTGTAGATGGAGCAACTAATGAAGATGGTAGTAAATTTAATACTTATACAGATATTTATCTCCTACTTCAAATTTTACGTTATATTCGTTAAGGTTTTTTTCCTTATAAATTAATTTAAGAAATTGAAGTAATGATTTTAACTAGGATGTAAAACAAAATGGTCTATGTAATACAATGAAATTAAAAATGAGAAAATTGATAATACATGATATTGAAGCAAAAATAAGAACTTCTAGAAAATCAGAACTTGAGTAAATATTCCACAAATGTCTTTATTTTAGAAGAGTTTTACTAATCTCTATGATTTTTTTTCTGGAAAAAGAAACTTTTTTTGTACATGAAAAATTCTACACAGTTTTTATTAGATGTATGAATCCAAATAACATTGTTCTTCATTAAGAGTCAGAAAATGGTTCAAGAATTAATAATTTGATGAGAAAAAAGATTCTATGAAATTGATTTTGAAATCAAACCTAGTCTAAAGTTATACGTATGTATTAGATAACCCACAGTGTCATAAATTAAAGTTGACGCAATTTTATGTCGTACGATACTACGATGTGGTTTTAGTAAATATTTCCACATTATATAAATGAAACATTATATATATTTAATACAGGTGTCTACGTTGATAACACTTCTAACATTCTCATTGTACCTACCTGACACATAAACACACTTATTTTTGATCATGCATAACACCTACAGTTAACACTTCAAAGAATGGATAGAAATAAAAAAAAAACTATTTTCATCAATAAATGTTTGTTTAATTATATATAATGGATAAATAACATATTGTCAATAGAATACATTGCACATATGATGATAAAGTATGCTTCATAAACAAAAAAATTTTAATGATTTTGTTCAAATTGTATAAAAAACTTTTTTATTGTTCATTTTAACATTTATTAGTAATTAAATATTAAATAAGTATTTTGAAAGAATGAAAAAAGTTTCTACTAAAAAACGTTTTATGTTTTTATTATGCAAATAATTAAATAATGTATATTATTTCTGACAGAATTTTTATTTAATATGTTGCATAGTAGAAAACGCATGTAAAATTCCATTCATAAGGAAAGAATCTGCAGAAATCTTTCAACTCTTATTTATGATAGAATACGATTAGACAAACTTATGGTATTTTTAAAAGTATCCAATGGTTAGTTTTTTAACGAAAAAAAAGACGAGGTTAAATGGAGGTACATACCAATAAACTTAATGATTGCCAGAGTTGCTGCACATTTGCCCCCCCCCCTCACCTCTCTGAACTTCTTTCCTACTATGCCCACTATTATTTGTAGATTCCCATATCAATAGATTATTGATGAAAAATAAATGACAATACGTAAGAACTAAAAGAAAAAATTTTGAAAAAAATAGAACAATTGTATGGACTACTATTTTTTTTTATCTAAAAATGATTTTCATTAAATGCTCACAGTTCAAAATATTCCCTGCTAACATGTAGAAATTTGAGCAAAACTGTAGAACAAAACAATAAAAATTAAAAGTTTTATTTTTTTAATAATTTTTTTTCAATTTCAATTTTTTTCCATTCAGTAGTAACGATCGATATAAGCCTAGAAATTAAACATTATTTAGAATGATAGATGGATAGTGTATTTTTATTGGCATAAAAGTTAATATACAGCCATGTGGTATTAATTTAAAATGATACGATTATACACCTGTCAGTGCCATCTAGCGGATACTTTTTATACTACTTATGATCTACCTTACCAACAAATTTTGAATCACCCTCTAATCTATTAATAACTTGCCTTCTCCTTATTGGTGGGAGACATTTGAAATACTCACCTCTCATTGGTGGGAGTTTCCTGTTCTGGGAGAAATGTCCATGACCCAGGACTTCTAGTATAAAAATTTCAAATTCGGATAGGAGGTATCAAGTCACACGGGAGTAATTTGAGAAAGCAGACGAAGCCTCGGTGACCATGCTACTGTTTATTTTAGATTGGGATACTCGAATTTTCAAACATTAAAAATTAAGTACTCTTCTGGTATGCCTAATATATTTTGGTTGAACTCATTCTCCTTATTCTTATTTCACAAAACCAGAGCTGCGTATCTCAAAATGCTTAAATCCACTTTTTCTTGGCTCAGCCTTACGATGTTTTTATTATTAAGTTAGCTGCGAGCCAAAGTTTTTTTATGTATAATTAAAACAAGTGTGTTCTTCAAACAAATCAAAGATGCCAACAGTTTAGTATTGGCTACAGGTATTTCCTAATATCACAGTAGATAGTACGCAGCGTTGTAAGTTCTAAGTGGCTAAGATGGTAGAGCGCTAGCTTCCCACCTAGAGGGCTTGGGTTGGAGACTCCGCTTCATCTCTTCCTCCCGAATAACTAAGTGGTGTTTTTTATTTGACCTCATCACTAGGATATCATATAAGTAGGCATCTGGTATAATGCCTTTTACTGTGGCATGCAGATTTGCAGATAATAGTGAAAATCAACGATGCCTCGGAAGAGGGGCACGGGTACATAACTCTGTCATCAAAAAATCGTGTCTTAGATAGTTAATACTACAAATAACTAAATATATGTGGCGAATCAAAGTGGTATATGTATAGTCACAGCCATTAAACAAAGACAGATAAGACGTAGCGTTGCTAAGGTAGAATACTTACTCAGCAGCGAGTTCTAAGTATGCATGGCATGTATAAAATCTAAATATCTCAAATAAATTGATGTCTTCTTATACTAACCCCGAATTATGTGCGCTCTAAGAATGAACACCTTAATTTTAGTATCTAAATTCAAATTCGTAAAAAATAAACTAATCATGAGCTATAAATTGTATAATTTTTTAGTGTCAGTAGTAAGTTTCTACTCATACCGTTGTGACGGTCTTCGTAAACGAATTTACTGTAGAATGAGTTTGGTTTTTAAAGTAAGTTTGAATTACAAATAATAAATAATAAGCAATCCAAAAGAAATTAAAATTTTTTACTTCAACAGTTGGATTCTTTTAAGTATGTAGTTAATGAACAAATTAAGAAATTACTATTTTATTGGAAAAAGAAATTCCACATAATTTTACCGTTTCTTATAATTAATCAAGCCCAAATTAGGCTTTATAGTTTTAAACTCAAGGAAAAAAATAGGATAACAGAGGATTTAAAAAATCATAATCTTATTATTCATTTTTTCAAACCATGTGTCATGAGAGTCAAAGATCCAATCAAGGAATTTATTGATATTAGTATTGTTTAACAAAACAGCTGCTTTCAATAAATCGTATACTACAGCTGTAATAGTATCAATATAATCTGACCGATGAGACAGATTTATTTAATTTATGTCATTATATAAAAGATAAAATTGCTAAGAATTATACTGTTAAAAAAATTAATAAGAAAAAAAAGAAAAAATCATCATTGATACAAATCCTACAACTACATTTTTTAAGTAGAAATTAAGTAAGACTTTTGTAGATCACCATAGCTATGTTGTTTGATCTTATCCAGTACTTTTTAACATCAACAATATCTAATGTAATTAAGTTTTTTGAAATAAATGTTCAAAACATGGTATTTTCCTAAAAAGTTATGAAATCTCTATAAAATTACATTTGAACAAAACAAAAAGGTTAGGTTAGTTTGATGTGTTAACTAAATATTTTGTAAGGAATTTTGAAAGCCTTTTTACACTGACAGTAAACAATTCTTCCTAATGAATCTGTAGCCTTGAAAAGTTCTGGAATCAAAGTATGAAAACGGTCAAGTTTTTTTTTGCACATTATACATATTGTACGACACTTGTAGTACAGTACTGTCTACTACTCATGCCTTAAAAAAATGAAACTGAGTAATGTTGACTTTTGCCCTAATATTTTCATGTACTTTTGACATAGCAAGGCATTAATGTATTTTATGTGAAGTTAACAAGAAGTACCAGTCAAAAGTAAATATTACTTAGTCTGATTTTGTTAAACTACGAGTAGTAGACAGTATTGTACTACAAGTGTCATACAAGATGTATGTTGCGCAAAAAAAAGACTTGACCGTTTTTGTATTTTTATTTCCAAAATTTTTCAACACTACAGATTCATTGTGATCAATACTATTTATTGCCGTTGTAAAAAGGCTTTAGAAATTTCTTACAAAATATTAACTTATAACATCAAACTCACCTAACCTTTTTGTTTTGTTAAAGGGTAGTTTTATGGGGATCAACAATACTTGCTATTTTCAGTTATTGTGTCAGACTTAAATTTCAAGCATATTATGAAAGTTTTTTTAAGGAATTGAACTTGTTAACTATTTCAAAAAAAACTATCGATTTTGTCACAGAAGGAGACTTTCTTTAAGAAACATTTAAAAAACATCAAATAAGCCGACTTAGTTTCACATTGCTTGACCAATTGATTTTTTAATTGTATTAGGAGCTATCCTATCGATGTTTTCAATAGGGCAACAGGGCATCAATATTTCAAAAGACGATTGTGATTTAATTTTAAAGAAAACCTAATCAAGATGGGTTATTTCTGCAGGGATACATGGAGAAAAACCAAACGTACTTTAATTTTTAGCTTGATTTAATTTTAGTAACCGTTGCAACGTTTTTAGAGTATTAAAGAGCTTACATCAACTCTATTTCTATTTAAGGATCTGATTCATGAGAAGAGCATTATTCTAAAAACACTTCTTTTCATCATGGAGGTCATTCCATACTTAGGTTATCCTTTCAATACTCGAATGTTATTCTAGGTAGCTCGAAATTGCAAGCTTATTTTATATGCGAAAACTCTTACACTGGACTGATATAGAGCCAAGTTGATCAAAAATAAGTCCATCCCAAAATAAGTATATTTTCGCTGGATTTTATTTGTTAGTTGGTTAGAATTGATACATAGACATGCAGTTAACAGACAAATTACGTATGACAATACTAGTCATATTAAAATCCATGGATCTTGTGATGCTAGTCAGAATATTCACGGTGCTTGCGTTTCTGCTCGATCTACTAATTATTTAAATTGCATTTGTTTTCGATTACTTTGTGCCAAATTAAAATTAATGACAGTTAAGCACTCTACCATGTCTAGGCTCGAACTTCGTGCAAATTGGACGCTCACTATATTTTACAAAACAATAGTTTCATCATTAAAATTGAAAATTAATAAAATTATGTTAAGATTAGAGGACTTCACGATCATACTTTACTGGTAAAAAGGTCACCTTCTGCTTAAAAAACATTTGAAGCAAATAGAGTTGCAAAATCTAGTTGCTAAGGGATGTTGTTGAATGGTAACTTATGTGGTTAGAGAAAAATTCAGCAGGTATCTCACCTTGTGGGGGGAGGTAAGGTAAACAAAAAGTAATTTCTTCAGTCCAACAAGAAATTTTTATCGTTGATATTAATCGACCGTCCGCTCGATCTAATGAAGTAAGGGAAATCAATATAACAGCAGACAGTGGCCTACAAATCTACAAAGACATATGGCAGAATTACTTGGTTGTAAAATTAATGAGACTACATAAATTTATTATACGAGCATAAGCTTTTTTGGCACAATTTTCATAAAAAATAAAAAAATTTGAGATCATAGTAAAATAAAAGCGTGTGGTTGCATTTTTGTTTGCATGTCTACAAAGGCATTACACTAAGGGATGTCTACCACCTGTCCTCGGCTACAGTTTTTGGTGAGCCTCGTCCTTTTTGAAGTGAACGAAAATCCCTGCTCACATTTATACTGATAATGAAACAAATTACGTTGATACTAACAATTAACTAGGAGAACCTTATAAAATTTGTAATCTGAGAGTTTATACAGATGAATTAAATACATTTCTGGAGGATAAACAAGTAACTTGGTCCTTAAATTTTCCACAGCTCTCCCTTCCACAGCCCTCCCTCTTCGAAATATTGTGGGGTTCTGCAGTTTAATCTTTAGAAAATCATTTTTAAACGCGTTATCAAGAATAAGTTATTGACCTACAAAGGGATTAAAACTCTTGCAATTGACATTACAATAATCTTTAATCATAAATATCTCTGTGCGCTCTTCTTGGATTCAAACAATCCTACAGTAATATCTTCAGCTAATGTGTTAATAGACAAATTTTTGAATTCTCTCCCTAATCATAGTTTATGGCTCTTGATCCAGACAACCAACTCCCTAATTGTCATTTTATTACCTAGGCAAAACAATATTTCTGGGGAAAATGGCGTAGACATTCAAGGTTGGTTCTGTGGTGGTTATTGGATATTCCAACTTGTCTTGTTACCGTTAACCTTGGGGTGTGATCCTCAAGGTTGTATCCTGAAGCGATGATGTGGCATGAGTCATCCTAGTTCAAACGGCCACAGGAATCATGATAAAACATCACCCAGTTGTGCTCTCTACCTCTGGATTTACTCTATTCAAAGTATATCATTTATTATTAACCTGTTGAACATATGTGTACACATACATACACATATTCACATACTTATAACATTCTCAGTATGTGGGAAAGATGGCTATATATCTTGTCCCAACTGTTCTATACATAAGAGTGTTCAGCCATACTGTAGTGGAGCTTATAGCTGTAGCGCTTGCTTATTGACTGCTAGTGTGGTAGCTAGATAGAAGTGCTGCTTGGTCCACTGACGAAAAGCGTGTGTGAGAGAGAGCTTGTGATCGATTACTTACTCGGTTTTTCTTATCCAATCTATTCGATTTTACTGAGGAAACGTCAAACAATACAAATTGCTATGGCCTTGCGGTAAAAATTTACTTGAAATCAGCTGCAGGTTTACATACAGAGCTACAAAAGCTACCTTCAGAGCTAGTGCCACAACCTTCTCCTATTGCTGTGCTTGCTGTGCTGAAAAGTTAAATAGCAGTACCAGTGTTTACATTTACGGGCAAATTTTACGATCTGCGGGAATTTACAGATTTATTTTCAGCCATCGTGTTACATGAGTCTTGCATAAGCAATGTTGAGAAGCTTCAACATCTGAAAGCTCACCTACAGGGTAAGACTATCGAGATGTAGCCTGTGCAAGTAATCATAGCAAACTTTGAGGTTGCATGGAAGATACTTAAGGATCCTTACACCAACACAAGACGCCTAGTTGCAGTAATGACTCGCGATTTTTTTTTCAATGCCAGGTGGAACCACAGGATTAACGCACGAGCTCAAGGTATGGCTCAGTAGCACTCTGGGACAGATAAGTACAACCACAAGAAGGACAAGGAAACTAACATCTTAACCTTCACGAAAACTACAATGTCCGAGAAATACCCTTCATGCGAAGGCGAACACTTCATCTTACGCTGCGTTAAATTCAAGGCTAAAGGACCGCAAAAACGTAAGTAGGCAGTTATAGCGAAGGACCTGTACTATAATTGCCAATGAGGTGCACAAGTTTGATAACGGCAAATTACTCACACGCTGCTAAACTTGCAATGGCAAACACAATTTAATGAATTTTCAGGTGATACGTTAATTTTACCTACTATACTGGTAAGAACGTAAAGTCCTGATAGACGTTCGTATATAACACGAGTTATTCAATGATTGCTAGCATCTATCTTTCATTGAAAAAAACTTGTTGAAAGGACTTAAATTTCCACACTAAGCAACAAACCATGAAGTCACTGGTGTCACCAGTGCCAAAAGTCCACGAGTGCAAGGAAAAGCTTGACTTATTATTGCATGTATCATCAGTGAGAACACAACGCTTTCTTTTGATGCACTGATTCTGTTGGTTATAAGCAATTATAGACCAACAGTGCACAAGCTGTCAAGTGGCTGGAGATACTTTTATGGTTTGAATTTGGCTGATACCTTTTGATAAAGCCCGTTGGAAATTTAAATATTGCTGGGTGCAGACATACTTAATTCCTCAGGTACTAAAAAAAGTTTCACGCATGGGTTGGCTAGGGATGGAAATGGCGCAGCGTACTATTTTTGGCTGGACAGAATGTTAGTGTTTTAAAAGTGTACAATTTGCACATGTATTATTATACCTCATATACTTTTTCTTCCTATTTAGCCTTGATCGATCATAATTGGCACGTAGTATGCTTAGTTTGAAGTGAAGAAATGCTAAAATATGCAGTGGAATAATACATTTTTTTTTTAATGTTGTGCAAAATTGCTGTGCTGCTTAAAACGACAGTTAGTTTAAGCAGCTGCCGATGCTTAGCTAAACTTTACAACTAGTCAAAAAATGTACATGCATAAAAGGGTTGTAAATATGTAATGATACACTACGTCGTTTGTTAAATATGTCGTTCTGCTCTCAGTTGTTTCCATGATTACTTGAGGGGCAGTGCATAAGCACACGATCAGTAAGACCTTATTAAGAAGTAGGAATGAAAAACTCTAAAAAGCCAGGTGTTGGTTTGAGCAACGTTTCGTTGGTCTTAACGCCAACCTCATCAGGCTTACTTTACTAACAAAAACAAAGATTTAAAACACAACAATTTTCGTTAATTTATTGTAGGGCTATTTTTTACAAATATTAACATTTATTTAATATATACTTACATATCCATAGTCTAAGATAAATTGTAATAAAAATAATTTTTGGAAATTAAATGACTACTCACATCTATATCGTAATGACGATCGTTACAGACCGTTCGTTGTCTTCAATGAATAACGTAAGTGTCGAACATGTATGTATTTCCATGTATAAATATAATCAATAAATGTACACTTCTTGCAAATGTTGATAACATAAGTACACATCTACAATGTAGAGTTACAAGAGATTACTTATAAAATCTTTATATGCGTTATTAAGAAATCAGGTGTGCTCTTTTTATTTATTGTATGTTTAGTAGAGTGTATGGGTAACATTTCTGATAATTGTCTTTTCTGTCTATTTGGTTAATGGTCTAGGATTTTGGTTTAAAAAAAACTAAAACTATAGTTGAATTTTGTTATGTGTGAAGTGACAGGTTCATCTTTCTTCGTATTTTGTGTTCATTCAGGCGTTTTTTCAATCTTCTCTTGTCTCACCTACTTTATCTGATAAATCTTACCACAGGAAGAACATTCTCATGGCTAAAAGAATTTTACGTGATAATGACTATGCTAAACTTTTTATACAAAAATATATTAAGAAAAAACTTCACCAAAGAAAAAATACTAATAATGATAAATACAATCTACTAAATAAAAATCTACGAGCTAAAATAAAAATTTCTATTCCTTACCAACCGTTATTTTTTAAACTTTGTTCAAAAACTTCAAAAAAATGAAACATACAATTTGACCCTATGATTCACAATAAATTGGATAGTGTTATCATTCTTCGGAAGAATAAAATTGATAAGCTTGATCAAACCAACATCATTTATCATTTCGCTTGTAATTCTTACTCCACATCACACGTAGGTGAGACATAGAGAGCATTGAAAAAATGCCTAAATGAACACGAAAGTACAAAGAAAGATGAACTTGTCGCTTCACACATGAAAGAATTCAACCATAATTTTAATTTTCCTCAAACCAAAATCCTACATCATGAACCAAATGGACAGAAAAGATTAATATCAGAATTGTTACACATACACTCTACTAAACATACAACAAATAAAAAAAGGACACCTTATTGCTCAATAACGCATATAAAAATTTTATAAGTAATCTCTCTTAACGCTACATTACAGATATGCACACATGTTATCTACATTTGGAAGAAGCGTACATTTATTCATTACATTTATATATGGAAATACATACTTTGTTCGACACTTACGTTATTCGTTGAAGGTGACGAACGGTCTGTAACGACCTTCATTACGATATAGACGTGAGTAATTATTTAATTTTCAAAAATTATTTTTATTTCAATGTATGTTAGACTACTAACATATAATCATTTAATAAATTAATGTTAATGTTTGTAAAAAATAGCCCTACAATGAATTTACAAAAACTGTTGTGTTTTTTTGTTTTTGTTTTTGTTAATACAGTGAGCCTTATGAGGTTGGCGTTAAGACCAACGAAACGTTACTCAAACTAACACCTGACTTTTTAGAGTTTTTCATTCTTACTCCTAAATTAGCTCTTACTGATCGTGTGCTTATGCACTGACAAAAACTGCCCTTCGAATAACATGCAATGTCACATATTGTAAAAAAAGCTACGTATAGATAATATATTTTGTTGATTTTATATTAGTACAATAATGTAATTTCTAGTTAAAAAGCTTCACCTACAGAGATATGCAAGCACTTTGAGTGAGTAGGTCACGTAGGAGTTACTATATACACAAGTAGACTCGATGCAAAGACCAATACTTTCTGTATTCGTTTAGGATAATCCCATAATTTGATTTCATTTAATGAATGAATTTGATTTATAATTGAATGACTGTCAAATGTCAATTACTTACTTTTTTATATCAAGAAATAAATATATATTGTAACTTTTTTAGTTGTTATACAACGAGCATAAAGTTGATTCAACCACACAAGTGGGGTATGACCTGAGGAACAGAGAGCGAGGTGAATGGGAACAATTCTGGTACAAAAATTTTTTGGGGACTCCGAAGAGCAACGTGAGCGATAACACAAAATCCCTTGGCTTTTTTCAACGGCAACAATAAAATTAAATGTATATTACGAGTGTCCCTTCCTCCGGAAATGGGAGCGGGCACTTGTCACTACGGCCAAGCAGTAGATTGAGGAGGCCTGAAATTATAAGAATAGCCACCCCAGTACTTACTATCCTTGAGCTAGCTGGCGAAGTAGAATGTTGTGGTGAAGCTTCTGACCTCGTTCGATGTTTCTTGTTGTCGTTGATAGTTGCTAAAAATTAGAAATGAACATGCAAGTACGCCAAGACTTACAAAAAAAAACAAGCAGTGCAGGTTTTACTTAAGGTACCAGTGGCTTTACACATGAAGTTTGTTATTTCAATATAATCAAAAATAAAGATGCATCGAAACATCAAAACAAATAAAGCATTAAAGTAGTAAAAGAAATATTTAAGTAATATCTAAATAATGCATTCAAGCAATCACGATGTGCATTTGAGCAATCAAAAGTAATGCATGTAAAAGCAATAACGAGCGATGCATCCAAGCGAGCTCGAAGTATAGCGCATTCCCTGCAAGCACCAGAAAGACCAAGTATCTTAGCCAAGCCAGTACCCGTCAGAGAATGCCAGCCCTCGCGAGTTTTTCACACTGATTTCTCTTGAGCTACTTGCGGTAGGCGCTGCCGACGGTTACAGGTACGGAGGGAATGGTATAAGTGGAAGCCTTCCTCCCCTCCCAAACCTTGTTACTTGATCGATGGCTCGGAACAATTGCCTGTATTGCGCACCTCTTGAGCAATTCTCTACTCATCTTAGGCTTTACACACGTCTGTTCAAACAGCATTAAACTACATGCATTGAAAATAAAGTAAAATCATGTTTTTTCTCCTTACTAATCTGAATTGCTGTGTATGAAAAATTTATATGTTATAATGTACTAAAAAAAAAAACGAAAATAAAAAAAATAAGAAATGGACTGTGTATCCAACAGACACAGTGTTATTAAAGTTATAGAGAAAATTAAAGATAAATTTGAAAAAAAGAAGTGTATTAGGCTCAAGAAAAACAAACCACAGTTTCAAATTCAGCACGGAGCTGCAAAACGGCGCGTTCATTGTGACTATACATCCGTGACCTGAAGAACAGAGATCCTGGTATTTCTGATGGGAAAATCTTCTTACTAAGCCCATAAGGGTGCATACATCGAAATTTTATGTAAACACTGATTACTTAAACTATTATTCTTTAATTTATCGTAAATATCTGTTGAGTAAACGCAAAGATATACTATAACTTATGGAACAAAAATACTACTTTGCCGTAAGAGCCAATGGTTAAGGCCCAATTTTTAACAAGCTGTTTCTTTCATTTTTTCTCGTGAATGTAGTAAGTGAATTTTTGAGAAAGTGTTCATTTTGCACTAATAAATATTTCTTGAAAGTTTCATTCGATTCTGTTCACAAACGTTTTATGTAAACGTTCAAGCGTTGAAACCTGAACTGAATAGCCATTAACTAACGACAGTACAAATATTAAGTCCCAAAGATATGGCAGTGAATTGTCTTTTACTTATATCACAGCTGCAGTTGTTAATAGCAGAAAGTAAAAGGAAATGGAAAAAGTTACTACTAGACCATATAAAGAATTCGCAGAAGCAGTTCAGAAAAAAAATTCCTGAACATTTCTTTTTGACTGACTTACAAGTTTGCAGAACTAAGACCAAAGTGGTGCGTAAGACAGGATCTACTGGTACTCACTATACTTGGATGTGTACGACTTTTAAATCAATGGTTTACGCTATTCATTTGAACAAACTCTCAGATAACACTCTTAATAATTATGGAGATCGTTAAGGTTTTGTTCTATGTAAAAATTTGTGTTTCATTTGTTATTCAAAAAAGTGTTGTGTATATCTGGACATTAAAAAAATTGTGGAATATGTTATTGATATTTTTGATACACACAATTGTAGAGTGGTTATGTTTAACGTACAGCTATGTATTGACCGATGCATTTTAAATAAAAAGTGGTTTTCATCAAACGATTTCGTTGGAGTGTTATATCACAGGTTAAGTGAACCTATTAATATATTAATTATTTTGTCTATAAAAATGTTGTTGTGGCTGTTATTATTTTCAGCCTTCGAGCAACCTACTTTGCTAGAGACGTATTTTCCAGCTAACTGCACAGCTAATGACAAAAAAAACGGCATGAGTCGTGCGGGGTCAAAGCTCTTTTCATCACTCTCCGAGAAAATCTTAAAATCTTAAAAACAGTTAGCCAGAGTGCTCAACCCAAGCTCGCTCCAGTAAAACCGTTGTATTGCCAGTTCATTAATATCAGCGCTAAAGGCGTAACTTTATACATTGACTGTTATTTTTGAAGTAAAACAGAAGACTTCACGAAGTTATTGTTCAGTTGGAAGGAGGGACTTTAAAGCGTGGGGGGGGGGTTAGAGGTGGCTTGAGTGGCCTTCATGGGTATCGAAGTGGCTATCAAGATTAAACAATGATAAAAATACTGTGCTGGAGGCCCTGAACATGGTAAGACAGTTTTTTCTGTTGAAATCCGAGCAGTTGGTAGAACTAGTCGGTGACTGAATGGTGAGACGCATTGGGCCAGATAAGCCAGTGTGATGGCTTTTGACTCCTCCGGCCTTAACTGATAGAGCCAAAAATTATTGAAAATAATGGACAAAAACAGGTCAGAGGAAGAGATAATATATCGATTTTGCGGTATGGGAGGGTGGGGAACTAGTGAAGTAAATAAGTTTGACTCGTCTCATGGCTTGCAATTACGTTAGAAAAGCCAAAGCCCTTACCGAAGGCCTGAGAAATTTGCAACTGTTATTAAAGATAGATTAATAAGAGCTGCTGCTGACGAGCATCGAGTATCAAGATTAACTTTTCAAAGATACAAGATTTTGACATAAAAGAAACCAAAACCAAAAAGAATATTTATCAATTAGTTTTACAAAAAGTCTTGAGTGATAATCAGGAAAAAGCTTTTTTTTATTACGTTAGAGATATGCAGTTCAGTCTGATGGGCTTCACATCAAAAGAGTTACGTTATCTGGCTTTTCAGTATGTTAAAAGGTTGAAGCTATTTTATCATTTCAATATTGACAAGCAAACGATAGAAAAAGGTTGGCTCTGTAACTTCATGCAGGGACATAACTTGACGCATAGAAAAGTTGAATTAACTTAGACGTAAAGGGCAAGAAATTCTAATAAAAAAGCTAGTCAAGAGTTTTATAATCAACTGAAAAAGGGTTTGTCAGAACATCAACTACAGGATAAAGACATTACAATTTAAATGAAACAAGGTAAGTTGTGAATCCAAAGACCTATTAAAAAATAATGGCTACAAAGGGAGCAAATCGTATTGAAGGTTTGATGGATGCAGAGAGATGGGAGACCATCACAGCAAAAATTTGCATGTATGCAACTCGAAAGCTTATGCTACCTCTATTTATATTCCCCCCAAGTGAAACAAAATGAATTTTTATCTGAAAAACCTATAGATGCTCGAAAGATGCTCGAGCAGTATTTGACAAAAGGGGTTGGATGTAGAATATATATTTGCAGACTAGATCAAGTGTTTTATTGAATTTTCTGGAGCCTTAACAAATAAGCTTGTTGTTTTATTGCTCGACGGACCTACAACATATGTCAAGAACTTGAATGTTATCGATCTGGCAATGCATAAGAATGTAATCATTCTATGCTTTATACCTTATTTTACCCACCGTCTCTAATCCTTATATGTCAGCTTTATCAAACCATAAAGTTATTTATATGAAGAAGAGGTAGTTCTATGGCAGAGACTTGGGCATACTGTAATAATAATAAGTATTTTTAAATCATTCAAAAAAGCTTGGGAAAAGGCGTGCCAAAAAAGTATAGTAAGAACTACATTTAAAAGAGTGGCATTGCCCCTTTTAATAAAAACATTTTAAAAGATTCTGATAACGCTGGGCTGAACAGAAATATTGCAGAAAGTGAGGAAGGTTCATTAGAGGATTTTACAGTAATAATATTTGTAAGAAACACGTGAGAAATTATACACAAAAAATTTAATCAATTTTACAAAAATCAACCAGAAGTTCAAGTATGCCACTAAGTAATTGAACAAATTTGAAGTCCACCGATATCCACACAAAACTTTAATCTCATGCCATTAGCTCACTCTGCTGTATCTTTCCAAACTATTAATGGTTTGGTGAAATCAATAGAAGTGACCATGGATGAACTAAAGCCAAATTAAATACTAGTAAGTAGTTTAAGTAGTAGTTTAAATGATTTAGTCAGTCCAGAATCTACTAGTAAGCCAAATATTAAAAATACAGAAGATATAGTTGCTGTATCTAATTAATGGACTCAAGTTATTTCAGAAGCAACATCAGAAATGGCCAAGGAGCCTTCAGTACCATCACCTGCTGTATTTTTCACTCCACGTACCATAAAAAAAATCTAAAACGTCGAGGTAAAACTTCAATTATAACTGATAAAACATATTTACAAGAATTGGTAGCTCAAAAATCTAAAACAATATGAAGAAGATTTTAAAAAAAACTTCTAAAAAGCAAATAACAAAAGATAAGCCAAAGATTACTTCTGTTGAAAAATTGCCTGTGAAAAGAAGATCTGGTTAAAACTCATTGTTTCATCAGTCACCAAAAATCGAAACTATTATAGACAATAATTCTCCACCAGATAATGTTATTCTATTAAACTTTCCCTCTCCAACTAATGCAGATCAAGATTCGTTGGACTTAATTAATCATCAACAGCTTAAATTTTGTAAAATAGGTGATGTTATACGTTTTCTCATAACACACTGCCCACATGTACAACAGAACCTGAATCTTCACTATACTGTTATACAAACGGCTTAATTTACGTAAGATAAAATAAAAACAAGAGTAGTATTGAAAGACTGTCATGAAAATTTCTCTTAGATTAAAAAAAAATTTAGTAAAAAAAGTTTTTGTCGTTCATAAATAAAAATATTTCATGAGTATAATATTAACAATAATAAGTATATATTTTTATTTTGTTTGTTCGTTTAATATTCATATTTGTTATTACTATTTTCAGGACTTTTTTTTGTCAATAGCTACATTTTAAGAAGAGCTAATTTTTACATACATTGCGTGTGCACATTTCGTGCCCCTTCTGTATTTCACGTGTGGCCACCTTGTCCATTTTCCACCCCACATGAAGAGGCCATACTTTTGATGTTATAACAAAAAGTTTAACTATAAGTAATTTTAACTACATGAGCCCTATAACTAAAAGCCTAAGCTATAAAGTTATGCCTTAAAAGTTACAATAAAAATTTTTTTTATTTTAGGAGGTTTGGGAGTAACATTTAGAGAAATGAGGAACAGGAAGTCCCCTAGCCCGCGCAGATGTACCCCTTTTACCGAACACCTTCTCTTGCACTATTCAAACTTGAAACTATACGACTGCAATTGATTATATTCTCGGGAAATTTCTGGCAAGGCTTGATTTTTTTTATGAAGCTTCTTTCTTTTGTAATAAAATATTTATAAAACGCCTGTTTTTATCCTAACATATTAATAAAATATCCTAATTTCAATCAAATCACAACGTAATTGAGTTCTATCGTACGAGACCGTATGAAACTGTCAATATTTAATACTTTTTTTTTCGAAACTTTTCGTTGTGAAAAATCTAAAAAAATTCATGTGCACTTATGATATGCTTAAAAACAACATTTTTTTTTTTACATGATACTCCTTTGCAACGGTCTACTTTTTCGAGAGTAGTGCGAGGGTGATAGTGGATCGTGCAATGGAACAAAATTACGTCGTAAAGAGGAGTTGAGGATAGAGGCAACTAAAATATACTCAGAGTGAAAATGAATTTTAATTAAATTTTGATTTTTATTCGAATTGTAAAAAAAAAAAAAAAATATACAAAAAAAAAAAAAAAATATAAATCGTGTTTTCGAATTCAGTTTAAATAGTATTTTAGGATTCAAGACAAAGTACCGTATTCTCAGACATAGGTCTGGTAATACTTATACCCACTTACCAGAAAACATGTGAATAAATGTATCCTATACTTTTAAATATATCTCAGGAACTATCAACTGCATAGAATTAATTCTTTAAAACTTTTTTGAGGTGAGTAGTCAACTAATAGAAAATTTTTCATAAAAGTGGATATTATTTACGTACAGTCCCAAACAATAAGCAATAATCATGGTTTTCAAACATTTTTAGATACTGTTCGATAAAAAAAAAAATTTGTTTACAATTTTTTTAAGTTATGAAAGTAGTTATGTATACTTGGAAAAAATAAGCTTGTATTTACATTAAGAAGTAAAGAAACATTTAGAATGAAGCGGTTTTTAATTTTACGATAACTCATGCACTTAAATAATCGTGAAATTGCTATATCATGATGACCCCTACACATTGTAGTAACCATACTGATCCACTATTTAAATTTTTTCTAAAAGCAAACATAGAAAAAGTATTCTGGTTAAATTTGAATAAGAGCTCTTAAACATCTTGATTAGTAAAACAAAATTGTGAGGGCACCAGGAAACCGATTAACACATCTTTTTCCCTGTATCTGTACCAGTATTTCCATATTTATGTTGTGTCTCACAACGTACAGAAATAAAGTGTTAAATACAGCATGATATGTACCAGTGGAATTTCCCAAAAAACGCAAGTAGAGCAACTTTTTCTGACGCAAACCCCGTTGGAATTAATTTTTTAAGGGCGAATAGCTTTTAAATAGGAGCCGATTGTAAATACGTTCCAAACTACCTCTAAATGGCGTCGGAAGGCTATAGCGCGCCCGCATGAACTCGCGACGTTGCCAGATTGTCATTGGAGCTTAGTCGGTAAGCAGTGAGAACTACATCCATGTGCGCATACCAGAGTGTCAGCTACTGCTGATAACTTGGAGGTTGGATGTAAAAAGGTAAATATTGTCTGCTCCTTATGTTGTCAGTTGTTTGTCCACGCGCTTACTGTCTTTCTCACTCTCATGTTAGACAAAAACATCTTTAAGTTTTTATACTTATAAGTAATGTTACCTCAGATTAAAGTAAAAGACCATATTAGTAGGGATTTTTCCGCTCTACATGATACTATTTTTTCAAAAATAGTCGACCTCTCGGTCAAACAAATTATTGTTAGGTATGTCTTGCTAGCGTTCCCGGGTATGCCGTCTGTACATGATTTAGAATAAGTCCTTTTATCAATTGCAATAATCAAAGTATATTACAGTTAATATTGCTAATAAGAATCATTAATTTATCATCCAAATTTACATGCTTTGAAATGATACGTTTAGAAATACTCTAAATACTATCTAATTATTTCATCAAAAATTATAGAACATCTATTAAAAAAAAAAAAATAACAGTGTATTAAATAATAATTTGAAAATGTCACAGTAATAAAATAATTGGTTGATGTACATCTTTCCACAGTTAAAACTTGACCATCAATACAAACTGACTCAGTGAGAATAAAAAATAGTTTACAACAAACATTAAATAAATTTTATCGAAATAAGAAAGCAATTAAAATAATTTAAATAAAAAACTCAATTACCCGGGAAGTACCCGCTAAGTGCCCGTGAAGTCCCCGCCAAGTACCACGAAAGTACCCACCAAGTGCCCGGGAAGTACCCGCGAAGTGCCCGGGAAGTACCCACCAAGTACCCAGGAAGTACCCACCAAGCGCCTGGGAAATACCTGCCAAGTGCCCGTGAAGTCCCCGCCAAGTACCCGGAAAGTACCCACCAAGTGCCCGGAAAGTACCCACGGCTACTATTTTTGCAAAAATAGTCGACCTCTCGGTCAAAAATATTGTTGTTACGTATGTCTTGCTTGCGTTCCCGGGCTCGTTTTCGGGTATGCCAGGATGAATCAAACAAATTTTTAACTCGGAATGATCTTATTTTAAGTGTCACATACATGCTTTTACAGTACCCAAAAAAAATGTAATTTAGAGCCCGTGCTGTATTGTGTACTAACTGTCGGTATGTTTTGCATATCAACAAACTTCAATTTATGTTTATACTCCAATGCTACATCGATATTTCAGAATTTTTTTACATGTTGAACCTACCAACAGTTACAAATAGTACAGGTTAACACTAGCGCTGCCCGATGATGCGGCGTACCACGACCTACGTAACTTAACTTCTGGCAGCATTTGCGGAATACAGCACGGGCTCTATATTAAATTTTTTTTTTGGGTACTGTAAACGCATGTATGTAACACTTAAAATAAGATCATTCTGAGCTAAGAATTTGTTTCATTCATTCTAGCATACCCGGGAACGCAAGCAAGACATACCTAACAACAATATGTTTGACCGTAAGGTCGATTATTTTTGCAAAAATAGTAGCCGTAGGTACTTCCCAGGCACTTGGTGGGTACTTTCCGGGTACTTGGCGGGGACTTCACGCGCACTTGGCGGTTACTTTGTAGGTACTTGGCTGGCACTTGGCAGATACTTCCGGGGTACTTAAATTTTTTATTTAATTTGTTTTAATTGCTTCCTTATATCGATTCAATTTATTTAATGTATGTTGTAAACTTTTTTTTATTCTCACTGTGTCAGTTTGTATTAATGGTTAAGTTTTAACTGCAGAAAGATGTACATCAACTAATTATTTTATTACTGTGACATTTTCAAATTATTATTTAATACACTGTCAAGTTTTTTTTTTTTATAAAGATGTTCTATAATTTTTGATGAAATAATTAGATAGTATTAGAAGTATTTTTAAACGTATTGTTTTAAAGCATGTAAATTTAAACGATAAATACATGATTTTTATGAGCAATATCAACTGTAGTATACTTCGATTATTGTAATTGATAAAAGGACTTATTCCAAATCACGTACAGAAGGCATACCCAGGAACGCAAGCAAGACAAACCTAACAACAATATTTTTGACCGATAGATCGACTTTTTTTGCAAAAATAGTATCGTGTAGAGTGGAAAAATCCCTACTTATATGGTCTTTTACTTTAATTTGAGGTCAGATTACTTATAAGTATAAAAATTTAAAGATGTTTTTGTCCAACATAAAAGAGAGAAAGACAGTAAGCGCGTGGACGAACAACTGATAACATAAGGAGCCGACAATATTTACCTTTTTACATCCAACCTTAAAGTTACCATTAGTAGCTAACGCTCTTGCGTGCGCACATGGATATAGTTATCACTGCTTACCGACTAAGCTTCAATGACAATGTGTCAACGTCACGAGTTAGCCTTCCAACCCTACGTAGGGGTAGTTAGGAACGTATGTTCAATTGGCTCCCATTTAAAAGCTATTCGCCCTTAAAACATTAATTCCAACGGGGTTCGCGTCAGAAAAGATCGCTCTACATACGGTTCTCGGGAAATGCCACCGTTACATATCATGCTGCATTACACTACCAATCAGAGTCACTTGTTAAACGATGCTATAGTAGCAAATTAGCATATAAAAGGTATTATTATGTAGGATAGTGATATGGAAAAATTTATTCCAGAGTAAAAATTGCAAATAAGGGAGAAATATTTTACAAGACTTTCTATCAATTTATTAAATAAATGAAAAGAATTGGTAAATTTGTATAAAATATGTGTGTCTCAAGTATTTCTAAGAAAAATAATGTATCAACCTAGAAGGAATATGTGTGTTAGTTGTCAGAATTAATTTTCAAGATGCTTTCTCCGTTCAAATTTATGAGCCTTCTAAGTTTTAATAATTGAAAAGATTACAGTAAACTTTGTAAATGCTGGTTCTGTAGAACGTTATGTCACTTTTTGCCATACAGTGCAGCTAGAATACCAACATTCAATAAATTGTTAAAACATAACTAGCGTTAAAGATATAATAAGTATCTGTAAACAAAAGCTAAAAGTATTCAAGATTACATATAAACCGTGAAGTCGTCATCACACGTCGAATAAAAGCTATGGAGTGTTTAACGTCTAATATCAACTTTTTTTGTAACATTTTATAACCAGTTAGAAGTGAAAGGATTAGGATTTGTTACAACATACGTTGAAGAAAAAAAATTTGTTGTCAGGAAGAAGCTAGTTATACGTTTAAAAAGCTTGTACCAATCTCTGTATTTTATAGTAGAAAACATTTAGATGTAGTAATATTTAAAAATCTGCAGAAAAACAATTTACTCAAAAAAGAAGTGCAAGAAATTTATAATCTACAGTATGCTTTGTCAAAAATAACAACGTATTTGCAATCGAGTTTGTCCTAGGAAAGAATGATGGCGAGACCGTCTACGTGAGATATTTTAGTACTACGTCAGAGTGCATTTTCTACATAACAACCTTCCATGAATGACTTAAAATAATCGTAAGGAAGCCCATCCCCACAATTTTTAGAGAGATTGAGAAGAGAGATTCTTGGTGAACAATGTGGCAACAAAGATTTGGCATACCTCTTCTATGGGTCTCTAAAGGATGTGCCTATATTAACTTTTCCACGTAGATCAGCGTACACTTGGCATACTGCTTCCATATATTTTAAAGAGAAAAAATATGTGTATCTGGTTCGGAAACTTAGCCACGATGGGGGCTCGAATGAGTGGTAACAACTAAATTTACCACGTTACATTGCAGTCAGCAATCTCTCCTCTAGTATCTTTCATAGTAGGGTTACTTGTGACTGAAATAGTTCCTGTACCTTCTACACTGGTAGCACATTAATTCTTGCCAAGTACACTTTCTTTTTCTCATCAAGTGGAAAATCTTTTCACGGTTAACTTCTAATCATAGGCATAATTATGGCCATTGCTCTAAAAAAGTTGTCTCTATTTAAATATCAGAAATTTTTTTAATATCCAGAAAATTGTTGCATGATCTATCACACCAAACTTATACCAGAATGTCGAAGCAGACTCTTTATGTGGTTGATATTTCATATTTTACAGCTTACTTTTACTTCCAGCTGATGACAACAATTTCTTTTGATCTTGTAGTTTTTTAACTTTATTTATTGATTTTCTCAAGTCCTTCACAAGAGCTACCTTTAAATAGTACATCAAATAAATTTCATTTAAAGTTATAACCCTCACTTTAATTCTTTTGCTGCTCAGATGGCTTATCAGTGTTCAAGGTCTCAGGTTCAATCCATTTTAACTTTCTGAGGTTCATTTAAGTCAGATATTTGTTCACCTTTGTCTAATGTTTTAGCCTGTTTGTGTCTGTAACAGTTACTTCCCATAAAACTTTTAAAGTATCTTCCGATATCTAATCACCATCTGAAATACTATTTTTAAACATGAAGTTTCATGACATTGTTCAATTTCTTTCCATTAATTTTTGCAAAAAAAAAAAAAAATGTAGTGCGTTTTATAGTGAAAACTGTTCTACTTGACGACCAATAGCTAGAATGCACAATCACCTTGTATATTCTTTTTAGCGAACATCAACCAAAAAAAGTAGTACTGTACAGTGTACTTAAATTTGCAAGAAACAATGTTGTAAATTGATTCTAACTTTTTCTAGCTTTGCCAATTTCGTATCAAGCTCCTCAGGTATTGATATAAAATAGTTTTTTCCTTTAAATTCCAATAAGAATCACTCATTGAGGTTGTGCTGCGATGTATGCAGATTCTGGGTGAGCCAAAAAATCTGAAGCGTGCCTTGAACTAGATTAAAAATTTTCTGTTCAAAATATTAGAGTAAATTTCATGGCAATGTAACCTTCGAAATTCTAGTTCTATATAAGTGCACATACATACTCATGTATACATAGTCATAAATTTAACTTTACCGAGCTTTATTTAATGATATTAGTACATACCAGACACAAAATATTTAGTAATGAAAAGAAATTCATCACACGCAAAGTCTTTTACGGCAACAATCGAGTGATTGAGCAAAAAACTTACCTCTCGTCTTTGTTTGGTGATGGATTTTACCCATAGGTAACACAGGTGCCATTTTATTTTTTCACTCGGCCTTTAAGTGCACAGGCTTCTTACCTCGAATCGGCATGCAAAAAATTCCTTTCCAACTGGCTTGATCGGACGCTTCTCTCTCCTCTTGCTTAACTTAATCCATTTAACTAGTTGACTTCTTAGGTATCCAGCAAAAATAAAAAATAAAAAAAGAAAATTATTTACACGTTTACTGCTTGCTACACTTCCTCACTGTCATTATTCTCGGAGCGGCATGCAGCAGCACGCTTCGACTGTGCAGTTAAAGCATGCTGAGCCTATTACTTATTGAAGATATTTTTTTTTTATTACGTAGGCTAGAAGCCGTGTAGAAAATACAACAAGATTATTTCACTTTGTTTTATTCAACACTTACATACTTAATGACATTTTTCTTACAACGAATCACTTAATATATATATAGCTTCCCCTGTCAATCTGTCCCTACATCTGTATAATACAAGATACTTGAATTTATCCAACAGAAATCTGTCAAATAAAAAAAATAAACTAGGCGTGAGGGGTCTATGGACCCCCAGTCCAAACTAAGTTCCGTTTGCTTTGTTGTAGACGTTGGCTACATACAGACATAATGTGTAGGATAAAATGTCAAGTTTGTGAAATGAAAGAAATTGATAATAAAATATATGTATCATCCATATGATAAATAACGACATCTAACAGAAACATTTATAAAAAACAAAAGATTAAAAATTTTAAAAATGAATCAGTAATTTCAGTATGTACTAGGTCTTAGTACAGTAATAAATTTGGTTTGGTGTTCGCCCATCTCCGACGAGATCTAAAAAAATAAAAACAAGAATTGTGATTGTGTCAACACAACAGCACAATTAATTTCGTAAACCAACAAGTAAGTTTGTAGTAACACTTTAAAGTATCACTTTGAAAAATTAACTAACGAAAACTAACAATTATTCTAAGCTTCTTATTGTGAAACGTTATATCTATGTCTTCTCACGGTTACTTTCAAATTGACTTGGTAGTTATTTTTTCTACACCGATCAAAAGTTTTTTGGTTTAAACATCTTTTTTTACCCTTTGTTACCATTAGTATGTTATAATGATAAATAAGTTATTTACAAAGATGTCCGTATAGTAGAAAACTTGATCACAAAAAGATTGGAAGTGGTAAAATTACTCTATGAGCAATAGAAGCAGAGATAAAAGCAAAAAACCTAAATATAAAATTAGCACCTAATCATAAACTTTCAAATAAATAAATGAAGTTAACTTCTGATTTGGACAACAGTATTTTTCCTGTGTTTCGAAAAAAATTCTGTAGGGAAAGAACTAATTCTTTCGTTACTGAAAAAAAAAAAATTAAATCATTTTTTTCCGGCAATAAACAAAACAGCCACTTTTACAGCCGGTAAAATCAGTACAATAGTGTTACACCCCGAATTGATAAGAATTATATAATAACTAAAAGCTATCCATCCGTCAAATTCAGATAAGACGTATTGTAAACATAAAACAAGCTCATATGACAAGAGAAGCTCATACGTCATTTATATGCGTATGTGTAATAGCTTTAAGGTGAATATTCAATAATATGCTAACACATGGTACAGCCAGCCTCTTCATAAAAATGCACGTATGTATTGAAATCGTATTATATGTATGGATGAATGAATCGTATTGTATATATAAATAAATAATTTACTTACGCATTGATTGTCCACTTCTAATAACACTAATATTAACATTTGTAATTACCACACTATTTCATTATATTCAAAATTGATTTTCCGTATTAATAGTTTTTGCTTATTATTTCCTTATTAATCGTTTTTCCTTATTTATTTTATTTGTTTTGTACTTTAAATTATGATCGTAAACTTAAAAAACGTAGATTACATTAGAATACAACTTTTTCGTGTAAAACATTTTTACCTAGGATGTAACGCGCACGTTCAATGAGCCAAAAACTGCTCTTAAAATTAATAAAAAGTCGTTTTACCCTACCACACTTTTTTGTTTTGCACTTACGATATTAAATTGAACGTGATAATTGAAATGTCATCAAAATACAACTTTTTTTGTTTTTAACATATTTAGTTATAGTATTAAATTTGGGCTCTAAATCGCAAAAATGCTGAAAAATTCTAAATTCATCGTTTTTTCCTATCTAACTTACGCGTTCTTTTTATTTACATTTCAGATCACAAAGTTAAGGTAAAACACATAGATCTTGAAAAAATATAACTTTCTTTAACTAAAATGTATGTAAGATAAAATGAACGCTATAAATCTTAAAAAACGAGATAATACTAGCTTGCTCAGAATACATACGATTGACACTCAATGCAAAGTTAAGGGCGATTATCATTGTTTTCTAAGGATTTCTCTTTTTTAATCCCGTAGAAATGTTTACATTTATTTACCAACCCTACACCAAACAGTATCAACTTCTTACACAGTGTGGTAATAACAGTAATATATTTCCTCGTATCAGTCGTGCCTTAAATGCAAATGTAGTTTTTGCATAAATTTATCCAATTGTTCTTTTTCTGAGGCAACTCAGTAACATTTTATTATAATTGAAACGCGATTCAAATTTTCATCTTACTAATATATAAAGCAAAGTCGCTAAAACCGTTGTAATCGCTAACCGCGAAAACTACTCAACCGATTTTGCTGAAATTTTGCACACTGATTCATGATACTTCCTAGATGATTTCAGTATAGTTTTTATCTTAAAAAATTTAATAAAAATAGCAATAAATAAGCTCAAAGTTTTGCAAAAATACGCCAGCTTTTAACTTTAGTTTAGTAAAATCCGCTGGGTGGCGTCCACATAAAATCGAAGCTACCTGCAACATAATTAAATAAGTGTGGTTATAATAGGCCGGAGCTTATCGATAGTTGTGTAGTCGTGCTTCGACAGCTCAGCAAGCTGTACAGAGAATGCTGGTGATAGTCCTGCAGCTGGGTGTCCCGGTTACGGACGACACTCTTCTCTACCTGCTGCAGCTCTTCTCGAGCTTGCGCGCTGTACTTGGCCTCCTCGTGCGCGTTCGTCGATGGGTGCGACACCGCTTGCAGCGCATGCCCACCCGTTCTGTGCTTTCGCCGTTGACGCCGTCTGAGATTCAGGACGCTTTTCTGGCCTGCGTTCGGTTGAGTCAATCGATGACGTTTGGGGATGAGTTGGTACTCCTGCGGAAGCGTGAACGTCTTCCGAAACGGAGCCCTTTGACCTCTCTTGCCGCCTTCCTCAATGTCGACGGTGTTCTGCGTGTTGGCGGGCGGCTCGATCACTCATCGCTGTCTTACGAAGAGAAGCACCCTCCCATCCTCAGCGGAACATCGCCGCACGCTCGACTCGTGGTCTCTTGGGCTCACGCACGCGCCCTCCACGGTGGATATCGCGTGACCAGCGCATACGTCTCCAGGCGTGCCTGGATTTTCGGCGGGCCACGCAGAATCAAGGCTCACATCAGAGGGTGCGTTATCTGTGCCCGGTTACAGGCGCGCTCTTCAAGCCAGTTGATGGCTCCGCTGCCCGCGTCTCGCGTCACGCCGTCTCGCGCTTTTGGTCGCACCGGAGTCGATTACGCCGGGCCCTTTTCCGTGCTTACATCGAAGGGACGGGGGATTCAGACCACAAAGGGCTACATCGCTGTCTTCGTGTGCATGACCGCCAAAGCCGTGATTCTGGAGCTTGTCGGCGACCTTTCCGCGGCCACCTTCTTGGGTGTTCTCACCCGTTTCACCGGTCGTCGAGGCCGACCATCCGAGCTTTGGAGCAACAACGCCACCTGCTTCCGTCGAGCTGATTTGGAGCTCCATGAGGCATTGCAGGGCGCAGAATTTAACTGGGACCTAGTCGCCGGGACTCTTGCCTCCCAGGGGGTTTCCTGGCAGTTCATTCCTCCCGGTGCGCCACATTTTGGAGGACTCTGAGAGGCCGCGGTCAAGTCGACCAAGAGCCAGCTCTCGTCATCTAACGTATAAAGAGTTCTCTACGGTTCTCGTTGGAATTGAGGCCGTGTTGAATAGCTGCCCGTTGACGCCCTTGTCTGGCGATCCCTCTGACCTCAAAGTGCTCACGCCTGGACATTTCCTCATCGGGGCTCCCGTCGATTCCATCATCGAAGCTACCCCCGCTGCAGAGAATTTAGACCGCTCATGCACTAGGAGCTCGTCAAGGCCGTTCGTGCCCAATTCTGGACGCGCTGGAGCCATGAGTATCTAAATACTCTTTAACAAAGGCCGAAATGGAGCGCTATCCGTCGGAACTTCGCGGTGGGGGACCTGGTGGTTCTTCTTGACCCTATGCTACTACAGTCGAGCGGACGCTGGCCTCTGGGCCGTATTACCCGCATACACCCGGGATCCGATGGACTAGTCCGTACTGCTGCCGTCAAGACGGCCACCGGCGAATACGTGCGGCCCATTGTAAAGCTTGCGCGTCTCCTTGTGGCACCTGCGGACTCTAGTCTCCCTGCGACGGACGATCGAGGGACTCCCCCCGCTTCAGCGGGCGGTGACTAGGATTTCGCTCTTGGATCGAGGCGGGCGGGATGTTCGGGTTTTCTTACCAACCAAGCGGGGACCCGCGCCCTGCCATGCAACGTCGGTCGCTGCGGACTCCCGAGATGGCTTCTGAGTACGCCCGGTTCATGGCAGAGTACATTGCCCTCAGTCATATGAAGCCCCTTACTGATGACTAACTCGCTGCATCGTACCGTCCAGTACACTATATCCAACATCACGGCATTTGGCAGCACGGTGACCAAGGTCGCAAACTGCGCGTTGTTTTCAACGCGTTGAGCCCAACTTCCAGTGACTATAGCCTAAACGACGTGCTCCATGCTGGTCCTCGGCTCCAGACGGCTCTCCCCAGTGTGCTCCTGCGTTGGCGTCGTCACCGGATTGCGTTCTGTACTGACGTTCGCACGATGTTCCGCTGAGGAGGGGAGGGTGCTTCTCTTCGTAAGACAGCGATGAGTGATCGAGCCGCCCGCCAACACGCAAAACACTGTCATCATCGAGGAAGGCGGCAAGAGAGGTCAAAGGGCTCCGTTTCGGCAGACGTTTTCACTTCCGCAGGAGTGCCAACTCATCCCCAAACGTCATCGATTGACTTAACCGAACGCAGGCCAGAAAAGCGTCCTGAATCTCAGACGGCGTCAACGGCGGAAGCACAATACGGGTGGGCATGCGCTGCCAGCGGTGTCGCACCCATCGACGAACGCGCACGAGGAGGTCCAGTACAGCGCGCAAGCTCGAGAAGAGCTGCAGCAGGTCCGATTCAGGCGCGCGGAAGGCGCAGCAGAGTGAGAGCGTGGGCGTGGGCGGAGGCAGTGTCTCCTGGGGCCAAGACTTGTCGTCCTGGGCCAGCCACGTGGGGCCTCTCCACCACAGGGGCTGCTGTCGGAGGCCACTTATGTCGGCACTTCTGGTGGCTAAGTCAGCTGGATTCGATTGCGACGGCACGTATCGCCAGGCACTGGACGGCAGGAACCTCCTGGATCTGAGCAACGTAGTTGTCGACGAGCACGTTGTTGGCCGGCTGATCGGAGCGTATCCAGTGGAGCACAATTTGAGAGTCGCACCAAGCGTGGAAGTGCTCGATTGCGACTCCCAACTCGCTGGCTGCTGAGCGAAGAAGCTTTGCGGCGATAAGGGCCGCTCGCAATTCTAGACGTGGGATGGTCATGCAAGCGGCGGGCTCGGTCATCGGCTTGAGCGCGCGGATGGGCGCAAGCTTAGTACGAGCGAGAAGTATGTAGCAGAGAGCGGGCCCATCTAAAGACCGCAGCCGCGAATATACAACAGCGGCCATAGCACGGCGACTGGCGTCAGAAAACACGTGCAGCTGGATATTCGACAACGGAGACATACCAATCCAACGAGGCAGAGAAAACCCGGAAATGGCCTGCAGCTCGGCGGTGAAAGCGGTCCAGCGGCGAGTGATGCAGGACAGTACGTTCTCGTCCCAGTCCAAGCGCGCGCGCCACAGGTCTTGCAGTGAAAGCTTGGCGTTCAACACGATCGGGGCAAGCCAGTCAAACGGATCGAACAAGCCTGCCAGCGTGGCGAGCATGGATCTCTTTGTGGTTTGAGATTCGACAACGGGCGGCGTCAAATGAAAGAAATCCGAGGGCGGGTCCCAGCCTTCGCTTAGTTCGCTGACGAGGCCTTCAACACTGAGCTGATCCCAAGTAGGACGGAGGTGGACGTCTTCGGGAAGGTCTTTGAGAAGCTAGGGCGTGCTGGCAACCCACTTTCGCAGAGGGAAACCACCCGCTTGAAGAAGTCCGATCAGCTGGTCGCGCAGACGCTTGGCCGAGCCGATGTCATCAGCGCTGTAAAGCATGTCGTCAGAATAGCGATCGTTCATCACCACTGGGATGGCCTCGGGCCAGCAGCGGCCGTCATCCTCGCACAGCTGCTGTACGACCCGTAGTGACAGGTACGGGTAGCACGAGGCACCGTAGGTAACGGTGAGCAGTTGAAAGTGCGTAGGTGGCTGCTTTGGGTCGGAGCTCCACAGAATGCGCTGCAGGTCGACATTGCGTTCGTCAATCAGGATCTGGCGGAACATCATGCGAACGTCAGTACAGAACGCAATCTGGTGACGACGCCAACGCAGGAGCACACTAGGGAGAGCCGTCTGGAGCCGAGGACCAGCATGGAGCACGTCATTTAGGCTGTAGCCACTGGAAGTTGGGCTCGACGCGTTGAAAACAACGCGCAGTTTGCGACCTTGGTCACCGTGCTGCCAAATGCCGTGATGTTGGATATAGTGCACTGGACGGTGCGATGCAGCGAGATGGTCACCAGTAAGGGGCTTCATATGACCGAGGGCAATGTACTCTGCCATGAACCAGGCGTACTCAGAAGCCATCTCGGGAGTCCGCTGCAGCCGACGATGCAACGAGCGCAAGCCCGCGGTGGCGCCCTGCAGACTGTCACCAAGGAGGCGCACAGCGTCATGTTTCAGTGGAAGTCGCACAATGTAACGCCCGTCGTCAGCGCGATGATAATCGGCGAAGATTCGCTTGCATTTCACATCCTCAGGCGCTCGGCGGCTGACATGTGGCACCTCCTCGATCTCCCAGAATCGCTGGAGCTGCGCAGCCAGCTCTTGATCCCAGGGCGACTAAGTGTTCGTGTGGAGTCCAGCCAAGAGCCATGAGCTGTCCGACGAGCTCGTTACGCTGAACGTAACCTGGTTCGATGAGGCGGTGGTAAACGTCGACTCCGAGCAGAATGTCTACACGGCGAGGTGTGCCAAACGCTGGATCGGCCAGAGGCTCAAGATCGAGCCACTGTCTCATCACGGCTGAGTGCAAAAGGGCAGACGAAGAGGTGAGCCCGAGCCGCGGCAAGCAGAGCGCTGTCAGGTGGATTGGCGGTGCATGCTCTCCAGTTTCAAGGCGTAGATGCGCTCGGGTTTTCGAAGGGATGGTCAACCCTTTCCCAACCCCATGAATGCTCGCCTCGTTGACTTCTAGCGCTGCGCCGAGCTGCTGGGCCAACCGGATGGAGATGAGTGTAACCTCATAGCACGCATCAAGGAGAGCTCGACCAGCGACTCGTTGGCCGGTGGGACCGGTTATCTGGACAAAAGCGGTCGGAAGTACGGCTAGTCAGGAAGATGGAGGCCCCTGATGCTGTAAGTCGGTGGCGGTCGGGCCCGCGGGGTCGACTTTTGGCTTCTTGGGCGAAGAGGGACGCTGATCCGATTCAGACTTGCGCCGATGGTTGCTCTCGTGCAGCAGACTGTGGTTGGGCTCCCCGCACTGCTGGCAGACGGACCGTGAAAGGCAGAACTTTACTGCGTGACCTGATCTCAGGCAGTTAAAACATAACTGCCCTTGATAGACAATGCGTCGCCGGGCCTGCGCGTCAAGGCCTTGAAATTGCGCGCAGTGACCCAGGTAGTGCGACTCTCTGCACGACGGGCATGGCAGCAGCGAGCCACTGGTGGCAAGGGCTCTAAAGTTTCGTCCAGGAAACGGGGGGGCCGGAGAGCGCATGCTGGCCGTGTTGGCTGAACGAGCAGGGCGAGAGGCCTCGACGAAGCTGAGCGCGCGGCACTGTCGGCGAAGGAAAGTCGTCAAGGCAGCAAAAGTGGCAACTTCCGCCCTTGTGTCCGTGCCAGCGCTCTCCAGTCACTTGATCTCGTCCTCCCACGCGCGTCGGGTCGTCGGATCCATGCCAGTCATCGCGCAGAAGACAATCCAGTCATCTCACTGAGACACAGGGCGACCCAGAGCTTCCAGCTGATCTCGATGTTTTCCTAGGGTGTCGAGGAGACCCTGAAGCCCTCAAGCTGACTCTTTCTTCAGAGACTTGATGTTACGGAGCGCCGTGATATGATCATGGATAAGAAGACGGCGGTGCTCAAAACGTGCTTCGAGTAAGGCCCAAGCCGTTGGGTAATTGGCACCGATGGTCTGAACAGTGTCGAGAGCGGCCTTGGCGTCTCCGTCCACCAAAAATTTCAAATAAAATAGCCTCTCCACGTCGGTGAGCTGTTTATCGTCGTGGACGAGCGCGCGGAAGAGGTCCCAGAAACTTTCCCAATCCTCTCGCTTCCCCAAGAAGGAAGGGATGCTGATCTTGGGCAAGCGGGCTCCGTGTCTCGAGTTATGACGGTCCAGGTCGGTGCCGCCCAGGCCAGGGAGAGGCGTGAGGATGTTTCTTGCGTTGTAGAGGCGTGATCGAGAGGCGATATAGTCCGACTCTGCCGTCGAGTACATCTGGTCAAGAAACTCCAGCTTCTCGGGCGGCGGTGACTCCAGGAGACTCACGTGATTGGCCTGGAAAGTGTTTCAGTAACCGTCCAGCAGCTCGAGCCTTACTTCCACGAGACCTAGGCTCCAGTTAGGGGGGTCGATCTTCTCGACATCCCGTGCGAACCGGCTGATGACGCCGGCGAGGGCGCTCTGGGAGCCGAGCAGGCTCATCCAGTCGTCGTTCGACCTGAAAAAACGATCACTAGCTTGACGTTTGCACGAAGCATGTCTTGCCTCCGGGCCACGAGCGGCGGGGCCACGTCATAGCCAGACTCGACACAGCTGTCGACGCGCGGCGCATCGACGGCAGACAAAACAGATAGAAGGAGAGTGAAAGAGAAAGAGTGTGAGAGAAAACACAAAAGGGCGAGGATGCTAGAAGGGACGTGCGTAGACCACGCGCGTGCCAACGCGCACGCAAGCTACACAAGCTTTGAAGCCTGTCCCTCGGTGTCGACCCCCCGCGCCAGCGAAGCGCAACAGCTCCGCCGCGCAAGGCAAACGCGCGTGACACGAGGCCAACATGGTGGCCACAGCCGATGAGGACACCGCGAGCGCTTGATCGCGGCTAACAATGGTGGCCGCGAAAGCCTCGCTTTCCGACGTTTGAATGGCGTTGAACAAAGCGTTGCTTTGACAGCCGTACGGCCTCATCTCTGCCGTGGCCGAGCACAGCTGCTGGACCGCGGGCTCTGTGGCGACCGTGGCAGCCACCGTGTGCACGCTGTTGATAACGCGAGTGCCAGCAAGGCAAGCGTTAATGGTGGCACGACTTCGTCGCGGCCAACACCTGTGTTGAATCGTGGGAACTGTGTCGACCACGACGACCTCCATAACACAACATTTCTTTAAACTGTACTTACATTACGCTGTGTAAGTCGAATCGCAGACTGTGACCACCCTAGCTGCGGCGTTGGCTGCTCTTCTCCTCGAAATCCGGCTCGAAGGACCAAATGTTTGTTTTGACTGCTTTATTTAATCGCAGGGGATTTCAAAAGCTTTTCAACACTTGAAATAAAGAATAAGGCACAAAGGATAGTCGCTTCGGTGTGTAGTCGTCGTCCCCTTCTTCTCTCCTTTTCTCGCGTGGCGTACGACTCTTCTCGTTGAACCCTCGTACACGAGTGAGTGCCACCGGCCGAGCGCGGTGACGCACGAGGTAGGAAGCCGAAGGAGAGCGCAGCGACCGACGTTGCATGGCAGGGCGCGGGTCCCCGCTCGGTTGGTAAGAGAACCCGAAAATCTTTAAAGTTGTGTGGCACTCCCACCATCGCACCTGGTGTAGTTAGCGAATTTGTAGCTACAAATGTAAGCAAGAGAAAACAGCTTTGAGGGGCACGGGCAGCCACAACGGCTACCTTCTTAGTCGCCGCGTCCCCAACGTGCTTACCCACATGTTCCCGTCTAACGATGAGCGGTTGGTTATCCGGGGAACGACCCGAGACGAGATATTCTTTGGTCAGTGGCGTACCTTTCTCCTTTACAGTCTCCGTACATCGAAACTTCCAGGGTAAGAATCAAGCAACCCGTAGCCAGCTCTTCATCATCAGGAATAATAATAAAGAATAGCTTGGAAGTTTTACCACTGGCGCTTTTTAGGGCCATTATAAGTATTTACGTTCCCTACTCAACCATCACTTTCATCGGTTCTTTTTAGGGGCCACCTAAGTGTAAACAACCTTGCCAACAAATACATTTTTATTACCATTTCCGGAAGCGATTCGTCGACTAAAAGACTATATTAACTAAAGATGGGCACTATTAAACCAAGTCAGCTATTCACTGGCAGACGTCACCTGCTGAGTTGTTCTTTGCAAGGCTGGGAAACCCGGTGACCGACGACCCTGTATTACCCTCTCGACTCTAAGCATTCAACCAGGAATCACTGATACTCTCCAAGGTTTGAGCTGGGCAAACCTATAACAGCTATAAAGGAAAAAAAACTTGAGCCAACGGGACAGCCTCCACTGGACAAGTATCACTAACCAATCTCCCCATCTAAGATCACTGAAACAATTGAATCTGCAAATAAAAAAGGTGCTTTAGACACTAACGTCTTCGACGTTATACCGGGAGACGTTGGGAAAGAGCACTAAAACTAGCCCCAAAGCTTCGGACTTTGTAATTTTTCTCCCAATCAGTCTGTGTCTTCAACAGCAAGCCAGAGAAGATCACCCTGAGGTATCCAGGCAGTCACAATTGCTGTTAACTGCAGTCAAGAAAGAGTTAACTTAAGAAGCTCACCGGTCTTTTTTAGGGCCATCGGACGTAGAATTACCTAGCCATTAAATATATTAAAATTAACAAAGTTGACTGAAAATAGCCTTTAGGGGTCATAAAGGTCGTAAGCATGCCAATAGTCGCAAGAGGGTATATTGGAAAGAAAACTTCAAATGTATCTAATGAATACAATTTGAGGCGTCAAGAAACTGACACAGAAAATTTATAGAGATTGAAACAGCAGCGTCAAAATCGACAACTTAAGAGTCCATTACGTGAGAGATCAGCTTTTCATTGTACCCTCACAGCAATCTCTGAAATCTTTAAAGATCCTACTTCAGATTTTTAAATAAGTAGAAAATGTATTTCTGTTTTTGTGGCAATAAAAATGTTGGGTTTAAGGTCCAGGACTTTGTTGCTCTGGTAATAAAATTGTGAGATATGAGAAAAAAAAATTTTTTTTTTAATATAAATTTTTTGGGGGTTTAAAATCTTAACAGCTTTAAAAAATAGCCCTTTTCGTGAATTACACAGAAGAAACTGTAAATCAACAACTTCTTATAGCCATCGATTATTTTATGGCATAAAGAATGCACGGTACTTTTCAGCATAATTATTTTTTTCAATTCTTACACCTTATTATTTGACCAAATAAACTATATGGATTCCGAAAAAATATGTTTTTAATAAGAAGATTTTTGTTCTGCGATGTATCGGGAATATGTGTAAAGTTTTCTAACTAAAAATGTTTCACATTACATGTCAACACACTATTTAGTAAGTCTCGGGCGAAGCCGAAACGGGGGGCTGCTAGTACATTTTATATTTTATAAGTTAATCAGTTTTTATTCGAACATACTTTAAATATAACGTTTCCTCAAGAAATCGGAGCATGGTTAAACTATGTAACCTCGTCACTGAATTTGGACCATCTGGTCTTGCTACGGACAGTATACGGTGGCTGGACCATTTTCACTACCACTTTAGGCAAACCGGAGACTATTTCTATTCGGGTATAGCGGCTACTGTAAATGTATTGATAGTGTTGACAGTACGCAGTGCGGGGAGGAGGAGCTACTGGCCGAGTACAATCGAAGGAGGCCGAACCAAAGAGAGCCGTTGGGTTCTTCGGTGCACACGCATGAAAAGAAAGAGAGAGAGAGCTGCCTGCAGCAATGTATGTAGCTTAACACGCGGCTGTGTTACTTTAGTGGGGTCGGAAAAAAGTCTTGTTACACTTTTTTTTGGTATAGATCCATGCGCTTAAGACTCATAATGCGAGAAAAGGAACTTCGTTCCAAAAAAAATGTAAAAACAAGATATTAGTCAGATGTGCATCAGCAAGACGAATGAGCGCTTAAAAGATCAAAACCGTAATTGTAAAGAGAGCACGAAGAAAAACACTTAAGCCTTGTGCACCGTGGCTCTCCTCAGTGGTTTTTATTCTGAAGAGACCGCTATAAGAATGGTGCCACAATTGCCACACATTTCACCATTACAGCTGATACGTGCTACATATTCAACTTATACAATAAGTAAAAGCTTTAACATTGAGCTTCCACTTTTTATACAAAAAAACTTGCATAAACGTTTAGGATACAGATCAACAGTGTTTTAAATTGGCATTTCTAGTTAATTTACATCTTACACATAATAGTTTGGATCGCACCTCCAGTCACATTCAATTTAAAAATAATTATGATTTTTGTGGCATTACCTATTTGGTGCAGTATAATTAAATGTCGTAATTTGAAAAATAGAATGACGTTTTAATGAATGCACATTTTCTAAAGAAAAACTTAATTAACAAACTTAACCACCTCTTTTAGAATTAGAAAAAAAATTTGTAATCTACTACTCCTAGAAAACTATTATACAAGTGTAAGTAGAGATAGATGAATTTTTTTTAAAAGTGCTAGTAAGTGTAGAAAAATTTGTTGAAGTAACTGATGAAATCACACACGAAGAAGGAAAGGATAAATATTAAGGACAAGCAAGTCAAGATAGTGGCAATGCTAGTGATTATAATAAAAAGTATCACTTACGTGGGTTAAAGATCTATCTCCGCTTGTTCGCTGCTCTTTAACTAAATACTAGCATAAGATTAATATTTTTGATCACTGCCTTCATAACTTTACGACTAATGAGAGGTTTTTAAAAAAATCTACCTAGTAGACTGAGCCAAAGTGAATTAGTTTAAAGTGAATAGATCAAATTAGACCAAATTATGATATTAATATGCTAGATTTAAAAATCATAAAAATAAAAATTTAATAAGATTTATAGTGTACGCAGATTTTAAGTGTGTATAACAGTCCATACATTATACACTTATACAACTGCTACAAGTGGAATTTTACGTAAAGTATAGTTTTGAGAGTAGTAAATCAAGAAACATGTATTGTAGACAAGTACACGAAAGCGATCAAAATCCAGTTAAAATGGTTCCTCATAAAAATAGATAATCTTATTTAAGAGTTACAAACCATGTATAGTTATCCAGTACTAATTAAGTTGCTAACTAATAAGGAAATTCTTAACTCTATTTATGCTGACAGATGTCACATGTGAAAAGGTAATAAAAAATACAGAAGAAATTATGAGCATTGTCAGTTAACTGATGAGATAGTGTTGTTAATTTTCTTCTATTAGTATATTGTTTTCTTTAACTAAAATTTACTTTACATTTTTTAGATATAGAGGGCCAGAATACAATGATGCAATCTTACGTACATAGACTCTTGCTCAATACCTATACATTTTCACAATCTTAGTCATTTAGATGCACACTTATTCAGACAAGAAATCGTAACTTGTTGTCCTGGATAACTTGAAGTCATCCCACAAACAGAAGAAAAGTATACTTTCTTCACTGAATATATCCAAGGAACGAATATAAGCTGGAGTTATATTGATTCATTTCGGTGTTTATCGGCTTCCAGTACATTTCAGCTTTTGTAATAACAGAAAGTATAACTTTTTGAAGTATAGTGCGTCTTACTTCTTATTCATGTCCGTTTGTTGCAGTTAGCTTTTTTGTCAAGTATTTCTACTTTATTCTAATTTAGCTTATGAATATATGTAGTTGAATGCGTAGAAACGACAGAGTCCTGTTTTTTGTTTTTTCTACGTTTATTAATGCGTATTCTGGTTGCTCACTTTGGCTCACCACCATACGATGCTGGATGTCTTTTACAGTAGAGTTTATAAACAACGTTAGTCTCTTTGAGATTGCTCAATTCATCTTTTTCCAAACGAATGACGCCATCGAGCTCATTATTTATAAAAGTATATGTGTAAATGTTTTGAGATTTCAATATGGTTGATACTTTATCAAAATTGCTACCAGTATATGGTATACCAGTTCTGCATGTAGGATAAATATTTGGGGTGGTCTTGTTATGGTTAATGTATTTTTTGACTTTTTAATTTTACTTTTATATTTTCGCTTACAAAATGTGAAATTTAAAAAATCAGTGTTACTTATTAAAAGTTTTTTACCTTTGCAACATTCACACCATAATATCTCTAGCTGGTGAGTCAAATTGCTCTATTAATCAAATTGAAAACAATATTTCTCTAATAATTAGTTGAATAAAAACTCTGTGCACTGTCAAATTCCGTCAATAGGGACTCACTATTCATTAACTTTATTTAATGCACATCAGGCAATGGTCCCTAATAATTAGTCAAAAAGGTTATTGGTAAACACGTAGTTGACATTCAAAGATATTAGTATGTAATTAGAAAGTAACTATAAATTTTTGAGTTTATATTTTTAATTTAAAACTGTTATTGATAGATGATTTTGGAACATTAACTGAACTTTTACGTTTGTTGTAAATCGTTTTCACCAGAAAATGTGTGGTACTGTTAACTAGAGATACGGTAGGACACAAAGGGGCATCGATTTTGTGTATCTCCGGCAGGTCATAACACATAGTTAGAGTTGTATCCATGAGAGATAAAGCATTAGGATGATAAGTTTTAGAATGAAAACTGTCATTATTTAACTTATTAAAAGTCGATGAGATTTTTTTTTGTACAGAATTCAACAAGTTTTCAAAAACAATTTTGTAGGTCAATTCGTCTAACAACAATTGGTGCATTTTTTGCGGAATAAACACTTTTATTTAGACACTTAGTTACGTTACCTATATCGACAGAATTAAAAAATGTATCTTGATTTTTACCTAAAAAATTTCTCGTAGTTCTCAACTTATCTACATATTTACAGCCCTAACAGAACTACAATATTTGGGTTTATATGCAATAAAAAGATGCTGTTAAAAAAATTATTGAGTTTGTAAAAGATGAGTGCAATAAAATATTACATTAAAATTTATCGGTTTAAGAAGGAAAATGTACAGTACTCTAATGAGAACTTGAAAATTACATTGGCTACTATCATAATGTGAGTAAAAATTTTAGACGAGAGCAAACAATTATTATATTCTGTCATATTAAAATTTATGTGGAGAAGAAAAATAAGCAATTCTTAGTTCTAGCGATGATAAGCTACATATGTCGACTATTGTACTTTACATTAAGGGCCATTATAATAGCAGATATAAAAGAAGCAAGGGATGAAGGAGAAATCGCGAAGAAATAGTTGGTCAAGGAAATAACATTACACAATGGCTCATTCTACAAATTATTTTTTTCAAATTTTGGGGAAGACTACAGCAAAAAATTTAATGTATACGTGACCAAAACGAATACATGTAACAACTGTAGTCTGAAAAGAGCTGAGTCATTAGTACCTAAGAAACCATGTTATTAATAAATACAAAACGAAAAAGTAGAAACGTAAATGGAAGTGAAAAAGATAAGGAAATAACTATTTTACAAGAAATGCATAAAGATCACCTGACTCCAGAAAAATTATGTAAAGTAGTGAGGTTTCCTTATACGTAAACTATGTACACTTTTTATAGATCAGTTTGATTCACAACCTCAACTTGTGATAGCATTATTAACCATCCAGTCATCAACTCAAAAAGTGTACAACAGCAGAAAAAATCCAAAGAGAAGTTCAGAGTTGACAAAACTGCAAGAAAAAACTTTTTTGAGAAAACTAAAGCATGATTCTAAGGTGTGCTAAATATTGTCAGTCAATATTTTTTTGTAGTTTTACTAAAACTATCCACGGTTTTAATTCGTTTATTTCCTACTCTTAATGTAATGTAATCAATGGATTTTTATTCAATTAAAAAAATTGCATTTGCTTTCTACAAGAAAATATTTTTCTTCTCTATCCCTAGTTGTAAAAGATACTTTATTGATAGTCAAGTCCTCTCTATATTACGGATGTTTGATTTAGTGATACTAATTAAACTTGTTAGTGGAGAATTCCTTCTAAAAAAAAAATCAGTGAGTTGCCAGAATTTCTAAAAAAATGAGACAAGATGTTACAGCCAAATACTTGCAACAGCCTATTACTACTACTAATGAAATAGTTTTATATGTATAATAAAATGCTGTGCATATAAAACATTTATTTATATTCACGTGTAAAACAAAAAAAACTACCAGTTATAACTTGTTCCATTAAAAAATTTATTTATTAAAAAGTAAATTAACTTTTCTATACATAGTAGTCATTATAAGTAATTTGATGCATTAATACACCTACTGTGGGTATCATCCAAGCGTAATCACTCGAAAACTTTGTTTCCTCGATAGCAGAAAACTTTTTGAACAAGGAAAATTCTTTTTCAAAGAAGCTTTCTCTTTATGATCATCTTTCAGGTGATGAACATAATTGTGAAAAATTTATTGTTTTTAACGTTATTTGACTTCTAATGCATTTTTTGAATGGCAAAAAGAATTGATTATAAATCACCACCTGAAATAAGTCACCTTTGCAGAGTGCTCTACATAATTATGGAAGGCTTGCATTGACTAACAACGCTAATGTTTTACGAACTGCAATAGTTAATAATGCTATTTGTGATTTGATTGGAGGAATATACAAACTTAACAGCATTAAACTACAAAAGTGTAAAAAATGTTGGCATAAGAATGTCAATAAAGGGTAAGGTTTCAAAGTATTCTACTCTTAATTCAATGCTGAAAAATACAGATTAGTTAGACATACTGCAGACAAGTAAGCTTATAAATGATTCAGATTATTTTGACGTTTTTGGATCTTTAAGTATAATACTGGGCTTTACCGAATGCACAATAGCACATGCATGTATAGGATGCGTCTGATAGCTCGTGAGACTATACATTTCCTCGTCTGAGATCTCATGCAAGTATATATACGATTACGCGAGAGTTTTCGTCCATACATGTACACTCGCACAAAAGCTATTGCATGTGTTTATGCATTTTTATATGCAAGCACGTAAGCTTTTATTTTAACTTTTACACTACACTTTTGAGCACACCAGAATACAAAATCATGCGTAGGGAGTAAGAGGTATGAGAGAGAGAAAGAAAGTCTTACAATACATAGTTTCCTTATCCCACTTTAGCTAGTCAACGTATTTTGTACAATAGAGCTCATGCATATGATTTTTCTATGTACAAATTTGACTAAGGAGCGAGAGGGAAAGAGAGCACGTGTACGTGGCTTCTTTATCTATAAATCTCACGTGAATGACACAGTTCTGACTACACAGTCAATGAGACTTTATGGAATTTTTTATAAATCAAGGGCATTGAAATACTTTTGTAGATGAGTAGCATGTGTTTATTTCCAAAATTAATAGTTTTAATAATAAATAAACTCAAACTTCTATCTTATTTATAAATGACCCTACTTTCTTATACTTAATAATTTTTTATGACAATAGTTTGTAGCTACGTAAGATATACAAGAGATAACTCAAATTTTTTTAAAAATTTTAAAACATACGAAAAATTGTTTGAATATTCTATAGTCAATTTTCCTGTACACAAAGTGTTCCAACATTTCTCATCAATAGTAAAAATTTTTTTTTGTTATTTGAAAGTGTCCTTTATTTTTAACAAACAAGTTTTAGTATCAAAGATTTTTTATTACAACTGTTGGACAGATGGCCCAGTTACTGAGCCTTGACCATACTATAAACGCTTTCAGTTTTTATTATAGAATCAATGAATAGAGGGCGATGCCCAAACAAGTTTTTTTTCCGGGCTCAAAAAAATAATGACTTGATTCATTTTTTTTAAAAACTTAATAGTTCCATTTACTTTCTTTATGTCAATTGAAAATTATATCTTTTATCCTAAGTTATCAAGTGTCTGTAGAGTAATTTTTGGACGTTAAAACTATTTGTATACCTTTATTACTTAAAAACTGCTTGCAAAAATCATCGAAACATCCGGAATAACCTTCCAATAATTTTGAGTGATGGTAAAACGAGACACAGACATCTTTTGGATTTCTAGTAACGTAAATTATTTTCGGTCTTTTTTCACAGCTTCGAATCTGTCGTGGTAGTAAATTAAAAGGAAGGTGAGTTTTTATGTACCGAGGCTTTGAGATCTTCCTACAGAATTCTGGACTGTTGGTGACCCATTGAGGAGCTTTGGTTTCAGGATCACGTAAAGCTATCCTTGCTGTCGTGATGACACCAGAAAATCTAAAAAAATACATTTATATAAAATAGTTCATAATGTGCAGTTTATTATTATTTGATAAAAAACACGAAAATTAAATAACCTAGTTCAAGAAATAGCTTATATACTTAATCGTCTAAAAAAACTCTAAGCTACGCACTTGGCTCAATGAGTGTTATATGTTGTCAGTTGTTACTTAATTGTCTGAAAAAAAACTTTCAACTACACAATTGGCTCAATTACTGTTTTATGTTGTCGATTATTGCTATTTGGCACTGGAAAAAGTGGGAAACTATTAAAATATTATTTACTAGAAACCTTCAAAGTCTTTATTAAATTTCTGTACAAGAATACTTAAAATATTGGCTATTGTTTGTATTTAAGTATATAATTTTGCAACATCTTGACCTAATCATTAATTTTCGAAGTTTCAGTTTCTTGACAGTATTTTTTGAAAGCTTCGAGCGCTGAGCCGATTTCTCGATCTAGGTCCTCAATTACTTTTTGCTCGGAAAGATTTGATTAAATAAATAATTACTTAGAATAGTTATTCTCTGTAATGATGTAACTTTAAAAAATAACAAAACAGAACTACTAACAGTCTAGCATGATTTAGAAAAAGTATTAATACAGATACTGTAAAATAATTTGGTTTTTCTGTAGTATAATACAAGTACAATCCTTTCTTTATAAAAACTTCTGTTTTTACAGATAGATGAGTTTGGTAAATGTTTATAAGACTTGCACGTATAAAATATTTTAACAACTAATAACGTTTAGTTATTATCAAGTAAATAGAAGATTTTGGTTGATAACATTTATAACTCAAAGTGACTTTCCATTTAAATGAATTGATTTTTAAAAAACTGATATTTAATATGATGAAACGAACTTAAACCACAGCAAGTACTAGAAATATGTGAATAAAACGTTAACTTTTATTTACGATTAAACAATTTTTACGTCGTAAGCCTACTGTTTAATCTTCTAAGCCGTTTCTCCACAATCAGAATATTACTTAGTTTTATGAATAAATTTTACTTTTGTTATTTCTCTACTAAAATAAAATTATTGAAATGTATTGCATACTTTATTGTTATTATTTTTATTCTTATTATTTATCCTGTATCTTATAAGTTTGTAAGGAACTATGTTATATGTCCTTACATGATAATACTATACGTAAATATGCTTTTTGTTTTAATAATGTAATTTTCTTGGAATGCTTGATATTTTTTGAATGTAGCAGTAGAGATTATGATACATACAAAAATATACATTGAACATACTGATTAATAATACGATGCTATAATCACTTTAAATTTTCAACTTACTAATACATAGAGCTAAGTCGAAAAAACTGTTGGAATCACTAACGGCAAAAACTACTTAACTGATCTAGCTGAAATTTTGCATACTGATTCTTGACACTTCCTAGACGGTTTTAGTATAGTTTTTATCTTGAAAAAATTAATAACAATAGCAATAAATGAGCTTAAAGTTTTGTAAGAACACCCTAGCTTTTCATTTTAGTTCAGTGGGATCCACTAGGTGGCATAACAGTAAAATTTAAGCTACCTGCAATAGAATTAAGTAAGACTGATTATTATATCCCTGAGCAAAGTACCTAATACCACGGTCAATCATCAGCAGTGTATAGAGCGTAGAGCAGGGGGTCGTGCAGCTGGGTATCCTGGTTACCAACAACATTGTTCTCTAATAGACAACCGATTTATGTCAAAGTCCATCCTGAGCCACCATGATTGATAAATGCTTAAGTATTAACGTTCCCTACTTAACCATTAATTTCATCGGTTCTTTCATGGGCCACCTTAATTAAACTTACCTTGCCAACAAATACATTTTTACTACCATTTCTGGCAAAGATTCGTGGACCAAAGGTTATATAAAGCCAGCCACTATTAAACCAAGTCAACAATTCACTGGCAGACGTCATGAACGGAGTTTTTCGTTGCAAGGCTGGGAACCTTGGGGACCAACAACACTATAACTCCAAGGATTCAACTAGGAATACCTGATCTTCTCCAAGGTCTACGCTGAGTAAACCTAACAGCTATGAAAAAAAAATTTTAACAAACGAGATAGTCTCCAACGGTCAAGCATCATGAACCAATCTCCTTACCTTAGATCATCAAAACAACTGAGTTGGCAAAACAAAAGATGCTTTAGACACCAACTTCTTCAGCGTTACATCAGGAAATGTTGGGAAAGAAAGAGCTGTACAACTAGCTCCAACGCTTAAGACCTTGTAGTTTTCTCCTAATCTGTCTGGTGCTACAATTACCGGCTAGAAAAGATCACCCTGAGGTATAAAGGCAGTCACGTTTGCTGGAAACTTCAGTCACGGAAAAGTTTACTTAAGAGGCCCACCGGTCCTTTTTAGGGTCATTAGACGTCGAACTATTACCTTACCAAAACATATATTATAACCTTAACAAAGTTGACAAAAAATAGCGTTTAGGGCTCACAAAAGTCTTAACCATGCCAAAAGTCACACAAAATCATATTGGAAGGAAAACTTCAAATGCATCTAATGTATACAATTTAAGGCGTCAAGAAACTGATGCAGAACATTTATTGATATTAAAGTGGCAGCAGTAAATTAAACAAATAAGGAGTGAGAGATCAGCTTATTATTATAAACCTTACAGTAATTCTTTAAGTTTTCCAGATTTTAAAATAGGTAGAATATGTATTTGTACGTTTGCAGCAATGAAAAATGCAGATATTAAGAGGCTGGGGCGATTTTTAGTAAAATGCTGGTAAGCTTCAAAATTTAAAGATTATATATAAATTTTACTAGATTTTTTTATGAAAAAAAAAAAAGAAAGGTCAATACATTTATTTTCGAGAAAATTGTGTAGCACTTAGGAAGGGCAAACATAGTATGATAGTAGCCAAGCTCAATTAACGCTAGTAAATAGTTAGTGGTGGGATGTGTGACAAAAATGAAATGAGTCTACTCAGGAGAAAGAAATATAATTTATGTTGGTCACCAGCAGTAAAGGACCGCTAAGTTTTTCATCTTATATAATTATACTATAATTTACTATTTTCAGTTTTTTTTAAGAATGGATCATGGCACTTAAACTAATGGCTAAACTTTTACGTGATTATCTTCTTTAACTCTAATAATGGCTAACTCTATTTTGCTATCAATACAAAAAATAATTCGTGAAATTTGAATTCTTTTTAATGAGTGACGACTTTACTTATTGAAGTGTTGATGTTGTACATTTATAAATTATAAAGTTAATGAACATAATAATAATAAATGTATTTTCATACATTTTTAAGTTAATATTTCTTTTTTTTATGCCAAATTGATTGACTTATGAAATAAGAGACTACTTTCCTTATAAAGGTACTAGCAGCCCCCCGTCTCGGCTTCGCCCGAGACTTACGAAATGGAACATCGTAGTGTGTTGACATGTAATGTGAAACATTTTCAGTTAGAAATTTTACACATATATTCCTGATACATCTCAAAACAAAAATCTTCTTATTAAAAACATATTTTTTCGAAATCCATATAGTTTATTTCGTTAAATAATAAGGTGTAAAAATTCAAAAAAATGATAATGCTGAAAAGTACCGTGCGTTCTTTATGCCATAAAATAATCGGTGGCCATGAGAAGCCGTTGATTTACAGTTTCTCCCGTGTAATTCACGAAAAGGGCTATTTTTTAAAACTGTTAAGATTTTAAACCCCCCAAAAATATGTATGAAAAAAAAATTTTTTTCACATATCTCACAACTTTATTACCAGAGCAACAAAGTCCTGGACCTTAAACCCTACATTTTTATTGCCACAAAAACACAAATACATTTTCTACTCATTAAAAAATCTGAAGAAGGATCTTTAAAGATTTCAGAGATTGCTGTGAGGGTACAATAAAAAGCTGATCTCTCACGTAATTGACTCTTTAGTTGTCGATTTTGAAGCTGCTGTTTCAATCTCGATTAATTTTCTGCGTCAGTTTCTTGACGCCTAAGTGAAATTGTATTTATTAGATACACTTGGAGTTTTTCTTCCAATTCACCCTCTTGCGAGTTTTGGCATGCTTAAAATTTTTGTGACCCTTAAAAGCTGTTTTATCTCAACTTTTTTAAGTTCTAATATATTTGTTGGCAAGGTAGTTCGACGTCCGATGGCCCTAAAAAAGACCGGTGAGCTTCTTAAGTTAACTCTTTCTTGACTGCAGTTAACAGCAATTAAGACTGCCTGGATACCTCAGGGTGATCTTCTCTGACTTGCTGTTGAAGACCCAGACTGATCGGGAGTAAAATTACAAAGTCCGAAGCTTTGGGGCTAGTTGTAGTGCTCTTTCCCAACGTCTCCCGGTATAACGTCGAAGACGTTGGTGTCTAAAGCACCTTTTTTATTTGCAGATTCAGTTGTTTTGGTGATCTTAGATGAGGAGATTGGTTAGTGATACTTGTCCAGTGGAGGCTGTCCCGTTGGCTCAAATTTTTTTTCCTTGATAGCTGTTATAGGTTTTCCCAGCGCAGACCTTGGAGGGGATCAGTGATTGCTGGTTGAATGCTTAGAGTCGAGAGGGTAGTATAGGGTCGTCGGTCACCGGGTTTCCCAGCCTTGCGAAGAACAACTCCGCAGGTGACGTCTGCTAGTGAATGGCTGACTTGGTTTAATAGTGCCCGTCTTAGTTAATATAGTCTTTTAGTCGACGAATCGCTTCCGGAAATGGTAGTAAAAATGTATTTGTTGGCAAGGTAGTTTACACTTAGGTGGATCCTAAAAAGAACCGATGAAATTTATGGTTAAGTAGGGAATGTAAATACTTGTAATGGCCCTAAAAAGCGCCAGTGGTGAAACTCCCAGGCTATTCTTTATTATTATTCCTGATGATGAAGAGCTGGCTACGGGTTGCTTGATTCTTACCCTGGGAGTCTCGATGTACAGAGAATGTGATGGAGGGAGGTACGCCACTGACCAAAGAATATCTCGTCTTCAGGTCGTTTCCTGGATAACCAACCGCTCATCGTTAGACGGGAACATGTGGGTAAGCGCGTTGGGGACGCGACGACCAAGATGGTAGCCGTTGTGGCTGCCCGTGCCCCTCAGAGCTATTTTCCCTGGCTTACATATGAAGTAAAAAATTCTCTATCTGCACCAGGTGGGATGGTGGGACTGCCACAGTGCCACACAACTCTGAATTGGTGCAGATTGTGCTCTGGGTGGATATGTCTCCTGGTATTATGCCAGAGACGTCATCGGTTGGAATTAATTTTATTTTGATCGCACTCGTCGAGATTTACGGTGAATGGACACCTAGGTCCCTTCCCCCTTACAGAAGAGTGTCGTCTGTAACCGGGATACCCAGCTGCAAGACTATCTTGAGCATGCCTTGGACAGTTCGTGGAACTGCCAGAGTACGACTGCATGGATATCGAGACGCTCCGGCTTATTATAACCACACTTATTTAATTCTGTTGCAGGTAGCCTCGATTTTATGTCGACGCCACCTAGCGGATTTTACTGAACTAAAGTGAAAAGCTGGCGTATTTTTGCAAAACTTTGAGCTTATTTTTTGCTATTGTTATTAAATTTTTTATGATAAAAACTATACTAAAACCATCTAGGAAGTATCATGAATCAGTGTGCAAAATTTCAGCAAAATCGGTTCAGTAGTTTTCGCGGTTAGCGATTACAACGGTTTTAGCGACTTTGCTTTATATATTAGTAAGATTATATTTAACCATCTATCAGATAAAAAATTAACTAACATACAATAGTATATTACGACCCAAGTGAAATCGAGCAGGGAAGCACGTACTTTCGGCCGGGGTTTGAAGAAAATTATTTCTAAGTACAGAGCTGATCAACTTATGCCCTACATAACTTTTTCTCTTATTAAGGTTTAGAGAGTAGTGAATTAAGCTGTATAGTCTTTTTTTGCATAATTTCCAACATTAAAAAAAAAACAATATTTATAATTAAAGTGACACTACCCAATTTATAAAAAGCTACTTAAAATAATAATTACGCTTATTGTATAATTGAAAAACTAATGAACAACGTTTGTGAATAAAACAAACCCATAGCTCTTGTCTTACTATTTCGGTGGTTAAATAGTCAGCTATTGATGCTAAATTCGCAACTGTGTCGATTGCTGAGTCGCTTTGTGTGCTATGCCTGTCCTGCACCTATGCCACCCAGTCAAAAATTATCGTAATTTTACCACGCTAAATGTTGAAAAAAATTTGACATCCAAATATATATAAATATATCGTACTTAATGCTAAACGTCAGATTCATTCTAACGCTAGTAATAAATTGACAAATCAATTTTTACAGTGCACGGCCGGCTCTATTTGTATATACTCAGTTTTTTAAAAATTACTACATTACCTAAATAAACATTTTTTCACTATTAAAAATATCTTATTTTGTATGTTAACCTTATTTACAAGGGTCAATTGCAACACTCTTACTACTTTTAATTTTTTTTTTAATGATTTTGAAATAGGCACCAACTACTAAAAGTAGCTGCCCACTATAGTCAACATTGTTACGTGCATTTTATGGACAGAACCGAACTCTTTGCAGCAAACTCTTCTCTCAAATGATTGCAATAACCAGTGCTCTTGAAGACTCGTAGCAACAGTACACTCTCAGCATTTAGAGCTCCTGTAGTGTGGATTGTCGAACACACTGTAACGTTCATCTTTCCAGTTACATGTACTCTGATTTCTCCCGAAAATCCCGACGGATACTAATCAAGATAATTTAATGTATTTTTTGAATTTTGTTTCTTATTTTGCATTATTTATTTTATTCAAGTCATTTTATATTAATTGTTTATAACCCTTAGAGAAACTCTTTTTCACAGAGCAGCGCACACGTTATTTAACTGGAAGTTGTCCTCTTTCTACGTCAGTCCGCGCGTCTGCCCAACTCACTCCCTCGATGCGGTGACCGTATGCTTGCCCCATCTGCACATCTTAAACCTCATTTATAACACTACTTCCGCTTTAGTGTACTGATAAACTAAGCTTAGGCATTTCTTAAGCAAAGGAACACTATATGTTGTAGTGATATAGAAAATCTAAATGATGTAATAAAATACACTTATGTACAAAATGAATAAAAAATAATAAACAGAAAACGTAGTTAAACTTTGCCTTGTGTAGGCAGAACTAATCAACAACCACACAGATTTTTTGGTTTTCAATTGAACCTTATCTTCCTCTAAGCTGCTCTACTTTTACATCTTCTTTGTCCTCAGTCATGCGTGTTGGCGTCTCTTAACAAAATAAAACAGAAAACAAACATATAATAAATCTCAACTCTTTTGTGCTTCTCTTTTACAAACTCTTTTTTCTTTGTTCATTCAAAAGTTTCACTCTTAGCTTTACATAAGAAGGGGTCAGTAAAAATTTGGTTACAATATCTACAATATTATTATTTGTTGAAACCCAATTCACTCTTACCTTACCTTTAGATAGTCAATATTTGATAAAATCCTCATAATAATCAGCCATAGAAGGTTGATTCGGTCTAAGATCTCTTGGTTCTTCTTCTAGTTAAGTTTAAAAACTTCTAGTCTCTTGAAGTGTGTTCTCTTAAAGTATATTCTTTTGAGTCTCTTGTCCATTTTGTTTTAAATCTCTTTCATTTTATTATGGTTCCAAACTAGTACCATTATTTGAATTATTTGTTTTGTACACATTTTCGTAAAGTAATTTTTCATGAAATATAATGTTCCTCAAGGTTGAAAACTTATTTGTTGAGGGTTCCCACAAAATAAAACCTGTTTTAGAATATCCAACTAAGATTGTCCTACTGACTCTTTTGGAGAATTTTGATTTTGTCTTCGGCAAGTATGCGTAAGCTGTATATCCAAATCATTTGATTTTGTCAAAATCAGATTTTACTCTTAGATTTAATTTATTAAGTGGGATGTCAAAATCAATAGTTTGATGCATAGTCCTATTATAAACATTAATTGCTGCCTCTATTGTTAATACCCACATGGATTTAAATAAGCCGGAGTCTATTGACAGGGTTCTTATTTTCTGTTAGAGAGTTTTATTGAGTCTCTTAGCTGTTCCGTTGAGTTCAGAACTATATGGTGGGGCATAGTTGCCTTCAAAGTTTTCTCTTTTTATTGTTTTCTTAAACTCTTCTCCTGTATTCTCCTTTGCAGTATCCATTTTTATATAACCTACTTTTTCATTTCTTCTTACTAAACTTCTCATAGTTGAAATGAAATTTTCTTAACACCTACCTGCTCTACTCTAATTTTTAATTGAACAAGATCATGCAAATTTCAAATAGTTATTAATAAAAACTATAAAATTATGAGAACTACCTGTTAAAGAAGCTAAGTTGATTTTACTTGTAATGCCTGTGTAGATTGTATGGAGAAGCTTGCAAGCTAGCGTTTTCATGTCTTTGTGAGGTAGTTTTTCCATCTTTGATAATTTACGAGTTTTGCAATCAAATTTCTATTTACTGCAACTTTTTTAAAATACTTGTTAAAACTCCTTGAATATTTTAAATATTGTAGGTTAAGGTATTTTAATTTTATTTTTCAAAGCATACCTTAAACGAGTTTTACTAGTCAGAATTTAACTCTATTATTTTTAAAATTGTTAATCTCTTCTGCATTTTCAATTTGGTCAATGTTCTTTATTTTGCTATTGATCAATTGTACATCAATACCCAAATTAGTTATCTTTTGTTCTTTTATGATAAGACTTTCATTTTCTTTGTTTCAATTTCTGATTGTATCACAATGTTTAAGAACTTCTCATGTTCTCCCTCTAACTCTTTTTTTTCAGTAATTTTGATATTCTGAGATTGTTTTGTGAAATCAAACTCTAAAATAATCTCTGCATTGCATGTATACGCAGTATACTCGTGCTGCTCTGTGATTTTATTTTGAACTAAAAAATTCATTCTCCAGTCTGGTTTCTCATAATAACCCAATAAATAAATACCTTTTGTTAGTTTATCAAAAACTTACAATTTCTCATTATCTAAATATATACCTAAGCTTAGGTCTTTGAATCGTCTTAAGAAAATTAAATTCTTAGGTATATTTTCTGTGGCCAAAACATTTGCTAGTTTTATTTTCTTATTTTAACTCTTAAGATAAAGATCTCTTGTACTTTCTATCTTAGTATCTGCAGAATAATGTTTATGTGCGCCCTTTATAATAGCATTTGAGGAGTTTTTGAGCATAATTACTTAAAATTAAGCTCTCATTAACAATATGCTCTATTGCTCCTGAATTCAACAAAAACATTATGTTATTTTTATCATTAATAATTTTAGTGTTATAACCTATTATTTGGGTCTTCTATTGTTGTACTGGCAGTCATGTTTCTGCTGCTGCCAGTGCTGTATGTGCTGCTGCTAGTGCTACTTGTGATATTTTATTTCTCTGTCTATCCTCCTTTTCTTCTGTATGTGATTCTACCTTTGGGTCACTCTCTTTGCCCCTAGTGCCACCGTTTGATTTTCCACTTTTACTATTGTTAAAAGTACGGCCTCCTCTACCTCTCCCTCTATACATTTCCCTACTGCCCCTTCTAAAATTACTAAAATTGTTAGATCTATTTTTTCCATACCTCATACGCTTTAGAGCTTCACAAATTTGCTCTTGTTCATGGATCTCGTTGCATGCAAAGAACTTTCTTTTCCTCTTAGATGTAGCATTCATACTTCCAATGACCAAACTCACTACACAGGTGGCATTGATTGTTTGTGTCATTTGAAATTTCTCCTATTTGCCTTACTGCCTGCTGCAAAGTGGCCATATGGGCTCTTTTCTCTTGAGTCATTGACTGATTGGCTCTCTTCGATGCTTCAAGCTGTAATAAAAAGTTTTTTTTTTTCCTATTTCTATGTCTCTTTTATTTTATTGTATAAATGAGATCCTATGAACAGCAATCTCTGACATTGCACTACTAACTGCTTAAAGGAATGTAGAACGTTTATCCACGTGTGTCAGAGAAGTTGCTTCACTACTCCACTCGTATTCTTTTATTATATTATCAAACTTACGACGAGATACTGCTACACTCTTGATTTTGCTTATCTATAATTCGTAAAGCCTCTGTCGAACCGTGATGTAAAGCCCACGTTAGTTATAACCCTTATGGCTTTTTTTTATTTTTTCTAAAGTTTCTTTTGGTTTGATAATATATATTATTAGCTAATAAGAAGTATCATTTTTATGGTTAACAATTATCTCCCTTACCGTTGTTTTCCTCTTACTGATTTTAATGTTATTAACATTCAAAGGTTCTTTTACCATAGGATTGATTACATCAATTAATTTTTTAGACCTCAATTTTGTTTTTAATTTATCATACCAAATGTTAAAATCAGATTTGAGATTTAAATTATAAATTCTACGAACATAACTACTCTTGTTCTTTACAATTAAATTTTTTTAACTATTCAAACGCTTTAACGTTACGTTTAATTTGTTAGAAATTTTATAATTTAACATTAAGTTTTTGGAGGAGCTTATTAAAGATAAATCTATACCCATAAGTCCCAAATTATTATTGGTGGCAGTAGACTTATGTATGGAGTTTGCCAGGATTCTAACAACAGCTCTCTTGTGCGGCTCTTCAGGGGGGACCTTAGAGCTTCGTTCTCATGTTTTGATATATCTAATAACTCTTGATAGTAGTTCTTTTTCTCTTTGTTTCTCTTTCAGAACTTTCTTCAGTTTACTTATTTCATCTTTTTGCGTATTTTTGTGTCTTTTTGGCTTTCTCCACTTTTCTTTTGGCTTTTTCTTATTCTTTGTCTCTTTTTATTTTCTCCTTGAAACTTCCTCACTTGTTCCTTTTCGTCACTCTTTCTATTGCATGCTCTTTCAGCATCTCTCTCACCTTCTTGCATTTCATTAACACTATGGGGTTGCCACTCATCGGTCTTTATTTCTGCTGATTGAGCGTCTCTTTTTTTGAGTCTGTCAGAAGTGGTTTGTATTGTAAGCTTCTAATTTGGACTTTTCTGGCGTTGAGGCTTGTTTAGGGATAGTGTTTGGGTCTGTGATATAATTAAACACGATCATTTATCTTATTAGTTTAATATAAGCAATTATTATAAAATTTTTTATATCAGTATTGTGGATAAATAATGTTTATTTTAAAATACACTTTATTTTTTGCCTTAGAACCTGTGTTTGTCTCTTGCTTTTTTTTTTATTTTCTAGGCTGGGACTGGTTTGTTTCCATCTGTCAAAACAAAGGAAATTTTATTTTTTTATTTATGAGGCAATTAAAGCTAAATATATGTAACAGTACTACATCGCACCGCAAATCTAAAACTATAACATTAAAAATTGATTGTAATCCTCATGCACACCAGTACGTGCCACACGTACGCTTTTCTATGCTTAATTTTCAACCACCATAAACCAAAAAATGTCTCAGGGAGAGGTGTACGCGCACGTACTATATATAGCAGATGTTTACTTAAAAATACACGTAACTTCGAAAAGATAATACACCTGTATATGTATGCATACTGTATACATACTGTACGACAGGTTGTACACTAATTCAATGTATTTTGCTTTTCAAGAAATTCTCTCTACTCTTTTTTCTATTTATATGCTATGAATTTCGCGATGAAAATAGCTTTTTTTACAGTTGTTACGACTTTAAATATTTAGTCCAGCACTATATACAATAAAGAAAAAAAAAAGGAAGAAAGCTTGAATCAAAATTATACGTATAAGCTTCGACGTTGCACCGTCGAGAAAACATGTGTGTCGTCACACAAAACAAAATACGGCTTTTCTTGGAAGATGCCGTTCGTCTCAACCGGCTTGCATCAGCCAGTTTTAGTGCTTATGTACATATATATTATTACGCCACTGCTGGGGAGTACATCCACCATGGAGTTTGAACCCGCTTGCTCGATGGTGTCTCTGTGTGTTTTGTATGAGTGTTTGCGTAATATTATGTCTTTTTCTGGAACTTGATTTGATATTCTGGCTGGTTTTTTCGTTCGTGTACTGTATAATTTGATGTACTGGTGCGGTTTCAAGTGTATATTTTCAGTATTTTATATATCAGAGTATTTTTACATGTCGGTGGTGTGCATACGTTACAAAAAAAACCACTTATACTAAGAAATAATATAATAAAACTAAAATGATTCGTTTGTTTGCTTTGCTAACAGCATGACAAAAACAAAAAAATCTTTAAGGTAATGGCAAAAAAATGCTTGTAAAGACTTTAAAAAAATTTATTGTAAGACAAGACGACAAGACAAGAACTTTGAGTTCCGGTTAAACGGGAGTGAGTTGTATAATTTATGTAAAAAGTAAAATTTTCTCTGTAAATCTTGCAAGCCTTTTCTTACTTTCATTCATTGAACTTATCTGTGGGTTACATGATATCACTTATTCGCCATTTACCTCCCTGTGCCTAAACTTAGCCAATACTTTGGTGAGTATCTTGAAGGAACCCATCCTGCAGGTGCAGCTAGGTGGCAGTTTGGTATTCAACTTTAGCATACGCAGCAAGTTACTTGTTCTCGCAAGTGCTTTAGTATGAATTTTAGATCTTAGTTATACATTTAAGTCATGTGTTTTTGAATAATAGTACGATGCATGGTACTGTAGCTGTGTTTGAAGAAAAATCTATCAGTTTTATAAATAGAAATTTATTAGCAGATATTTGGACTATGTTTCTTTATAAAATATAAATAATAAAAAAATAAAAGCTTAAGCAGAAAAAAGTTGCAGAGAACAAAAAACTAAGGATGACAGACCATTGCTATTGTAATAAATAAATAAAAAACTAAAAAAAAAAATTTACTTTAAGAAGTGCTAATAAAAGGTAATTAATAAGCTACATAAGGGAATAAAATATATATATATATATAAACCCAAAACAGAAAAAGAACAAGAATTATTGAGGGTGGTAGGGGTAATGGTGTGCCTGTTCAGCAAGGAATCCTCACCCGTCTTCGAGCCAGGATTTACGGCATTTCGGGCACTGTGCTAGGGTAACATTTCGGGTACCACATTTGTGACAGAACCTCCCAGTTCAGGGCCAGCTACAGCACGTGAATCAGTGTCCCAACCTTCCACACCTCCAGCAGACAGAATCCGGTACTGGTTTCGGTGTTAGTAGAGCCTTTTTTATCGTGAGTGGAGGAGGGTCTCGCGTGCTGCCAGCAGATGATCACGGATCGTTGTTTGGCCACGTCACCTTTAACGCCATAAGGGCCAGGAGAGTGACCTGGGGCCCTTGTTCCTAGGTCCTCCCTAAACCCGTGCCCTGTTGGTACGACAATTCCCGGACTGCCTCTCTTCCTTTTTCACTGGGTTCTATTTCAGCTGTGGCTGCTCCTTGATGGTATTAGGACGAGGAGAAGCTCCAGGTCAAGATGGCTTAGCTGCATAATTTACTCCCTAGGATTGCAGTCGTTTATCCCAATCACCAGGACATTGGGTTGGTTGGAAGTTGCCAGCTTCTCTGTCTCTCCCACCTCGGTCGATACCTCCCCCTCACCTCGTCCAGGTTTGGAAGAAGAGTCTCCTTCCAAACTATTGGTACCCAGCCTCTGCTGGGTGTAAAGGGGTATTACTCTTCCTTGACCTCATCGTCTGGCTCCAGATACAGCACCTTTACCGTTGGGTGCTGTTGCTGGCTGAGTAACCACGACCACCTCGACCTCGTATTTCTTGATGGCATTATCTGTAGGGGTTAAGGTTGTCGTTAGGGGTGGGGTGTACTTTTTTAAATCTTATATGTGTGCTTTAACTTTTTTCCGGTGTCTACATCCCTAACCTTCATTACTACTTCTGACAGAAACTAAACTAGCGCGCATGGACCTATGAATATAGAGGCTAATTTTGCTGAAAATCTTATCCCCGCTGAAGACAACACGTAATTTTTTCTTAATACAAGATCTTCTACTTGGAATTAATTGGGTCAGTGCTTTTTGTTATGATACTTCTCGTGTGCAAGCCCTAGCTTTGTTGAGATACTTCTTTGTTTAATCTCTTATGAGAGCTAATCTCTGTATTCCATCCCCCCAATTCTAAGTGTTCCTAATATCTAAGTTATCCTCGTTCATAGGTTTGTTCGATAGTTACATGGATGACGGATTCCTACCAAAGTTTAGGAAGGTAGGAGTCATTTTAATAGATGCGTTTTCCATGGTATCCATTACAAAGGCAAAATCTTGAAGGTAGACATCCCAAATTTTATGGTCTTCTTCCAGGAAGAAGCTGATCATTCGATTAAACGTTCTTATTACTCTTTTAGCCAGATTTGCTTGCACGCAGTACAGCGGTATTGTAGTATGTTTAACTTATGAACTGGCGCAACTTTCTTTCGTGTCCTTATTTATGAACTCTGCTCCATTATCCGTAAGTATATATTTTGGAGTTTTCCCCACCAGTTAAAAATCAAATCTTTAAAGGTTTTTCTTACATTCTTGTCATCCACTTAAAAAAGGGGTCACAATTCCGGATACTTCATATAGAGATCCTTAAAAACTAGCACACATCGGTTTCCGTTTTTTGATGGCGGTTATGGCCCAAGTATATCAGCGGCTACTACCATCCAGGGCTGTTTGATATTCCATTTACCCATCAAATCCGCTAGAGCCTGTTGCAGAACCTTATTTCTCTGGCATTCTTGGCATGCCTTTACATATCTAGTAATGTCACAGTAGCATCCTATCTAATAGTAGTACATGATTTTGCGTAAATAGCTCTTATCGACTTTTAAACGGGCAGCTTGTGGCTTTTGCATGAACTTCCTGTCATGCTTTTACCCTTGTTTCTTTTGGAAGAAAAATTTTCCACGCATTTATCTTTGGCATTACGGGGTCTGTTAGGATATTTAGTTTGTGATACCACAATTTGCCTTCGGAGATCTTCCAATTAAGGAATATATGAGGAGTTTTTTTTACTGACTTCATACTACTCTTGTACCAAACATCTTCCGTAGGGGTAGCTGAGATAACATTTTCTAGTGCTGCTTTTTGGCCATCGTACATCTGAGACGAAGCGTCCAGAACTTGATGCAGCTTTCCTTTCCGGTGAATAAATTCCACATCGTATGTCTGCAAGGCCCAATTCCAACGAGCTAACCAACCTACTGGATCCTTTACTTATTCATCTATAACGGGCTACTATGGTCACTTATGACTGTGAAGCATTTTTCCTGCAAATATCCTATTAGGCGATCTATTGACCACAGTACTGATAGGCGCTTTTTTTCTTTTACCACATAGTTTCGCAGTAAATCGCTTGAGTTCTTTTAGGTTTGTCGGAACTGAAAAGTCAACAATGGGTTTGAGCTTATCTGGGTCAACCCTTAATCCATACTTATCGACTTTATACCCCAGGTACTTTACCTCGGCACATTGAAACTCCGATTTTTCACGATTTATTACTAAGTGGGCGTCCTTAAGAGCCTTCAAGACAATCACAAGCCATTTCTTGTGTTCTAGAAAGTTTTTCGTTACGATTATAATATCGTCTATGTAAGTATAGACGTATGGCTCCTATTCCGGTTTAATAATTTTATCTATAATTGCTTAGAAGGTGGCAGGCGTATTTGTAAGGCCATAAGGCATTTGTATAAACTGATAGAGACCTCGACTCAGCACCACGAAGGCTGTGAGCTCTTTGCTGTTATCTTTCAACAGTATTTGGTGATAGGCTTTGACAATGTCTATCTTTAAAATAAATTTTGCCTTGCAAAGCTTATCGATAATATCATCCATCAGGCGTATCGGGTATGCATTATTTTTGTGACCTCATTTAACTTCTTGTAGTCGATGCAAAATTAAGATTTTTCGTTAGCCTTGGGATCTAGTAACGAACAGCTGCATGAAGCGCTGTCTGACTTCTCGATAATATTTTTCAGTCTCTCAATCTCATCGTTTGCTATTTGCAACACCTTAAGTGCACTCTACGTGGTTACTGTTTGATTGGTGCCTGACCTTGTACGTCTATTCAATGTTTTGCAATAGAAGTGACGCCTAGCTTTTTGGGACGTGGTGGTATGAGCTAATTCAAGAGTTGGATCGACTCATCTAATTCCTTAGAGGATAGGGAATGTAATCCTTTAACCACTGCTTCGGTTAATTAACAAGAGGAATTGTTCGCTATTGAATATAACTTTTTCCATGTTAACTTATATTGATTCCATGAATCTGTGATATAATCTATTTAAATTTCAATTTGGCATTAGAAATCAATACCTAAGATTACTTTATATTTGAGGCCATCTGCCAGTCCAAACTCAAGTAAGTCCTTTATACAAACTGATTCTAAGTCAACTTTGATGGTGCCTTGCAATGCAATATGCATGCCATTTTTTACCATCACTGTAAACTAGCATGAATTAAATTTCTCCAATCTTTTCAAAAAATTGTTACCTAAATAACAGTAGGCCACCCCACTATTAATTAACGCAGATGTCCAAGTTTCGTTATTATTTAAGTTGAGGTAGTGCCTTGGTTTACTGTTTAGAGATAATATTTCTAATACTCCGTTAGCACCTATAAGTTTCCACAGACTTATTTTGTTACCATTTGACCTACCCATATCCTTTGGCTTTATGCCGTTATTTTCCAATAACAGTCTCAAATACTTGCTTTGTTATATATTTCTAAGCCTGTCAAATGCATTTTTTTAACGTGTACTAACACTTTTTTCTAATTAAACACTACCTACGTAGATTTTGCCAATTTTTTCACTCCGTTTAGAGAATGCACCTTGTGCTTTTATTGGGAATTTTTTGGGAGGGTCGAGCGCCATTCATCACGACGCTGCCGGGAATAACAGTAGCGGTGAAGGAGGGCTGAAGGTAATTATTATAAATGCGTACGTTTAAGAAGCGTAAAATGCGTTGAATGTGTCAAGACTGAGTCAAATATGCACTCTGTAAGTTGTTAACATATTGCTGTGCAACCAAAGAAAACATCAACCGTGGATACTTGTATAAACATCCAGCATTCCATGCAATTCTCACGCTTTCTACCATCGCGATGTTATTAATATAAAAGAACACTGAATATACTAAAGTATCATGAAAAGTATTTAATCATTTGTATTATAATACACAGCTTGGCTTAGTGTTTATCAATGCAGGCTGGAAATTAGTTCACAACAGCAGAATACGCGAGTCACAAAGGAGTTTATAAAACATATGATTAACTTAACATAATTAAATTAACACAAATATTAATTTTTCAATAGTATTTTAAAATAATATGAGAGAGGGTCTTCCATTACACGAATTAAAATTAAAAATAAATGCTATAGTAGTGTTGATAAGAACTCTTAGTTTATCAGACGGTCTCTGTAAAGGCACAAGATTAAAAATAACAAAATTATTTAAGTTTGATATAGAAGCAAAAATAATTATGGAAGAAAAAAAGCAAAGTTTATATTCCTAGAATAACATTTAATACTGGCACCTTATTATCATTACCTTTTGTCTTCTATAGAAAACAGTTTCCCTTTGTATTAGCATGTTCTATGTTTATCAACAAATCACAAAAACAGAGTTTTGGTTCCTTAGGATTGTATATTAAAATACCTTTATTCTCTTACGGACAATTATACGTTGCTTTATTAAGATGTAAGAATCCAAAAAGAATTCTTATTCAAATCGAATCCGAGAATAAATCGAAAACTAAAAATATTGTTTAGCAAGAAATTTTTCAGTAATTTAAAAATACGTAACTTTGAAGATCGTCACATTTAAACAGACGTATGTTAATTTATAAAAAACATGAAAAACAAATATGTGAAAAATGTGGAAAGGGTTTTAAAAGAACAGATGGGTTAAAATAACACATGAAATTTCACAACATTAATCTAGCAGAATGAATTGTTGTTTTAAAAGTTTAATTGTATTTGTCTATTCAATTATACCTTCTTCTGAATTCTGTCTTTTACTTAATAAAGTCCTCAAGTAATCAAGAATTTTATATTTTTATAAATCAGATTAGCTTGAGATAAGCGGTGCTGTTTTCAAATTCCAATTTCAGAATTGTAAAAGTACTGCAAAAAGTCATTGATCTTCAAATAATTGTTGTAATAAGCAATTATTAACGTAGACTCACTGATACTTTAGTAAACCATGGGCCCTGGTGTACAGCATTTGTGGTTTTTTTATGAGTAGTAAGTTGCATCGCTCTGAAACAAACTATTGATTTATTAAAAAAGCACTCTTTGTAACTTAATTATTACAGCTTTGGAAACTCTTACAATGTTAAACAAGCGTTTATCCTATTCCTTGATAGTTTTATTTTTAATCCATATTTGTAATTAATTAATTTTTTACTAAGACCTTGTGAAATGAGTAGCAAAAAAGTGCTTAATTGCGATATGAAATGAAACGGTAAATTTAAATGTAATCGCTTGAGGAGTTTTTCTATGAAAAAGACACGACTTAATTTTTAATAAAAAAAAAAGTTTTTAAAGTCAACTAGAGGCTAAGAGTATTTTTTTTTTTTAATATAAATTACTGCAACTTTATTTTAACCTGCGATGCTAAACTCTTTAGATCTTACGGTTGAATAGTTGTATATTCGTTTTAAAGAATCAACATGTCATTTGAATGTAATGTAATACTTCAAAACTAATGTTTACTAAAACATTTAGACAGTTTTTACTTGAACTCTTCTTCCTGGTTGGACAAGAATGGTTGGTACTAAGCGTAACGAGAAATGTACACGTTCACTTAAAATTGCACGTGCTTGAGAATTTTTTTAGGCTTCCTGATCATATAAAAAGTCATAATTAACTGACTTAGCGTAGCTTTACAAGATATTTTGCAAAAAAAATCATTTAAAATTTTGCATAGAATCAATACATCTGTCTAGCCTTTTTTCTTTAGTATCTGTTCGATTTTCATTGCTTTCTTTATGTTACTGTCCTTGTTAACATTATCTTACATTATACCATAAACAGAAATATTATCAAGGGTTTTTATGCACTTACACACTTATACACTTCTACACTTCTATACGCGCACACACACACACACACACACACACACACACACACACACACACAAAACCAAACGCACGCGAGAGTGCACGCGCATGCATGGAAAGAAGTTTCTAGCAACGAAATTATTTAGATCGCATGTATTCCTTTTTCTACTCTGATTCATAATATTTTACAGTAACGACTACTGCATGGTAGTTTAAAAGGACGTTATTGAGGAGATATTTGCTCCAATGATGCATTGGAGGAGATGAAGGAATTATCGCCAGCCTCCTTGGTGGCGGAAACGAGCGATCTGAAAGTACACTAGTTCAGCAAATCAAACATAAGAACTTATTTTTATACACTATCTTGAAAAATTGGAGTTAAAATAAGAAAAAATTTATTCTTAATTATATACATGAAATCAGTTTGGATTTATTAGTTATTGTAATGTTAAGACTTTCTAATTATTTTTTTCACTTTGCAACTAAGTACATTTTCGTAAGTCGTTTTACAAGGTCCTCTAAAAAAATATCGATTAGCTGTTACTATGGATTAAACAGATTTTTTAATGGAACGAATAAATGCAAATTTAACACCATACGAGTTATCTAAGCTGTAAAATTGAGTTTGCAAAGTAAATAAAGGGCTTTTTGCAAATCTATGCAACGTACAAGTACCAAAATAAAATAAGTTTTCTATACATCAAGGTCTATAACTAACTAAAACTTTGTTAGTCTTATTTGATAACTATCAATTTAAGCAACTATTGAAGAATTAATTATTGTTGGCAATTTCTTAAAGTTTTTTTAAAAATCATACTGTTAAACTGAAACGTGCCAGAACTTATTTTATGGTTTTTTTTTTATTTACAACATTTATTGTACACATTTTTAGCAATAGTAAAAAAAAACTTATAAACGCGAGAATCTACATGTTTGTCAATTTACTTGAAATTGTTTGAAGACGAAAAATTTTATTAACCTTTGATGTGGATTGAGTATATTTTCTCCGTTAGTTAGAATTGTTACTAGTCTAGTCGTGCTATGAACAGTCCTGGTCTATGTACTAGTAGTGCAGGAGATAGCAATTCTCTACGTGCTGGTATTTTTTGGCCAGGTCATGCCAGCTTAACAGTGCCGCAAGATCCAACACCACAGAGCTGGTCTCCTCATCAAGATTTTAGCTTGGATTACGTCTGCTGGCATTATATTGCTCGTTTGTTCAAGGCTACTGCTCTTGTTCAGTATCACTAGCCTGCCATGCTAAACTGATAAAGTCATCGTAGTCCACAGGAATGCCCTTAATATGCGAGTTCAGTACCAGATTGCACTATCTGATCAGTTGGTCAGACAGTTAGAGCTCACAATATTGTGCCTCAATATCCTACCTTCCTAAGACCCTCTGGCAAAGCAATTTACAGCTTGAAAATATGCTGCTATTTTAGCTTCTCTCACAGTCCGATAAAGCGAGATTAGTAGGCTTAGTGTCATTAGCCTTTTCAGCACAGACATACGACTTACGTCTACGTTTTGGTGCAAAAGTTCAAGGATCTACGATTTTCTCAGCAAGTACAGGCAAACTCTGTATTGCCTGATCTATTAAAACAGTGATGCAGGACTCTGAAATATTAAATCTGATAGGCTCTAAGTTTAAAGCATAGACTGAGGAGAAGTAGGACTAAGAAGACTTTAAGACTGCTAGAAGTTGAAGTAAAACAGACTGTTTTACTTCACCAAGACAAAAATATTTTAGCAATGGCCAGATCTTAGGTGACTCAGAAAAATTTGGCGATCAAGAGAATACGAACTATACGAACAAAATCTCCTGACAACCGTCACCCCCAAAGAAATGAAGATTCTTACGAAGAGAGTCAAAAGTGATAATTCAATACCCCCAAATTACCAGAATTGAATCTCCTCTGAGCAAAAATAAAAAAATGGGGTTAGTGAACCCAAAAGCCGAGATGCTGAAAGGAAAGATTAGCAGCATCATAAAGGTTTCAGGTGGGCCAAGGATGTGGTGCACCAAAGTTTATCTCCTCATCAATGAACGAAGAATCTCACTCTAAAGTGCGTAAGTGTCTTTCCAAGAAATCATGGACCCGACGGACTCCGCTGACCAGGAGAAACCAAAGACAGGAGGGTTACCCAGATGAATAAAGATCTTTTGGTAACTTCATCATCTGGAAGATCAAATGGATTCAAAATGATCAGAGAAAGAAGTTCGAATAAGCTGAGACAGTTAGAACTCTTTCAAGTCTGGGCTTGTGATTTACCGTTAAGAAGCTTAAGAAAGATCCCAAGGAATTCCTAAATTACCTGAATGACTATTGGATACGCATGAACCTAAACAACCGAGCTTTTCTTGGAGTATTATCATATAGCCCACTTAAAAAAGCAAAACTTTGGTATGGAACAAGCGAATGGGACTTTGTTAACTGTATCGGGTTTTGCAAATCTCTTAAGACCATTTAGGGGGGGGTGTACCTAAAAGAAAACTTAATCTAGAACTTAGGTGCCTAGATTCAAAGGCATACTAAAGGAATCTGTTCCTCCAACCAACTTTCGGTGTATTGCAACTAAATTAAAAATTTTGTTGTCAGAACAGACTATTAGATAGGGCTTTTCGAAATCTTCACTAACCAAGCTAAGAGTACCAACGAGCTATTTCAAACGAAGTAATTCATCATTTAAGGAATATGGATTCCATTGGAAAGTTAAGTGGGCTTAAACAGATATTACCAGCCACCCTCTGAAGCTGAGATCGTGCATATCCAGAATACTGGCTACTTAAGCCCCACACCACGTGTCCATTTTGAAAATGATCGTATTAGAAGAATATCTCAAGAAATTGAATCGAGCATCTTTAAGCAGAAATGTTAAAACAAGCGACCCAGGGTACAAAATATGTAAAGCCCAATTTGAACCCGCTCTTTGTCACTGTGGTACAAAACCCAGCTGATGAGGGTACCTACACGTAACAAGTCTAGGCAAGAGTAGTTAACAACAACTAGCATAACTATTTTCTAGGACAACAAATTTGTATTATAATAAGCCACTATGGAAACAAACAACAAACAAGCCAGTGACAAAAATGGTTGCTCAGCTGGCTATTAACAAATACAATGGCATATTCCTCAAAGCCTGCTTCCTTTGTCAAGGAGTAAGCAACGTTGGCGAGAGCGTGTTATTAAGAGTCAGTGTTAACCGCAGGTGCTCTAGCCTGAAGAGAGGGGGAAAGCTTCCGAAGAAGAAAATATGGCCTCCACGCCATTTTTGCCATTGTTTTGGCCTAACGCCCCGGGGCATGTGGTAGAAGAAAAATAGATACAGAAACAAAGAGAGAGAGAGTGTGTGAGAGAAGCAAAAAATTTTCAACAAGGTGTGTAGAGTGTTGATAACAAGAAAGAGAGAGAGAGAGTATTAATTTACGTAAGGAAAGCCTTTAGCGCTGGCAGTTCATATATTTGTCGAGAATAACCAGAACGAAATTTGAAAAAAGAATTAAGATAACGTAAAAAAGAGTTTGTGTACGAAAATAAAATAAAAAGTAATTGGCACCAAAACAACTTATAATATTGTCACCTCGCACAAGCCCAAAGTTACTTATTTGCAAAAACTAACTCAATTAAATGTCCATGGATCCGCCTTCCAAAACCTGGCTGGTTAAAATCAGAGCACAATTTGTTTAGCTGATCATTTTAAATACGCAGTGTTATTTTATTAAAAGTACTCTGATAGCGTGATTTGAATATATAAATAATTATTTAACTGATTCTAAATACAAGATGATGCACTAATTACAAGAGTTGACCACACTTTAAGATAGAAGCAATTAGCCATAAAGCCAAGGAAACTAAGTGATCCTGTGAAAAGAAGGATTGCGAAGGATCTACGTACGTAAGTTATGTACTCTAGACTTTTTTATACCACGCCAGCTTTGTGTGCAGTACTCTAGACATGTCTTAGGTAATTCGAGAACAGTATTCAAAGTGTGAAAATAATAATACACTAACCAACGTAAGAGTCTACCACATGCATGATCTCTTGGATCTAACCAACTGATCCAGAATATTTTAGTTCAGAGTTATCGGCCTACAAATGATAGCTGCAGCATAAAAATGACTATGGTAAGTCATTAATAAGCAAAAAATATCAAAGCGGATTACACAAGCTGCCATGTTGCACACCAGCTGCACAATTACGCGAAATCTAATTCAGACCATTAAGCAATCTAAAAGTCTGTGATCTACTAATAAGAAAAGACTCGAATATCACATTTGCCAAATCCACAAAACCTGTTAAATGAAGTTTTAATTTTAAGAGCTCAATATTAACTTATTAAAGTACGGCAAAAATCATAGTATGACTTAGCCATTATTTATTGCCATTTTTATATTATCTACAACTTTTATATAGGCATAGTAAGTGTTATAATGTAGACGTAAGCCACATTGGTAGGGGCAGAGAATTACAGTAGAATTTACAAATGCTAACATCTATTTAAGTGTTACAAATTCAAGTAGCTTGAATATAACATGTTACAAACTAATAGGGTTTGAAAGGCTGAGATCAGCGGAAAATCTCTGCTTAGGCAGCAGTATAACCATTGCCCTTTTCCAGATGGATGTAAATATGCCCGACTCTAACAATCATTACAAAATGTGTATAATTACAGGTAAAACTATGGCCATGGCAAGGTTTAATAATCACAAAGTTAATCCATCCATCCCACACACATTAGACTTGACATAGAAAAACGCCTCATGTATGTCACACGTGCTACCTTATGTGGCTAAAAAAAAAGCTCTAAGGAAGCGTGATTAAAGACATCATCATTAACAAAGACAGCAGGCACTGGAGCAGCACTGATACCTCGAAAACACCTCCATTTATCTGCTGAACACCTACACAAAATGAGTTTTTACTTATTGTAGCTATAAAAGGCTTTTTCCTAAGTAACTTCTACTTTATTACGTAGTTACCAGTAATTCAAAAATTCAGATTCTACACAAAGAACATTGTGCATAGTATTGAGTATGAAATACATTTATAATGGAAACTACTCGTATAAATATTAACAGATTTCCTAAATGAACTTGGTACGTTATTGCTACCGTTTTGCAACACAATTTATAGTGGCCAATTAAATCTTTAAAAAAAATGTTGTCAGCTTTTAGTCTGTTTTTGCACTTAGAAAGCCATAAAATACCATAACGTTCGAAAGTATGTTTTTCTTATATCTATTTTCTTACCAGCAAAAGATTAAACAATAGTAAATCTGCAATGTGAAGACCTACTATCCAGTTGAGATCACTTAAACTAGAGAGTTCCAGTATTTTACATAGAATCGTAATAGAAAGTTTATTTATCATTTTTTAATAAAGTTCCATTTAGAGTGTGAAGTGGCTTGGTCTCCTGGTTTGTGGGTTGGCCCGCAGAAGATGGTAGTTCGACTTTCAGCCAATGTAACATTTTCAGACAAGTACTTTTGTGAATCTTCACCACGCAATGATCCTCATGAAAGGATAGGCGACGTTCTTGCAGTAAAACTGCCTATTACCTAGATTCTTGGCTGAAGTGGTCTTCGTGACACCATCACCGAATCAAAAAATTAAATCAACTGTATTGAATACTGTGAAATTAATGTAACCAATAATGTTAATACGTAACCAACATTGTAACAATGTGCCTTACTGAAACGAGGCCATACGTAGTCGTTAACAATAAAAGCGTGCAAAAAAATCACTACGTTAGTAGATATTTGTTAAAAAAAAAAAAAAAAAGTTTCTATTTCAAATAGATGAACCCCTCAGTTTGAGTATTCTTACCTGGACAATGGGACCTAATGTTGTACATTGACTCTTGTTTTATCTTGTGCTTTTATAAAAATAGATATAAGAAAAATCAACTTTTAAAAGTTGTTGTATTTTATGTGGCTTTCCAAATGCAAAAATCGACTAGAAACTGTCAAAAGAAAATTTTTTTAGGAGTTTTTATTGCATACTATTAGTTGGGAAGTACAGTTTTGTGGATACCTGGTGCTTGATCAAAGCTCACAGTCAAGATCTCGTCTGTCCATTGAATCATACAGTTGTGCGTGTGTAAGAGCAGCTGGCTTGGCTGTATTGTTGTATTATGTATGCTATGGTTTGTTTATTAAATATCTTAACTAGCAAGTAAAGATTGTGTCATTGTGATTTTAATATTGGGTGTTGAAAGCATATATTAATAAAGAAAAAAAAAAAAAAATAAATGTAAAGCAAATCCTTTTGTTACGGAATCGAAAAATCACCAAAAGCAGAAGAATCGTCGAGAAACAGAGGTAGAGGCAAGGCTCGAGTGGACAACGTGGCAGAAGCCACTCGTAGCAACAAAAAAACGTGGCTAAAGGCGTCAGCTTGTATGGTGCCTTTAGCGTGGAAATTATCAAGTCTACTGCGATTTATAGTAAAGTAAAATATAAAGGTATTGACTGGTTTTTATACAGTGGTTGTACATATCATATCGTAATAGTGACAAATGTAGAACAAATTTTATGTTATCGAAGTTTTTAGTGAATTTGTTAAAATTAATCAGCCAAATGTTTTTTGTATTAAAGATATGGCTGAATTTAATAAATCTTGCTAAAGTAACAGATTAAAGCAAAGTAGCGGCTAAGATTTATAATTGTGATGGGGCACGTTTAGCAGCAGTGTATTAAATGAACAAGTTGTATACAATTCAAAGTTTAATTCAAAAAGATATTCAGATTACCGTTAATTCTATGAATATTAAAAAAAATGATAATGAAATAGCTTACAAAAAAAATGGCATCGTAATTTTAGACATGTAAATTTTAAATATTTTAATGTTATGAAAAATGAAGTAGCTAAAGGATTGCCTAAAGAAATTAAAAATGTTTATATGAAATGTACTGTTGACCATGATAATAAAATGCACAATGTACCGTTTGAAAACAAAAAAAGGCAAAAGAGATTTTGCAAGTAGTTGATACCAATTTGAATGGCCAACACAATTCTGTTGGTTTAAATACAAAAAAACACTTTTTAATGTGTATTAATGATCATGGTAAAATTGCTAGCGTATATTTGACAAAGTTAAATGATAAAGTTTAAAATTCTGTTCTTTTTTATAATTGTTAAGTTTAAAACTAATGGGAAAAAATGTTTAAATTTAAGGCGTGACAACGAAAAATAATATACAAACAAAAATATGTATAATAAAGAAAAAATAGAAAAAACTGTTTTAGATACACGTCCACTTCACGTGCACGAGTATTATGTGAGGTAGCCTACTTAAAGCACAAGATACTTTCAAATACAATTCAAGATATCTTTTGGAATTTTCTTTGGTATTAAAACTGATATAAGGTATTTAAAAATGTATGAAAGCAAAGTATCAGTACGCTTGCTGGAACAAAAAAAAAGATCAAAATGGAATAGAAAAGCTAATTCAGGCATTGTTATAGGTTATGAGAAAGAAAATTTTATTGAAATCGAGAGTTAAGGGAGAAATCAGGATAAAAATGTTAAAAGAAGATCAAAAATAAACGTTAGACGTTCAGAAAGGTATTACTTTAATTATGTGTACGATACTACTTATGTTAACTACTTTAGCACGAAAAATCCTAAGAATTTTGATGAGGTTATAATAAGTTTTTATTCTCAGAAGTGGAAAAATTAAATTGAAAAAGAAATTGATTGCTTATTTAAACATAAAACTTGGGTGACAGTAGATAGGCCTAAGGATGAAAGAAAATTTAGATGAAAAATTTTGTTAAAAATGTTTTTATCGTATTGTTGTCAAGAAGGTTTAACTACTTATTAGATTAATGTAGAAATGGAATTTTTTCATGAGAAAATGAAATCAGAGGATTATATAGATCAACCCTAAGACCTTAAATATGTATTTGATAACGTTTATAAATTTCAAAAGGAATAACATAATTTAAAAGAACGCCTTAGAGCGTGGAACAAGTGTTTTTATGGATTTATGAAAAACTTACGATTTAGGACAGTAATATTGACAATTTTTTTGTATTCTATAGATAATAGTAAAGATGAAACCTAGAAAAGCAAGGTTATATGATATTTCTTGAGAGATAGTGTTAAATTTGGTCGAGCAAAAGAAGTGACAAATGATTTATAGTATAAAAATAACAGAAATAAACTTTTATGCACCAGTTCAGGCACAAGACGTGATATAGGTTACAGACCTAATTACTTCAGTTAATTACTCATATTAAAATTGTTCGAATGAGACACATTTAGAATATGCTATGAGAGTTAAAAATACATGTACTGGACAAGAAGTTCAAAAATAATCTACAAGAAAAATCTTGGTGTTCATGTAGAAGATTCTTTTGTTGATTCAAATTGGGAACGTGATAGTATAGATGGAAAGTCCATATCTTGTTATACAATAATATATTTTGACAGTAAAATTTATTAGAGAACTCGTAAATAGAATAGCGATACAAATTTGTTAACTTTAGCGAGGTATATAGCATTATCAGAAGCTATGAAACAATTAAATATTATAAAAAAATCTATTGGAAGATTTTGATCGAAAGTCAGAGAATCCATAAAACATGTATGAAAATAATTATGAAGCTGTAAGTAAAGCTAAATTTAGTAATGTTACAGAAAATCTGAAATATATTTATGGCTGTTTTCAATTCGCTTATAAAAGTTATTTAAACGGAAGTATTGATATGGTAAAAGTTAAATTAGAAAACAATGGTGGAAATATTTTTACAATATCTCTTGGAAAAGTAAAGTTTGAGAAATTTAGAAGTATGTTAGGTTCGTTAAATAAAATCAAACAGATTAGTATGAATGTAAAAAGGTGTATTGAACATGCAATACATGTATGCTGAAAACTATGTGTATAAAGGTATATCAAGTACGTAGTGCCATTTCTAGCGGACTGTGAGTGGTAAATTTTGTGGACGCCTGGGATTTGGTCAAAGCACGTAAGCTAGCTCTTGTTTGTCTGTCAAAGAATGTAGTTATGCCTATCCACAAGCAGCTAGTTTATCTATAATGTTGTATTGCGTATGGCATGATTTGTTAACTAATGCCTGGTAGCACAGTTTTTGCAATTCTTACGTATTCTTTGTAAAAGATTTATATCGACAGCAAAATTGTGTAAGTCTGCATCTCGTCTGCTTCCAAGATCTTACGTAGTTATGATGCATGACAGTTAAGCAAGACTCTTGCGTAAAAACTGCACAAATCGTGAGTTTGTACTTGCTTCCTATAAAAAATATATAACAGTATTTTTTGACTTCCCATTCTTTTTCAGCACTTTGTAATTTAACACTTTTTTGCAATGTCATTATGAAAAATATAATCTACAGGTATTATTTTTATTAATAACAATTTTTCTAACTAATATGATTGTTATTTTTCTTGCATTACTTTCAATATAAATCATAAGAAACTGTTAGCAAAAATCGTGCTGTTAGTGTTTAGTTAAAAATGTACTTTTTGTGTTGGTAAATTATTTAAAATCCTAAGCTCTCATAACTGTCGTTGTATACACGTATATTTGTTTCTCTATTTAGCAATATAGTTTTCTTGGCTGGTTATTTCAACCCCCTTCTATCACGATATCTTGGCCTTTTCAACCACCATGCTAAGTAAGGAAAAATTCGCTTGTTTTCTCCAATATGCTTACAGGGTACATTCGTTGTAAAAATCACGTATACCCCATCACAAATATTTATTTTTGCATCTCATACTCCTCCAATGATACCCGCTGAACGTTTTATTTTACAATGTATTTGGATCAATTTGTTAACTAGTGGGTTCATTGTAGTTTATATTTCATTTATGTTAACAATCCAATATTTTTTTTTTTTTAAGCGCCACTTTGTTATTTCGATCCTTATGATCCAAATTTTTATCAGAAGAAAGTGTAAATACATCTTTTTTTGTTACTACGTTCATTTTCATGTTAAATTGTAAGATCACTAAATTAAATAACCGCTTTACCTCTTATCTCCCCTTCTCAATCACTAGCTTGGTTTTCATTTCTGGTGAAAACTCCTTAGTGGTTCCTAAAGAAACTAAGCTATTCTGATTCGAAGTTATTAAAACAACTCGTTATAAAATTATGTCCACCTTAAAGCCAATTATTTAGCAAACATTTTTTGAAAATAGTAGTTGAATAGTTAAATTACTATTAAACAATGTCCAATACAAAACTTTCTCTGAACGCCTTACATCTACACCAATTAGCATGGGACAGACGAAGTTGGTTAATGTGCGCTTTTTTCTTAATAAAGTTAGCCAAAGTTTTGTACAGTATTTGTACAGCTTATTCTGCAGTTGTCAAAGACCATTCTAAGAACTGAAATAAAACTTTCATAGTTTCTGTCTTTAAGGGTTAACATTCAAGAAATAAAGTTGTGAGCTGATATCTACAACTAAAGAAATTTTTTTTTTCTCTATTCTCAGAATGAATGACTACCATGGACAATATTACTTTCCTACCATGGGCACAAAGTACGGAGGAGCGTTTGCGCTCTCAGGTCACACTTTGCGCCCTCAGGTCACACTTTGTGCCCTTGGTACGAAAAATAATATACGTCACTCTGGCACACAAGAAAAACAATCATACTCTTTGGGCGCTTATACTTTTACTTTGTGCCCCAGTGACCCAATGTACCATTTCGCGCCCAAAGAGGCAAAGACCCACCACTGAGTGTGCATATACATGTATTCTAAAAATGTTCGGCCTTGTCTGGAAACGATAACCTGCAATATGGAAGTAATCCTGTATTATTTATTTGATACTCACGACGATTATCGTGCATAAAAACATGCCTACATCTTAATTATATTCCTGAAATTAATTGTTCCTGCAAAAATAATAGCTTAGGCTTGGAGACTTTTCAAATGTGCAAAGTACAGTTAAAACCGCTGCAAATAAATTAGCAAAAAGCTTTCTCCAAATCTATATATGTTAAGTTTCTCTAAAAAAATCTTTTTTCTATTACAAAATGTTTTATTAATTGTTACTCGTAACCCAGTTGTTAAAATAAATCGATTTTTGGATTTTTTTCTTGTAAAAGAGTTTTATTTTTTTCTTAATTTTCTCTTATGGAACATAAAATGAAAGTTATTTTTTATCTCTAATCATTAATAAAAGTTGTTTAATCATTTTGACTCGTATAATACTAGAAAATTTATAAAAAAAACTACTGTATATTTCTTAATAATGTACAACCTATAAATTTTTTTTCAACCACTATAAACATACGGAAAAAAGATCATTGCACTCAAAGCCCTGGGCTATGTTTATCTGTTGTCGTTTTCCTTAAAAATTAAATAATATTTAAAAGTAGATGAACGTACGAAGAATTATTCTTCATAAAGCAAATCATCCTTAAAAGAAAATTATTTGATCCTCAGTAAAAATAATGAAAGACCCAAAGTAAAAACCGTTTGTTGGAAATCTAAAATACACTGTATGCAAACCTTCATAAGGTGCAAAACATAAATTGATTTTTCGTATTGCTATTAGTACGCAACAAACAGAATTTGAAGCCCAGGACCATTGTTATCTATAGTTGTTTTCCTGACTTATCAAAAAATCTTGAAATTTTAGTATTGTACGGATTCAAACTAATAAAAAACCTTTCCAAAGGATGAAAAATACAAAATAGTGTTAATTTTATACTAAATAAATCAAAATAATTTTAAAAGCAAGAAAAAATGTTTAGACCCTTACTTAGATACAAAACCACGTTAAAAATCAAACCGCGATCAAACGAATAGCATTAACCTTGGTGAGGTGTGAAACTGAAATTTCTTTTTCAAGCCAGTACAAGTAGGGAAAAACAATAACTTTAAAAAAAAAATTAACGAAATCGGACCACAGGGCTCTGAAGCATTATCAATCAAATACATACCCACATACATACATACGTACACATGTACGTACATTTTTTAATAATCAACTATTATCATTTCTTATACTATAAAATACATTGGTAACTGATTTTCAGAAAATTTTTTTTCATGCTGATACAATACAGATTTCTTAATAAGTTAGCAAAACCAGTATATTCATAATATTTTCATAAGATTATCTTATTTAAAGGTAATTTGTAATGTTGAGGTGCCGATTTTACATAAAAAAATATCAAAGCACAAAAATAAATGTCTCCCACAACAATATTAAAAAATCTCAAGAAATTTCTGATGTTAAAATCTCATTTAAAAAATTTGCACGCAAATCTGCCGCAAAGCGTCTTACGCACTCACCGTACATCAGAATTACATAAGATCCCGGAAGCAGACCAGGTGCAGACTTACGCACTGGCAGAACGTAAGATTGTGCTACCAGGGTAAATACATAAATTATTAAGTACATATTGTTTCAGTTTGTTTATTTATCTTAACACATATAAATAACTAGAGCATCAAAGTATCTGCTCACGGTAGTTAGAGTGAGGTCGCTTATATAAATACAATTTCTAGTAGTAGCAGACGAACCTGTAAAATACATTAGACAAAAGGTACGACCAAGAGGTACGTAGCGAAAGAGTTGCAAAGTGTTATACGTGGCATTGAGTTAACACAATCAATGTTATGGCCACCTTATCTGACACCACGCGAGACAAGTAACCTGCCATTGTATGTACTCAATCTACGCGTTTGCGACTTTTCTGATCTCGTACAGGCCACCCACAACTAGAATGCTCATCACCGTAGAACTTACACCACCTTAATTTATCACAATTAGCAGATATGTACCCAAAACCTTATTAATAAAAGCATTATGAAAGCCATACACGATAAAGAATTCAACGGTTCTAATCCATACTTACACGATCAAGTTGAAAAATATGAAAACGATTATACAGAAGAGCCTTGATCGCACTGCTTTTGCACTTTTTCACGGAGCAAGTTTGACATTAGGTTTCTTCTCAAAGTCCGCCTGCACGAACGCAGAGCACTTGTCAACAAACCACGCATCCGTTTCACAATCCTCTATATCACTTTACTAGCTGGCCCTTAAAACATGCATTAAGCTCAAGTTTATACTATACTAAAGCTTACTGAATCGACCGCCCCCCTTACAGTATTTTTATCATTTTGTGAGCTTTTAAATTTTGATTTTTCTTCTTTGGTGGGCCCAATACTTATTCGCTTTTTAGGTATTTTCATGTATAGACTTTGTACTTAAAAGTGAGGAACTGCAATAGGATATCACCAAGGTGTAGGTAAAAGTGTCATGCAATGCAACACTTGTATAAGTAACGAATGCTACAACTGCACTCAGTCCACTCAACGATTCCGCTTCAACAAAGGCAGTCTTAGTTATTTAATAACAAGTGTTCTAACGTGATAACCATTCATTCCCCCGAAGAGCTTAGCTATATTCCTACACATCGGAAGAGTACCACTTAAGACCAAAAAAGTAAATGGAGTAGAGTTAATAGTAGAGCCATCATCACTTACGTCGTCATCTCCAGATATTCTCCAGCAACATTAGCCACATAGAACGTGAAACACTACAAATGTCTTACGCAATATTCAAGCCACCATAGTAAGAGCAGCCAGTAAAACAACAAACCTACAAATCAACAACCAACATAGCACCAAATTAGGTAGATACAAGCACTATACATCATGATTTGTAACGGTGGCATTTCCCAAAAACCGCATGTAGAGCAATTTTTTCAGACGCGAACCCCGTTGGAATTGATTTTTTTAGGGGCAAATAGCTTTTAAATAAGAGCCAATTAAAAATACGTTCCAAACTACCTCTAAATGGGGTCGGAAGGCTATAGCGCGCCCGCATGAACTCGCGACGTTGCCACATTGTCATTGGAGCTTAGTTGGTAAGCAGTGAGAACTATATCCATGTGCACATGCAAGAGTGTCGGCTACTGCTGGTAACTTAAAGGTTGGATGAAAAAAGGTAAATATTGTCTGCTCCTTATGTTGTCAGTTGTTTGTCCACGCGCTTACTGTCTTTCTCACTCTCATGTTGGACAAAAACATCTTTAAGTTTTTATACTTATAAGTAATGTTACCTCAAATTAAAGTAAAAAACCACATTAGTAGGGATTTTTCCGCTCTATACGATACTATTTTTGCAAAAATAGTCAGCCTCTCGGTCAAAAATATTGTTGTTAGGTATGTCTTGCTTTCGTTTCCAGGTGTGCCGTCTGTACATGATTTAGAACAAATCCTTTTATCAATTGCAATAACCAAAGTATATTACAGTTGATATTGCTCATAAAAATCATTTATTTATCATCCAAATTTACATGCTTTGAAACAAAACGTTTAAAAATACTCTCAATGCTATCTAATTATTTCATCAAAAATTATAGAACATCTTAAAAAAAAAAAAACTTTACAGTGTATTAAATAATAATTTAAAAATGTCTCAGTAATAAAATGTTTAGTTGATGTACATTTTTCTTCAGTTAAAACTTAACCATCAATATAAACTGACATAGTGAGAATAAAAAATAGTTTATAACATACATAAAATAAAATTAATCGATGTAAGGAAGCAATTAAAACAAATTAAATAAAAAACTTAAGTACCCGGGAAGTATCTGCCAAGGGCCAGCCAAGTACCCGAGAAGTACCCACCAAGTACCCGGAAGATACCCACCAAGTGCCCGGGAAGTACCCACGGCTACTTTTTTTGCAAAAACAGTCGACCTCTCGGTCAAAAATATTGTTGTTAGGTATGCCTTGCTTGCGTTCCCGCGCTCGTTCCCGGGTATGCCAGGATAAATGAAACAAATTCTCAACTCAGAATTATCTTATTTTAAGTGTCACATACATGCGTTTACAGTACCCAAGAAAAAAATTTGAATTAAAGCCCGTGCTGTGCTCTGCAAATGCTGCCAGCAGTTAAGTTACGAATGTCGTGGTACGCCACATCATCAGGCGGCGCTAGTGTCAACCTGTACTAACTGTAACTGTTGGTAGGTTCAACATGCAAACAAACTCTAAAATATCGATGTAGCATTGGAGTATAAACATAAATCAAAGTTTTTTGATATGCAGAACATACCGACAGTTAGTACACAATACAGCACGGGCTCTAAATTACATTTTTTTGGGGTACTGTAAACTCATGTATGTGAAACTTATAATAAGATCATTCTGAGTTGAGAATTTGTTTTATTCATCCTGGCATACCCACGAACGAGCCCGGGAACGCAAGCAAGACATACCTAACAACAATATTTTTGACCGAGAGGTCGACTATTTTTGCAAAAATAGTAGCCATGGGTACTTCCGGGGCACTTGGTGGGTATTTCCCGGGCACTTAGTGGGTACTTTCCGGGTACTTGGTGGATACTTCCCGGGCGCTTCGCAGGTACTTCCCGGGCACTTGGCGGGTACTTTCCGGGTACTTGGCGGGGACTTCACGGGCACTTAGCGGGTACTTCCCGGGTACTTGGCAGGCACTTGGTGGATACTTCCCGGGCACTTAAGTTTTTTATTTAATTTGTTTTAATTGCTTTCTTATATCGATTAAAATTATGTAATGTATGTTGTAAACTATTTTTTATTCTCACTGTGTCAGTTTATTTTGATGGTTAAGTTTTAACTGCAGAAAGATGTATATCAACCAATTATTTTATTACTGTGACATTTTCAAATTATTATTTAATACACTGTAAAGTTTATTTTTTTCTAAAAATGTTTTATAATTTTTGATGAAATAATTAGATAGTATTTAGAGTATTTTTAAACGTATTATTTTAAAGCATGTAACTTTGAATGATAAACAAATGATTTTTATGAGAAATATTAACTGTAATATACTTTGATTATTGCAATTGATAAAAGAATTTGTTCTAAATCACGTACAGATGGCATACCTGGGAACGCAAGCAAGACATACCTAACAACAATATTTTTGACCGAGAGGTCGACTATTTTTGCAAAAATAGTATCGTGTAGAGCGGAAAAATCCCTACTAATATGGTCTTTTACTTTAATTTGAGGTAACATTTCTTATAAGTATAAGAACTTAAAGATGTTTTTTTCCAACATGAGAGTAAGAAAGACAGTAAGCGCGTGGACAAACAACTGACAACATAAGGAGCAGAAAATATTTACCTTTTTTCATCCAACCTCCAAGTTACCAGCAGTAGCTGACACTCTTGCATGCGCACATGGATATAGTTCTCACTGATTACCGATTAAGCTCCAATGACAATGTGGCAACGTCGCGAGTTCATGCGGGCGCGCTATATCCTTTCGACCCCATTTAGGGGTAGTTTGGAACGTATTTTCAATCGGCTTTATTTAAAAGCTATTCGCCCTTAAAAAATTAATTCCAACGCTGTTCGCGTCAGAAAAAATCGCTCTACACGTGGTTTTTGGGAAATGCCACCGTTACATATCATGCTGTATGCATATCACTGATGATGATCAGCAATATTGTCAGGGGAAAGTGGTACTCTGAGAATCAGGAGGCTAGAAATATTAGTTAAGTGGGATGTAAAGCCTATCCAAGCTCTGGCTAAGACTTACTCAAAAAAGTTTAAACCAGAATTATGAGACAGCACATAAGTCCAAAAATAGAAACACAATACGAAACATGACATCGTAGCTACATACCTAGAGAGAGAGAGAGAGAGAAAATTGTGTGTGCGTAAGTATTGCAGCTGTTGCAGTTTCCAAAGTGATGATTTGTCCATGGATTGAGAATAACAAAAGTGGCCAGGATTATAAATAGTATAAAAAGGTAAGCAAGACAGGCGAAGCAAGGGAGAAAAACATATAGCACTCTAAACACCACCACGCCAAATTAGAGCTCATGAACGTTCAGCTGGGAGGCAAGGCTAGCTATGGAAAGAAAGATAGAAATTGTGGATGTGCGTGAGGACGTGTGTGTATATGTATATGTGTATGCGTGTATAGACGTGTATCATGAGAAAGTGTACAAAGGATTACAAAGTGCATACTCTGAAGTTCCACCATTATTTAAGCGTTTTGTATACGTAAGAACGAATAGGAGAGAAGAGAGAAATTTAGAGGATAGGGTGATCAAAGTTGGGTGAAGGAAGAGACGAAGAGGAATGTGGATCATTCCGACATCTTTTTTCATAAGTGTGGACCATGGGTTTACGAATTTAGCTAAAATTAAAGTACATTATATTATACCTTATAAAGTATAATATCAGACAAAACTTAAGCACTTCAAATACTTAGTAAGCTTAAATATTGCTCTTGTAAGTCTCAAAAATGAGTATTTTGTTTACTTTTTTCTGCTATTTAGAAAATGCTGCCAAAAATCGAGCTCCCTAGTCGCAACTTGTCGTTTGGGCATATTGTATATCATAACCAAGGCTTTGATTCTATAACATTTATTAATTTTTTGAGCGCGCGGTGGCTCAGTCAGCTACGTTGTGGATTGGCACGTGGGAGACCGTGGTTCAATTCCTGGCCAGTGCGACTTATCAGGCAAGTACCTCTGTGATTTTTTATATGTGCTTTTTCACAACGCAATGCTCCTCGAGGAGGGTTTAGGCGACCTCCTCGCAGCATAATTGCCTGATTTCCCCTACCCCCCTCCCATCCCTCTTCCCTTCCTTCTCCCAAGTGCTAAGTGCCCATAGTGGTGCCCTTATTAAAGGAGCCGGAGGTAGAGCACGATAGTAAAAAAAAAAAAAAAATGTATTAATTTTAGCCAAATCCTTGATCCTGTAGCTTACACTTTTTAAAAAAGATGTTGACATGACTCATACATTCGTTGGCAAGTATATGTGTACTGGTAGGCATGTATGTACTCACATTTCGAGTAAGCAATTATGAGGGATCATGATTTTTTGCCACATATTTGGAGCAGCTTTGCTTCTGTAAGGGGTCCCGAGACATTTTATACCTAGTTTTTTTTGTGTAATAACTAAAGTGGTTTTTGTTAATCATTTTAATTATCATTAAAATTTGTTTTCTTACAATAATTAAGTTCAATGTGTTGAATAAATACTTTTTCAGGGATTCCTAGTTCAGGTATTCATTACCTGTTAGCCTTGCAAGGTTCTAAAATCAAAATCTAAAAACGGTCAAACCGTGTCTCGTTTTTTGGTGCAACTTACTTTTTGTATACTATTTTCTTATACTCGTTTCGTAACAAAATCAAACTAACTTATGTTGACTTTTGACTGGTACAAATGCAAACCTAACATTAACATTCATGCATTGCTATGTCGTAAGCATGCCATAATGTAAGGACAAAACTTGTGTATATTGAGTGTGATGTTTACAATTTTTTACAGTGAAAAGTTGACATTACCTAATTTAATTTAAGCACCACAATCACATTACCAATAGTACATTAGTGAAAATTTTAAATATTAAAAGTAAAAACGTAAACAGAGAAGACAAGCATTGAAAACACGTGTACGTGCTTACCAAGTGACCTGTAAAAAGTTATTTAAGAAAACTGAATGTGTAAATGTGTGTTGGCACCCTCACTTCAGTGCGTAACTATTATTACACAATGCGCATATACTTCTGCGCACTTGCTAGTAGAGGAACAAGTACTACCAGGGGACTGATTTTGATAAACGATATACTTAATCGATTTCGAGTTTAACCGACACATAACACGTGACTTGTTTCATTTAATTTTTATAACGTTTGCATCAATACATCTTGTATCTTTATAATTAAACCTAACAATGTTTCTAACAATTTACTTCTTACGTATTTCATTACTTATTTCTGATTTTTATTGACCAAATAACATATTATATACTCAATAATCATCACTTTTCATAAGCCATTTGAATTATGATTCGATTGTAAAAATAAAAAATAATGCTTCCTGGCTGATGGGTTCTCGAGCTTTCCATACATGACGAATGTATAGGGAAGACATTTACCACCGTAACTCAGGAAAAAAATACGTATCAAACTCACATGTATTTATGAACCTCGTATTTTATAGTATACATGTGATTTCTACATACATGTGAGAGTTTCGTTCTTACCAGGAGACTCGAAGTCCGACACGTTTTTTTTTTTTTATTATTGTTAAAAGATAAAATTTATAGGGATGTAATTAATTTAAAAAAAAATACAATTTTTTTATATATTTAAAGTTAGTGAAGCAAGTAAAACACTGTTCACATTTAGAAGTTCTAAATGTATATATAGTCTGTAAGAGGTAGCAGTGGTGTACTATAGTAATTTGACTAATATTATGCTACAAGCTATATCGTGATGGTAACAGTTTTCAAGGATATGATGATTCTTACAATTATCAAAAATTATGATTAACTACCTATTTTTAAATTGAAATTACTTATGGAAAATAAATTATTCACTAAATTTTATGATTACGTCGCGTAATTATGACACAGAGTAAGAAGAATGGTTGTATTTTCATTGTTTGCCATTTTCTTCTTATTTTTCTTCTTGAGCTTAAAATTATATTACCAAAATTTATCTTCATTACTTATTTTATGTGGTCAAATAAAGTGGCAATACACATTTGCATAATAGAATAGCTTGTTTTTTAATACAGTATATTACACCACAAGGGAAATAGCCTCCTGAGACGAAGGTAAGGGAGGCACTCACCCGCGAGTCGATGCCGTACTAGCGCTCCATGTAGCATATACGATTTTTCACTTTCCTCCATTAAAATATAATGCTTTTTCTTTGATTTTAGAGAGAAGAGGGCAAGATATACTCCAAAGAAAAACTCGTATTATCTTTCTACTAGAAAGATATTTCAGCGTCATCTGCGTGGAAATTGCCTCGCAAGATCAAGGTAAGGGAGGCCAATATGCGCATTGCAGAAAAACGCGTTTTTATGAGCAGAGAATGTGACTTTTCATTTGGGAGAAATGTTGCGCTTTTGTCCTTGGAATCAGGAAAGAAACGTCATCTTTTAGCAGGGGTATGGTGAGAGATTTGGTTTTCAGCTAGAATATTTAAAAAATATAATTGTTTATTAAGGACTCTGATTATTTTTAAATTATTTTTAATACATCATTGATCATATACATTCATGAGAGAAATCAAACAACTTCTACAGTTAATTGTTCATCCACGGACATTATACTTATATTGTGCACGTCACTTCTTCTGTTAATAAACAATTATCAGGTGATAACATTGCGTGGAAATCATATGAATATTTTTGTTGTACTTAACATTCTACATTTTCAAGCACATTTTAATTTGCCGCACAGCATGCATTCTTTAGCACCGCTGCATTGTGTTGTTTTGTCTATAGCCTAATATAAAATTTCATATATTTATATAATGTTATATAATACTCAATAATAACAATTACTAAACAATCATAATTTTACAAAGACGGTTTTAATATAAGAGTCTTTCACCCTCTCTCCATCTCCAAGTTATCGTTATCGTTTTTCACTATTCTGATTTATGACAGCACATATGTATACGCATTATAATTTAAATCCAGGTATCCTGGCATTGTTGTTTAATACTGTTAGTTTGGCATGGTAGTTTAGCATTACTCTAGCTGCCTGGATGCTATTAGAGTGATTGGAACACAAGTAAAAAACTACAACTACAGAGGTACCTGCGAAAAAGTGACAGAGCAGGATCTCGGACTAGAGCCCTCCATCTAATACACAAGCGCTTTACCACTTTGCCCCTGAGAGCTCCCACACAACAGTTCCAACGCTGCATGCTGTCTAATGTGATTTATAACATATCTGTTACCGATATCACACTGTTCGTAGCACTACTTGATTTTCAAAGCACGCCCATTCCAACCATTCACAGTAAATTTTGGCTTGTAGCTAACTCAAATGAATTTGAACATTTTGAGATGTACATGTCCTATTTTCGTTACTCTAACGACTTTCTAGCCCATATGAAATAGAATAAAAGTGGCTGAATAAAATAAAAATACATTAGGCATATAAAGAAAAATAAATTTATTAAGTTTGCAAATCTGAACAGAATAGTAGTGCAGTTGTCAAGGCTTCGTCTCTTTTTAAAAATACATTGTAAAAAACTTTTTGTTGAGTTAACTAAGTAGAATTTTCAACCTCTTATTTGTTTATTATTTAATTTTTTGCTGACTAATTCTTCAGTAATAAACGATGAACAACTGGATCTCTAATGTGTGGCCTGTACTGGTTCTTATGTGCTTGATATTAACTGTACATTTGAAGCTCACTTTTTATTTACTTATATCCCGTGTGATATTCCGTGTTGTTCCCGCTTGGTATTTTCGTGTTGATCCCGCTTGATGCATTTGACGTAGATATCAAGCTACCAAAACTGCATAGCAACAGGTAAGAATGTAAAAGAAGGCCCATGCAGATAGATGGGCAGTGGAGTCCACGGCAGATCAGAGTAAACATAACGGCAGATCAGAGTAAAGTTCATGGAGTTAATTAAGAGTAGATGGTAGTAGAGCAGTTGACTTTGTGTTGCAGTTGTATTACAGGATATTTAACAATACACAAACAAGCATTGTCCACACCCTCAGAAAATTTACTGGCACAACAGATACACACATGAACGATACTGCAATAAATGCAAATGAAAGTCCCGCTACTACAAGACGAACAAACAGTGAAATACGCCAGAATAGTAAAAAATGACAACGGCAACAACAATAACTTTAACCTTATTTTTGTAAAGTGACGACTGGCATGAAAAAATAGGTTTTGTCTTTTCAAATGATAAAATTTTCAGACTCTTCAAAGAGTCATTCTTAACAAAAGTCATCCCTTAGTAAAGCTGACAGTTAGTAGCTTTTCACTACTCATCGAGTGTGGACTAGTTGATAAATTTTACCAAATATGACACTTAGATAATTTATTATAAGTAGTTCACCATTACTTATCAAGTGTGGTTATAATTCCTAATTGAAGCTGTTATAATTGCAGTATAAAATAGAAATATGACTTATAAAAAAAGAGAAATTGGTGCATTATTACTAATACTGAATAATAATGTCCAAAGAAAAATTAGTAACAATAAAAGAAATGGTGCCAAAAGGCTGCGCAATACAAGAGTTGACTGATACCATCAGTGGCAAGGGCCCAAGAGAACGTGACGAGATAGGTACTATACACTTATTTATACTTTGCAAATACAACATTCGCTTTTCTTATTTTATCAAACAAATGACTAGCTAGACATAGTGCTTGTACCATGGGTCATCAGAGAGCGTAAAATCCAAGTCCACAAACATCCAGTGCTCACTGGATGATAAAGTTAAATAATCCTTATTACTTATTTAATATGATTAGGTAGCAGAGCATGCTTGTGATCTCCTGCTACATGTTTGTTTATTCTATGGTCCTTGATTATTATTTCTAAAGAAACAATAAATATAATTTAAAGAAATATATAAATAAGTGACGTGGAACGCTCAACATAGTTATAGTACGTACTGTAAAAGCTACTAAAGAAACCTGGGTATTCTGTTTTCTTTATTCAATTGGAAAGACAAACTCAGCTATAGGTTTCATTTCACACAACAATACATGTACGCCCATACGTCTTGAGACCTGCAGTGCACTGAGAGAGACTTGATAGTTAACATATGTCTAAATAAAATTATAGGAATATTTAGTTTTCGAAAAATTTATGTTTTAATATATATGCGATTAGTCAGTTTTATACGCACACTCACACGCGTGCATGCACGCACACACGCACACACACACACATAGTAGACAACAAAATAACACTGTTCCTGTCTGCTACCCTGAACCTGATATTCACAGTGGATTAGTCCTGCTTAAGGAGGCTCCCTCATGACAATTCCCGAACTAAGACCAGATTAATTTAATAGTTAGAAATCTACTAAATCCAATAATGTAATTATTTATATCGCTTACCCTACAAAATTTCGAGATATTATTAATTTAATGTAGCGCTTTTTAACACGTATTCTTATGGTGGAGCTGGCACACGCGATGAAAACAACTGAAAAACTCGAATAAATCAACAGTTCCCCTAATAAGAGCCCACACAGTTTGTAGAAAAAAATCTCCTCTTTTAAATAAAGCCTAGCAAAGAAGGTGTTGCTCTGGAAAATTTTGGGATATTCTATTAAAAATTTATCAAGTCATTGTATTTCTACAGGTAAGTCTGCGTTTCCTTGCGCCAGTAATGCCAACTATACCTGAGTTTGCGAGAATATTCGAAACCTACGACGATGGTTGGCATGTCTGCACGAGGGAACCTCCTTAAGTAGTGGATATTCTACACTCAAGATATGCTAACCAGAGTGGTCTTATTATTTCAATCTTTCATCTGCTAACTAGAGCAGTTTATTTTCTTTAGTTCTGTTGAAATAGTGGTCCCTCTTTACCCTAGATCTACTACTTGAAGAAAAAAAAGACATACACAAAGCAGATTTTGCACATAATATTATTAGCTCTAGAAGAAGAATTTTTAATGATGGAGCAGGGATTTAGCATAATCTAATAATTACACTTACACACACAGAACTAATAAAATTATTCTTATGCAACAACATTTAATAAAACATCTTACATATAATTTTACGATTAAGAAAAAAAATAAGGGAAATGGTAAGAAATTGTAAGTGCAGGAGCTTATAAAAAAAAAAAATTATCTTACAAAAGAGATTAAAATTAACTGATTCTCAAATACAAAATTATTGGAATTTGCTCACATTGAATACTCAATTTCCAGACAGTAAAAGTAATAATTTTTTTAACGTCATTTCGAGACGAGCCCCCAAAAATGTTTAAATCAGAACCAAACGCTGAAAACTATAGCTGAATACTAAGTGATGAATGTTGCAATGAAATCAAAATCGTTTACATGAGCACATGTCAAGGACTTGGAGTAGATGATAAGCCAATAAGTATAATACTACGCGTCCCTGAAAGTAGGAATCAGTATACAACTTTTGTGTTTGATAGTAGAGTCTTAACGAACTTAATAAAAATGAAATAATAAGATCGGAAACTTCTGATAGAGTTAAATAACATAATCAATTTGACCGGAAATAACACTTCACCCCGTTTTCGACAAAGGAGACAGAAATTATAACGATACAAAAAAAAATAAATTTTTCATATTGTCCCTAATGTTTTTTTTATTAATCAACAAACCATCACGATCATACTATCACGATGCTATTTTGTTAGATGATGACGTCATTAATCCTATTCCATTATTAAAGATACCTGAGAAAAAAATACTATTTAAAAAAAGAAAAAAATAATAAGCCACTCAAGAACTTAGAAAATAAGCTCAAGAAAACAAAATTTCAGCCTTTACATTAGATCCAAATAATAAGTTGAATACCTATTAAGACAAGACTTACTAACAAAGTACTTATGATAAATATACAGCAAGGCCACCATAAGAATTATATTGACCAAGATACGAATAATTCTCTGATATAGGTGGATACAATTCCAAGATGAGTATGATACATCAATTTTGACTGAAAAAGTAGATAATTTTAAAACTATTATTTGCCCTGATATTATAAATAATAAGAACAACCAGTGTAAATATAGTTACTTACTTCACAGCAAGTTGCAATGTAACTCATGAGATAACATTACTGAAAGCAATCCTAATATTAAACGATGCAATTTTAACAGAAAACAACAAAATAAAGATGAACCAGTTAAATATATTATCAACCGCTGCACACGTCAAATTGTACGAATTGATAAACACCTAATCAACCGAAGGTTATTTACCATGAATCGATGTAAGAAATCATAATGTATGTTAAGTTGAAGTAATAGTGCGCAATAAAAGCGATCAATGTACTATTATGGCTATTAATACTCGTAAAGGAGATGTTACAATCGATGTAAGCCCAAAAGAGATTTTGCCTTTTAATATGTAACCCCCAAATTTGACCATCATACTAATAGTTAAAAAAACTCCTATAGTTAAGAATAATTCTGAGCACATAGAAACACTTAAGCTACTTGTGCATACAGATTATTTGAATGTAGAAGAACGAGATAAAACTTATAGCTAAATAATAAAATATCTTGACATCTTATTATTTCCAGTAAAGTCCCTTCCTGTACAAATCTTGTTGCACTTGCAATCCCGACGAAGAATAACATTCCAATTAACACTAAGCAAGATTGTCATATTCTTGTACATATAAAAATTTTAGAACAATACAGAACCAAAGATCTTAAAGACAAAATAATTAAACCTTTAATATCACCACATACCTTACATCTCTGAATTTTTCCAAGGAAATCTGATAGCCATAGAAATCCAACATATATGATAGCAATTATTTTCAGTGATATTAACAAAAAACTATAAGTGATGCATATCTATTGCCTAATATCGCAGATATTATGGACCAGTTGAGGGGATCCATATATTTTTCAGTTTTTAATTTGACAAATGGATTTTAACAAATTCCTATAGCTGAACATGATAAGTATAAAACAGCATTCACGACACCCCATGGATATTACTAATATAGACGAATGTTAAAAGACTTAAAAAACACATCTGATACGTTCCTATGACTAATAAATCTTATATTAGGAGTTTTATTGAATGTAGAAATGTTTTAAAGTGTTTTAGGTGTAGTAGAATGATATAATTATTGACGCAAAAGATCTAGTAGATAATAACCGTAAAGTTAAGTTACATTTCGACCCATTAAGTCAGCGAACATGATACTCTAGCCAGATAAAGTGAATTTTTGCGAAAAAAAGTAATATTTTTTGGGACTATAGTAAGTCAACGAGGAATCAGACCAGATCCTAAAAAAAAGAAGTTGTTAGAGAGTTTTCCCAATCAAAAACTATGAAAAATGTTAGACAATTCTTGGGAAGAGCAAGATACTACAGATATGTTATTAATGATTTTTTGAAAACAGAAAAGCACTATCAAATTGATTAAGGAAAAGAGAAAAATTTGAATAGAGCAAAGTACAAGAAAAGAGTTTTCCTGTATCAAGACCATCTACGCCAAGAGCCCATATTATAGTTTTGTGACATTTGTAAATTATTTAAGCTAACGATAGATACATCTGACTACGACACTGAAGCAGTATTAAGTTAAGAAAGAGGAGGTTTTGTTCATTCTGTGCAAATATTTTTAAAGAAATCCAAATGAAGCCAAAATAAACTATTCTATGACTAAAAAAGAGTGTTTGGCTGCACTATACGCAATGCATTATTTCCGTTCTTACTTTTTAAGAAATAAATTAGTTCTTGTAGATAAGCATGAGCCATTAATTTGGATGCACACAAGAAAAGATCCTAAGCAGCGTTTAATGCGCTAGATGTTGAAATTCACTGATTACGAATATATCTTTAAATATAAGCCAGAAAAACTCAATATCAACGTTGATGCCAAACATCGCCAACAACCATAAAGGAGGCAGTAGAAATAACAAAAACTAGGAGTATGACCAGATCAGGAACAGATGTAACTTAATTGGCTAGAGCCCCATAAGACGACTTAGTTAAAAAACAGAAATCACTGGAATAAAAGCAAATAGTTTTAGAAATGAGGAATGCTCCAAATACTAGTTAGAGATACAATAAAATTCAGTGCATCATTAAAGACAAGTATGTTTTCTGAGAATGACCAGAGCAATACTAAATAATCTCAAAAACAAAAAGACAACCACCAGCGTATGACCTATGAAGGAGTGAATTACGACAAAAAATAATTAAAACAGACTTGAACCTTGACACAGACTCTGACACAAAAGACACAGACATGGACGTTGTAGTGACATCTATTTCATCAATCGAAGATTTAGATGATGACGAAGGAATACCACGGAGAAAAGAACAAAGTTACCTACCAAAGAGTAGAGAATCTGACAGAAAGACGTAATCAAAGTCTACAAGAATCATTAAGTAAGACTGAAAAAGATAGCACGCTAGAACAAACAAAGCAGGACTTTTTTTTATAATCAGATTCTGCAACGATAATAATTTATGTCAGTATTTATTGAATAACCGAGAAACTAACTGCAATCTAATAAATTTCTATCAATATTAATGTCTTTTTCTGTGTATTATCATCTACAGTCATGGAGCTATACAAAAATTGCGAAGGAGTTCAACACAACAAAATACTTAGCTTAAAAAGTTGAAGAACTGAGAAACAGTGGTGGGCTTTTAGCTGAAACTCCAGTTCTAGTTTGAAAATATACATTGCATGTCGATGCTCAAAAAATTAACAATTTCTGTAATTACAATTTTATGAGCTGAATAATACCTGGAATTAAAGATATTATTCTCGTAAAACTTGAAAATGAGCGTATTGAAGTAAAAAACGTCTTTGGATGTTAGGCCTCAGAGAATTATTTATATTATTTAAGAAAGATCATTCAGATGTAAAAGTTAGTTTTAGTACTTTTGCAAAACTTTGACCAAAGTACTGTATTCTACCTAGAGCTAGTCAAACACACTCCGTATGTATTTGCACAATACGCCAAAACTATAGACTCATGTTGGATACAATGAAAATAGCTGGTATAACTAAAAGTTTCAATAATCATCTATCAGGTTATAAGGACTGTTTAAATTTAATGGTTTGTAAATCTTTCACATTGAATTGTTATCTAGATAATTGCAAACAAAGTCCAAACAAAAAATATTTATCGGACATACTGACTAAGGCTTTACGTGAGACAGAGATTGACAAGGTGCAATATTGTACGTGGACAGCAACTGATCGATTAAGATTGCAGACGGTTATTTGTGATGTTACTGAATTTATAAAGGATCTTTATATAAGTTACAAATTCTCAAGCCACATTCCTTCATAACAAAACAACAGTCACAATTTATATCCGAAAAAAAATATAATTTTCGTAGAAAAAGTTATTGTAATGTTTGATTTTACATAAAATTACAAATATAATGTGCGAGACGCATTTCAAGCTTTTCATTTAAACAATGATCAGTGCGGTAATCTTGAAGTTCAGATAAATACTAAGGTATACTTTATTTGATAACAAGATAATTCTTTATTAAGGATACATAACGTGTGTTCATAACAAAAGTCGGAACCGGACTGCTTGTCGATCTGTAACTACTTCTTATCCAATGATAGTTATAAACGACTTACCGATTTCCTAAATAGGGGGGGAAGTGCGGTAATACTAGTCATATTTTCGAATGTCGCAACGTCCCCCATCTCACAAAACATATTAACATTACACTTCTCTATTTTTTTTTTTTTTTTTTTTTTTGTATGCACACCGATCTGCGAATAATCGGTTAATTGGATTGAGTAACATCTGTTTTGATTTCATTTTGGCTTTCCCTTGATTCCTCGCCACACGCTCGCATTTAATGACAGTGCCTCTTCCACACAGTATTCGAGTCTATAGCTACTTGATAAGTATCATTTGGTACTACCTCGCGCACGATTCAACCATGGATCCAAGACACTTTGTTTACCTTTCTGTAATCAGTAACCATTACCGGATCACCGACCTCAAAGCTTACGTATCTTTGTCCGGTATGTGATTTTACCTGTCCATTTTGGTGCGAATAAATCAAACGTTCAGGCTCTCTCGGCCGTAATAACGAAAATCTATTTCGAATCTCACGCCCAAACATTAACATAGCCAGTGTTTAATTTGTTGCGCTGTGGGGGGTGCTCCGGTAATCAAACAAAAACTGCTTTATAGCCTCATTTAAATCCAATCTGGAATAACTTTTCACATTCATCCCCTACAAAAGTTTCAAAATTATCCATAACCACATGAGCTGGATACCCAAAATGTGTAAAAACTTCCTTAAACACATCCGTGGTAGCCTTTTCTCCCATGTTTTTCATTACAAAAGCTTTTGGCCACTTTAAATGGCTATCAATTATTAATAAAACATGGTTTCCCTGAATAGAGCCTAAAAAATCTGCGTGAATTCAATGCCATGGTGTAGTAGGCCATACCCACGGAGTTAAAGGAATCTTTACCGGATGTTTTTTTGTTTGCAGATATTTTTCACAACTACAAGTTATCCCCCCTAAATCCTCGTCAAGGGTTGGCCACCAGACAAACGAACGAGCGAGTGCTTTCATCTTACTTATACCAGAATGACTAAAATGCAATTCACGCAGGATCAATTTTTTTAATTTTTCTGGAACTACCACTCTATGGCCCCACAATAAGCAATTGCTTTCAATCGTTAGAGCTTCTTGTTTGTTCCAGAAAGTTTTTAATTCTTGTTCACTCGGTTGTTTCTCTGGCCAGCCATCTAAACAAAAACGCATTACACAACACAACAAAGGATCCGTGCGCGTGCATTGTTGCACTGTTTTCCAGTTTAAAGTAGCAAAATCGTGTGGTTTAGTATTATTTATGTTTACGCTCGATAAATTTTCTAAAATGGCCGTATCTTCACCTTCAATTTTAGTATTTTTTGAAGGCAGACGACTAAGCCAATCTGCGTAATTTTTATCGCCTTCTATATGTTTAATTTCATATTGGAAAGCAGATAAAAATATGGCCCATCTCTGAATCAGAGACGCTGCTATCTGAGGAATTGGTTTTCTGGATGAAAAATATGCAATAAAGCAGCATTATCTGTTTGTTATGTAAAATTATTTGCAAATAAATATTCGTAAAAATGTTTTACTCCAAATATAATTGCAAGGCCCTCACGATCTAAATGTGAGTAATTATGTTTAGCTGTGTCTAATGTACGACTTGCGTAATGGATCAGATAGTCATTTCCCTCGATACGATGCGATAATACTGCTGAAATCCCGTAAGTTGGTGCATCGCATGTTAAAATCAATTGCTTTTCTGGATCGAAATGAATTAAAAATTTTTTAGAAGACAACTCGTATTTAATATTCTCGTACGCTAAATCACACGATTGTGTCCATTCCAATTTATTTTTTTTTAAACAATCGTACAAAGGGCACACCTTTGTTGCCAAGTTTGGTACAAAACGTGAATAATAATTTATCGAACCTAATAAACTGCTGAGCTGTGATACATTTTCTGGTTTTGGGGCTTCTCTTACGCTTTTTACATTTTTATCTATTGAGTGGATACCGTGCTTGTCCAGTTTGAAACCAAGATAAGTTACTTCATCTTGTAAAAATTTACATTTATAAAAATTTAACCTTAAACCCGCTTCATTTAATCTTCTAAGAACTTCTCTAAACCAACGTAAATGTTCTGCTACAGTTGAAGCCGCGATAATCACATCTTCTACGAAAATCACTACCCCCAGTATCCCTAATTATACCGCAGATAAAATTCTTTGAAAAGACCCTACGCCTGTAGAAACACCATATGGAAGTCGCTTGTATTTGAACAGACCCAAATGTGTAGTAATTACCACCAATTTTTGCGACTCTTCGTCCAGCGGTACTTGCTGATTTGCCTCAGTTAAATCCAGTTTTGTAAATTTATCACTTTTTCGTGATTCAAAAAAAATTTCATCAATTTTTGGAGATGGAAAATGATCAATTTTTAGAACTGGATTTAACTTGACTTTAAAATCCCCGCAAAGTCGAACGTTTCCATCACTTTTCAACACAGATACAACCGGTGTGCCCCAATCACTACATTTAACCTCTTCAATTATATTATTCTGTAATAATCGTTATATTTCAGCTTTGACTTTACCCCATAATGCAAATGGTAGTTTTCGTGGATGCATAAATTTTGGTCGTACCTCTGGTTTATATTACAGTGATAACTTTCATTGAGCAAATAATTTAAACCCCTCTTTAAAGACGTCTGGAAACTTTTTTTTGAAACTTTTAACAACATTAACTTCTTGTTGTTCTGTAATCATAAAAAAACTTTGCCCTGAACAGTGTAAAGGCCACAAGCCCAATTTACTCATTCACTCTCTACCCAAAATAGGTGTCTGCCCCTTTTCAATTATAAACAGTCTTTGATTTTCGGCTTCCTTATTATTATATTATCTTTTTATTAATACTTCAATCTCCCCTATAGCAGGGATGCTTTGTTTGTTGTACGCAGTTAAGGTCATTGAAGGTTGTTTTATTTGTATGTCATTAAAATATTTCTCATAATATTCCCGCAAAATTTCTGATTTTAAAGCACCTGTATCTACTTCCATACGAAGAGGTTATTAATTACAAAAATTCTTCAAAAAAGTGGAGGTACGGATTTGTCATCGGTAATAGCATCATTTGTGATCGAAAAAAAATCGCTCAAAATTCTCGCTTCGCTTTCCTCGGCGCCGCTTATACTATTATCCCCAACAGTATTGTCGTTTAACTCATTTAAAATTTCAATCTCCTCAACGTTTGTAACGTGATGTAACTGTGACTTATTGCTGATCTTTGAACCTTTGTTTTTCGGGCACATGCAAAATATGTGTCCTTGTTGATCACATTCGCTACAATATTTAAGTTTTAACAAGCATTGAAATTTCAAATGATTATTTTTCTCACAACAGAAACATGCCTGATCGTCTTCTTTCTTATGCGCTTAAATGTCTCTCCTCCATTCGCCTGATTTGTTTTGATTTTGCCTCGGTTGGTCAGTCGAAGTTCGATATCTTGAGCTATTCCCGTGGGGCAAACGACGGTTTGCCAGGTTTATGTTTTTCGATGATTGAACGTTATGAAATCCTGAAGAATCCGTAGAATTTTCTAGTCCTCGAGCCTTAATATGAGCCATTTCCACCGTCTTCGTCAACAAAATTAATTCTTCTAAAGATTTACTTGACTCCTTTAACAATTCATATCGTGTGTTCTCGCTAGTAATCCCGGTTATCAATTGATTGTTTATCTGTTAGTCCATTTCATCTTTTGAAAAATAACACTGCTTAGCTAAATTTTTTAACGAAGAAATATACTCTTTCACAGATTTATTTTGTAGTTGACTTCTCTTCGAAAATGCAAATCTTGTCAAACACTCATTTTTGTCAGGTGCATACAGCTCTTTCATTTTGGTCTTCAACTCCTCGTACGGCACTTTGAGGACATCTTCTGTATCGCACACACTTTGCAAGTCTTTAAATACTTCTGATGTGATTTGAGTAATCAATAAGGCACTTTTTTTTCATTACTGATATCATTTAGCATAATACAAGCATCCAACTGTGTTTGAAAAGATTACCAATTCCGGCCTTTTCTAAATTGCTCAATATTTCCAACAGATGACATTTTTTTTTTTTTTTATTGTCGTTACAGAGCTTTCTTTCCCCTCAACGATTTCTTTTTCTTGCTCAGCTTTCTGTTGCACGAACGTTCTAAGCAGCTTTCTCACCTCGTCCAAACTTTGGTCCTCGCTTGTCTGTAAATTGTATTCTTTGCACACGCGTAACAAATCTTCTTTACTTAATGTTTGTATCCACGAAGTTCTTCTTGGTTTAATGGGCTCTTCGAGTAACTCCCACGTTAATTTACCCATTTACCATATAAACTTTGTGTTTAATTTTCTTGCACGTAACTTTGTGTTTAATTTCACACTAAACTTTTCTCCTCATCACCATTTTTGTGGTAATCTTGAGGTTTAAATAAATACTAAGGTATACTTAATTTGATAACAAGATAATGCTTTATTGAGGATACATAACGTGTGTTCATAACAAAAGTCAGAATCAGACTGCTTGTCGATCTGTAACTACTCCTTATCCAATGATAGTTATAAACGACTCACTGATTTCCTAAATGGGAGGAAAAGTGCGGTAACACTAGTCATATTTTCGAATATTGCAATCAGTGCACTGTTTTCAACGTAGTTTATTATTTTACAAAAAATAACGAGTTAGTTTATAAAAGATGTGTATTTTTGTCGAAGAGTCTTAAACATGATACGGCACCTGTATACACAATACAAAAACAACTGATTGGCGAAATCAAACACAATGCCAAAGATGTAACTAACATTTTATATAAGACCAACGGCGCTAAACAACATTTTAAAAATAGATACCAGATTGCAAATCTAGTAAACCACAAACACGATTTTAGCTTGCAAGCAAAATGGCACTACAGCACCACTTCTCGTAGTAAAAGTAGTTATGATGGCATAGGAGCTACTTTTAAAAGAGAAGCTTACAGAACAAGTCACGTTGCTGAACCATGGGAAGCTTTCCTTTCGGCAGAATCATTGTTTAAGTGGTCATGAGATTATTTCAAAAATATAAAAATATTTTATTTTAGTAAAGTGGATCATGAAAAACTGATAAGGTATCTGAAAAAGATTTAATGCAGCTGTACATGTACCTAGTATCTTAAGAAATAGTGATTTTTACATTTCAAATGATAAAAAAATACTTATAAATCGGTTTTCAAAAGATAGTCATGGTATTGAGTATGCATTGTAAACAAAAGTAATTATTTTACTGCGTTTACATATTGATTAAAAATTTCATAGTTCTTATTGAAAAATATTATTTTACAGCAATGAAACTACATTATTATGAGTAAACTTATTTCTCTTACTGCTTGATAATCATAATTCAAAATTTAAAGTCATTCTATAGAATAACGTATTCATTACCTACCTTCTGATGAATGTTCGATAATGTTGGTTTAAATTAAAAAAAAAAACTCTTATTTTCTCATAGTCAACTATGTATGGCTTTATCAAGATGAAAAGATGAAAATAATTTATTTATTCAAGTAGAAAGGCAAAAAAATACAGTAATGGGAAATATTGTTTAGAAAGAGATTTTTGCATAATTTGTTGACTTTACTTAATGATTTTTATAGATAACTTGGCAATGTTTATGGTAATTAATTGAAAGTCACTCATTAATGTTCCATCATTTAACAAGTATACATGACATGATGTATGAAAATGGTGTGGAGGACCTGCAGGGGCCTGTGGAGGGACAGGAAAAATTGTGTGGGGGGGCCACGGAGAAGCAGTGGCAGGTCTGTGAGAGGGCTGTGGAGGGACTAACGAAAAGGTTAGAAAGTGTCAAATTAGCGATAGAAACGGTCAAATTTCAGCTCATATGTAGCGGGCTGTGGGGGGTCTGCGGGGGCTGTTGAAGATCTGTGGGTGGCCTGTGGGGGGAAATGTGAAATGCCCGAAACAAATTACTATATAATATATATATATATATATATACAAAGTGACAATTTGACATTTTACACCCCTTTTAAGCCTCTGTTGAGGCATAAATCATACTAAAATTAGAACCTAGTAGGTAAAATTTAGCGGGAAATCTTTTGGTACTATCAAAACTTACGTATGATGAACAATGTATTAAATAAGAATTATGTATTAAAGAAAAATGAATTGTTAGTTAGAATGAGTTGGGTATTGGAGATCCTTGATGCTTGGTACATATTAATCCACAATATAAGGTAAGTCATATTAGGATTATTTTTTATAAACTCATGTCTAAAATAGTAAATTATTAAATCTATCGGAATAACATTTCGAATCAGTGACACGGCATTCTATGACCATCAAAGCTAACTTCGGTCATGCAAACGGAATACCATGTATCTATACAGCTCCATATGTCAAATCAGGTTAATACAACAGCCAGCCAATAATAAAACAGATTGTAAAAAAAGCATTCAATTTGTAAAATCTGTATTATTGCATTAGAAAAAAGCAACATTATTATAAACAATGCTTTATCAGTCCCAACGATATGTTCTCGAAAGCTTGTTTCGGGCACCATGTGAGTCCTATAGGCAAAGCGACTCTAACTAATGCAAAAATTCAACAGAACAACTATAAATATCTTATTAAATTACGTCTTCCAACATTTGACGACAGACAATCGTTTAGTAGTCATTTTCTCGGTACAAACACTGACAAATAAAAGTTTCACCAGTACCCCGCCGATATCTCTTGTAAACTTGACTCGTGGGCCAAGATCGAATTTTCCCGTGCAGAAAACGTTAATAAGCTGCTCCTTTGTGAGGGATACTGCCTAACAATATGAGTTTCAACAGTGCATAGCTGATATTTCTGGTAAGCTTGACTCGCAGGCCAAGATCGAAGTTTTCCACGAAGGAAACGTTGAATAACTGCCCCTTTGTGAGGGATACTGCCTAACAATATGAGTTTCAACAGTGCATAGCTGATATTTCTGGTAAGCTTGACTCGCAGGCGAAGATCGAAGTTTTCCACGAAGGAAACGTTGAATAACTGCCCCTTTGTGAGGGATACTGCCAAATAATATGAATTTCACCAGTGCATAGCTGATATCTCTGGTAAGCTTAACTTGTGGGCCAAGATCAAAGTTTCTCGCAAGGGAAACGTTGATAAACTGCAGCTTTGTGAGGGATACTGCCGAATAATATAAATTTCACTAGTGCATAGCTAATATCTGTGGTAAGCTTGACTTGTGGGCTAAGATCGAAGTTTCCCGCGTTAGAATCGTTGATAAACTGCTCCTTTGTAAGTGATACTGCCTAACAATATGAGTTTCGCCAGTGCATAGCTAATATCTGTGGTAAACTTGACTCGTGGGCTAAGATCGAAGTTTTCCGCGTGAGAAACGTTGATGAACTGCTCCTTTGTAAGTGATACTGCCTAACAATATGAGTTTCACCAGTGCATAGCTGATACCTGTGGTTAGCTTGACTCGTGGGCCAAGATCGAAGTTTCCCGCGCGGGAAACGTTGATAAACTGCTCCTTTGTGAGAGATACTACCTTATAATATGAGTTTTACCAGTGCATAGCTGATATCTGTGGTAAGCTTGACTCGCGGGCCAAGATCGAAGTTTTCCGCGCGGGAAACGTTGATAAACTGCTCCTTTGTAAGTGATACTGCCTAACAATATGAGTTTTACCAGTGCATAGCTGATACCTGTGGTAAGCTTGACTCGTGGGCTAAGATCAAAGTTTTCTGGCAGGGCACTTGCAAAACTCTTTTTTGTTAGTTTAGTTTCTATTTAAATGGTCAATCGATCAACTTCCGTTTGTCAAATTATGGCGAAACCAGCGAGTCAAGCTTTAATGAGCTTTTTGAGGTATCACCTGCCAATTTGATAACTTTATGCATTAACTACTGTCGCCTTGCAGTGTTTCTCGTAAAAAAACGAAAAAAAACGAGTTATCTAAAATTTTCGCAAGGGAAACATTGACATCGGCTTGGTAGTTAATATTACGTAAGATATCGGCAGGGCACCGCTAATACTACTTTTTGGCAGTTTTTCTTACATAGAGAATTACTACTAAACGATTGCTGGTCGGAAAATTTCGGCATTTTACCTTAAATTAAGCTTTTACGATTAATAATACGAGCAGCCATTCTGATCGATTTCCACATCAACTAGTCACGTTACCATGTTCTTCACAGACTAAGCAGTTATCAAAGTTTCCTGCGCGGGAGACTTCGGTTTTGGCCCACGAGTCAAGCTTACAACAGATATCAGCTGGGCGCTAATGAAACTCATATTATTTGGCAGTATTCCTCACAAAGCTATCACAAAGCAGCTTATTAACGTTTTTCATGCAGGAAACTCCGACTCTGCTCTACGAGTTGAGCTTACCAGAGATATCAGCTATGCACTGGTGAAACTCATATTATTCGGCAGTATTGAATTGAATTTGAATTTGAATAGTTTATTGAGGCGAAGGACTCAGGGTCCTTAATAGCCAAAGCTTAGTAGATTGCCTTTTATTTGGCAAAAATAGTAGGCACGCAGTTCAAGCTGTGTGTCTAATCTAGTGCATATTAGTAATTAAGATAAGAGAAGAAAAAAGTATAGATAAATTTAACATAAAATTTGAATAAAAATAATATAAAATTCAATACTGGAGGGCAGTAAATAAACAAAATAATTAATTGTAATATCACATCCCTCAATTAAGCCGAAAATCTATTGATTCCAAATATTGCAAGAGGTCAATCTTGAAGTTGGGTGAAGCAGCCTTTTTCCGAAGCCTGACTGGTGGATTATTCCACAATCTGGCCGCTCCCACCGCAAAGCTGCATCTATAAGACTCCGTTCTGGCCCAGGGAACTATAAGGTCAGATACGGACGACTTTTCAGAGTACTCAGCACGAGCAGCTTGAAAATTGATGTTGACATCAAGGTACCCCGGGACCTTATAGCACATGACCGAGACAAGTAGACAAATGGTGACATATTTAATTCTATCTTCCAGACTCAGAATCGAGTACTTTTTGTACACAAGCGTGATGTGATGCCACTTGGGCGTACCATCTACAAAGCGCAGTGCAGCGTTTTTGCATCGTTCAAGCTTGCGTCTCATTTCACCAGAGATGCCTAAGAAAAGAGACGCGCAGTACTCCAGATAAGGAAAAACTAACTGCTTGACAAGCAGCAGCCAAGTATCCACCGGCAAACAATCTCTGCATCTTCGAAGACACGATAATGTGCCAAAGCACTTCTTGGAAACCACAGTGCAATGAGCCAGGACAGCACCAAGCACAGTAATCTCTGATGAAAACTCTAGCGAAACATTGCCCATAATTAGAGTAGGTGGATCAACTAAAGCCCGAATCTCGCGCAAGTAAGCTCTAGAGGCAAACCATACCGCCTTGGTCTTACTGCAATTAATTACCAGACCATTAACCGTTGCCCAGGAAGAGACCGCATCCAGCACAGCACCGACTCTGTCCGCAATCATCCTGACCTCCTCGACACTGCCCGATGCGTATATGAAAAAATCGTCAGCATATTGGTGCGTACTGACGTTAGAACAGATGTCGGGAAGCTCATTAGCAAATAATGTGAGCAGTAGGGGGCCCAGAATACTGCCCTGTGATACACCGCTTGAACAAAATAGCGCCTGCGAAAGTTCTCCATCAGGGGCGCGAACCACTTGGGTGCGATTAGTCAGATAGGACAATATCCAGAGACATGCCATATCAGAAAATCCAAGAGCCTCAAGCTTATCAATCAGCAGCTGAACATTGACAAGGTCAAAGGCCTTCGTGAAGTCCACAAACACCAGAAGAGTCACCTGCCTCCTATCGATCGCCAATTTCAAATCATCAACAATCTTAACCAGTGCAGTACTGTTGCTGTGTCTTTTGCGGAATCCTGACTAAAGTGGATGGAGCAGGAAATTATCCTCAACAAAAAAAAGCGTTTGTTTGTATGCCAACGCCTCGAGGAGTTTGCAGGATGCACTCAAGATACTGATGGGACGAAATGAATCAGGCGTTAACGCTGGCTGCCGTTTGGGTATTGGGATTACTATGGCCCTCCTCCAGGCTGAAGGGAAATAACCAGTCCGCAATGAGGCATCAAAAATACCTAATAGAACGGGACATATTACAGGCATGCTTAGCTTAATAATTTTTAGAGACAAGCCATCAGGACCCGCAGCATTTAAATGAGAGGAAGCAAAAGCCTCAATCAGATCTCCAAAGTCCACAGTCCTAAAATAGAACCTGTTATCAGGCGAGATGGGCACAGTCAGCCACCGGCTATGCAGTGGCGTAGGATCATCAGTACCAACAAAGTGCTTGTTCATGCTAGTTGGTGATACTGGAAGCTGCTGACATGTCCTCGCACCACGAGTCAGTCCCAACTTGTCAATTACCCGCCACGTCTCTGATATGCTGCGGCATTCCTGCGGTTTGTTGCGGTAGTAGTTATGTTTGGCATTACGAATTGTCAGTTTTATCAAGTTGCGCGGACGTTTGTACTCATCACCCATAGCCTGGCAGTATCTCACACATCAGAGCAGTTTATCAACGATTCCCGTGCGGGAAACTTCGATCTTGACCCACAAACTGAGCCTACCAGAGATATCAGCTATGCACTGGTGAAACTCATATTATTCGGCAGTATCCCTCACAAAGAAGCAGTTTATCAACGTTTGCCGCACGGGAAACTTCGATCTTGGCCCACGAGTTAAGCTTACCAGAGATATCAGCTCCTTGGTGAAACTCATGTTATTTGGCAGTATCCCTTACAAAGGAGCAGCTTATCAACGTTTCCCGCGCGGGAAACTTCGATCTTGTCCCACGAGTCAAGCTCACCAGAGATATCGGCGGGGTACTGGCGAAACTCTTATTTGCCAGTGTTTGTACCGAGAAAATGACTACCAAACGATTGTCTGTCGTCAAATGTGGGAAGACGTAATTCAATAAGATATTTATAGTTGTTCTGTTGAATTTTCGCATTAGTTAGAGTCGCTTTGCCTATAGGAATTACATGGTGCCCGAAACAAGCTTTTGAGGGCATATCGTTGGGACTGATAAAGCATTGTTTATAATAATGTTGCTTTTTTCTAATGCAGTAATACATATTTTACAAATTGAATGTCTTTTTTACATTCTGTTTTATTATTGGCTGGCTGTTGTATTAACCTGATTTGACATATGGAGCTGTATGGATACATGGTTTTCCATTTACATGACTGAAGTTAGCTTCCATGGTTATAGAATGCCGTGTCACTGATTCGAAATGTTAATCCGATAGATTCAATAATTTACTATTTTAGACATGAGTTTAAAAAAAAATTATCCTAATATGACTCACACAATATTGTGGATTAACATATTTCAAGCATCAAGGAATTCGAATACCCAACTAGCTCTAACCAACATTTTATTTTTTTTCGGTATTTGATTATTATTCTATAAATTGTTGATCATACGTAAGTTTTGATAGTACCAAAAGATTTCACACTAAATTTTACCTACTAGGTATTAATTTTAGTATGATTTATGCCTCAACAGAGGCTGAAAAGGGGTGTAAAATGTCAAATTTTGACTTTGTATATATATAAATATCTTCCTATATTACATAGTCGTAAGAGTGAGAGCGAGGTTTTGCTTCCCCTCGCTCCCCTCTACTCACCCATCGCTTCCTCCTACCTCCCTACCCAATAAGGTAGTTCTTCTTTATTTGTCTTACATTTTTCGAGTAATCCTACTTTTTTGCTAGCACCTCCCCGCTCCTTTTCCACCACCCCGTTGCTTCTCTTTAGCTCCACCACATATAATGTAAATGAATTAAAAAAGCTTTATATATAACTGATGCAAATAATTTAATTTTCACATATAATTTTATTTGTCCATAACTAAAAATTTTGTTACAATTAACTTTCTTACTATGTTTATTTTGATGACAAACTCTAAAATGTCTTTTTAGGTGCTCTGATCTTACGTTACCGTTCCCACAATTTTGACAAATATTTCTTTGAAAGTTTTTTTATGACTATTTAAATGTCTCTGTAATTGATAATTTCTTTTGGAACATTTCCCACATTTGATACAGTCCAAATTTTTCTCAATGTTTTGGCATTCCTTTGTGTGACGCAAATAGTTTTTCTCCTCTAATATGATAATGCTACATAGATAACATACAAAAAATTTTTTTTTGTAAATTTTTTTGTACGATGATAGACAATCTTGATTTAAAAATCTTGAGTTGCATTTGTCACACTGACAAAATTTTGCGTCCATAATGGTGTATTTGAAAACATATTACATAAAACGGATTTTTTATGATTTTATAAATCTGGGTACTAGACGGTTCTGAAATTTGCTTTTTTGATGGAAGAAAAAATTTGCAAGAAAGTATAAAAATAGTAATGAACTATGGAATAGTTTTTCTGTAACTCTAAAATTTCATTTCAAGTAATATTTTTAATTTTTAATTTGTTTTATATTCAATTTGGATAAAAACTTTCTTTGGGTTTCTACATCTAGACAATGTAACATATAATCGCCCATGAGAAAATAATAATTTTCTAAGGTATAATCCTAAGGCATCAAAACTTTGACCTTGAGATTTATTGATAGTCATAGAAAGATCTAAGGTAAATAGAAATTGTTTTCATTACAATATAAATGGTAGCGGAGAAGAATTGTTTGTATTTAATGTTATTCTTGGAATAAAGATTTTGCTTCTTTTTTTTCACCTATGATTGTTTCAGCTTTGATGTTGTATTTTTATAGTTTTGTTATTCGTAATCTTGCACCGTTGCAAAGTCCTTCAGATACGTTTAAGTTTCGTATTAACATAAAAATAGCGTTAATTTTTAAATTCAATTCATGTGGAGGAAGACCTTCTGTAGTACTATTTAAATATTCTGTAGAGAAATAAATTTAAATATCATCGTCTGATTTATTAACTTCTTTGTGAGTTGCTTTATTAATACTTTAATGCTTTACAAATATTCCTACCATATTATTTAAAATTTTTTTGTTTAAAAAATGTGTGTATTCTTTGTGAGACGTTAATATAGCTTTACTTGTAAAAAAATCATTATCATTATTAAAAATCTTAGAACATGTATCATTTGTCTTTTATGTCTAAGGAATTCTAAAAGTTTTAATTTTGCCTTCTCCTATATTTAGTAGCAATGAAGAAAATTTTTTATCAATCGAATGCATATTGTTTTTTAAATAAAAAGTATCAAACAACAGCTAAAAATTAGAAAATTTTATGGTTTCTTGAACAATAGTAATTTTGCTTTCGTTTTTTACCACTCGGAGAATGTGACGAAAGTCTCCACCTAAAATTATTATTTTATTTTCAAAAGGTTTATTACTACTAGATAAATCTTTTCAAGTCCTATCAACGATTTCTTACGCTTTTTTCAGTATCATAGAAGCTTCATCCCATATAGTTACTTCTACATTACGTAATTTTTGTTTATTTGGCTTAAACTGGAAGAATGCACTTTCTATGGTGCTTAAGTCTAAAGGAAGTCTGAAAGTTCTGTGAGTAGTCATTTCCTTTGGAAGCAGAATCAAAGCAATACATGTTCAAGCCATTGTAATTTTTTTATCAATTGATGTCGAATAATAAATTAATGTTTCATATAGAAACGTTTTTTCAGATCCATCAGAACCATCAATGAAAAAAATTTTTTTTTCAAATTTTGTTATTTCTTGAAAAATAGTCGTAATAGTAATAATTTTCTTACACAGATCTATCCCCAACTTCCAATTTAGACTTCAAGTTCTATGCAGATGTAAAAGAAGAAATTGTTTTTCATTGCAATTTGGGAGTCTAATTCACTGTCACATTTTTAATTAGACATTTTGTAACTTTTTAAGACGAATTTGTAAACGAAGAAAAAAATACTGATGGGCCAAAATTTTAGTTATAAAAAATTAAAAGAAAAGTAACAATTAACTAACGATACTGTTTAAACAAAATTAATTTGTGATTCTAACAATATCGTAATTTTTTAATTTTTGACGATATTTGAAATCTTTCAATATGTCGTAGTTTCAAATACATAAAAATTAGGCATTAGTCAGGAAAAATAAAAAATAATTGTTAAAAATTCATGTAATTAATTATAATCAATAAACATTTATTACATATATTCATTTTAAGTAACAATTAATATAATTCTTGTTTTTTTCTATACTCCATAAATCCATATTTGCAATTACGGGCGTTGGTGCGCAGAGCGCGCAGGGGGCAGAGATAGTTATAAGAGCTTAGAACACGGTCTTAAAAATATCTATTTACACAAACAGGATAGACAGCTCATTTGAAAAAGGGGGCCACTAGAAGGAATAATAAAGCTCACCAAAAAAAAAGAAGGGCACATCTCTATTTCTATATAAACTTTACCACTATTGTTTAAAATTAGCAGCTTGTTCTTCATATTTCCTTAAAAGCAGCCCAGTAATCATTCCCCAGCGTAGAACATGTATTTCCGAGTATTTTCGAAAAATGCCGTAGTCTTCCAAATTCTGTCAAATATACTTTAACATATTTTTTTTTATACTAACAATTTTTTTTAATCATTTTTTAAGGTCTTATAAAATATAAATGCAAATTTTATGTTTAAAAAATTAGACTTATAACACAACAAGGGTGGGGGGGTGGCGCGCGGAGCTCACAGGGGGGGGCGGAGCCTAACTAGTTTATGTATAATATATGTATTAATATGCATGTAGAAGCACGTCAAGTCCGCATAAGTCACTATTTATAATATAAGTCCGCATAAGTCACTGTACGTATATAATCTTACTTCCTGTTGATTCAATATTTCCTATTAGATATATGTACTCGTTGGCAGTTACACGCAGACTGACTGCTCATCACTTGCTTTACATATCTTGCAATTGTGACCTGTCCATTAACACTTCTACACTATACATACACAGATTCGCACATACATACTCTTTCACATTCACTCATATGTGTGCGTAAACATCAACTCTTACCTAACAACAATATTAACCTTTTATATATTTTACAATATTCGCATGATATGCTGCAAAGCGAGCATAAGAAAAATGATCTAATCTTGTATGAGCTTGTCCCCTGAAAGTGAGCCACCATGCGTGTGCGGGACCTTTTTTGCCCGAACACGCTGTGTTCAGCTCACCCATAATGGCTGGGAGACAACTAAAAAATTAATTAAAAAATACAAATTGACAGAACTTGATCTGCCCTTCTCGATAGTAATATTTGTTTTTTTTTATCCTTTTTTTTTTGGGGAAAAATGAGTCAGAAATTCACGACATTTCTCTAAAATTTGCCAGTGTTTGAAAAAATAAAACTTGCAGGAATCGAAAGAGCAACTATAAAAACATTAACTCCACAAATATTTAGAGATGGAGAGCAAAATTTTGCGTTTACTGGCAACTCGGATAAATAAATAATTATTAAAATAACACAAGCGCCTAGCACCTCATGACCCGGGGCGCTTACTGGCCACTCTGTTAAATAAATAATTTTTAATAATACAAGCGTCTATCACCCAATGACACGGGGCGCTGATTGGCAACTCTGTTCAACAAATAATTATTAAAATAACACAAGCGCCTATCACCTCATGACCTGGGGCGCTTACTGGAAACTCCGATAAATAAATAATTATTAATAACACAATGCTCGCAGAGCAATGCGTTAACTACAAGCCAATGAAGACGATGGCATGAGCAAGTCGCACGGCAGTGAGGCATGCATTTGTTGCCTATGCCACGCCACAGTGCGGCAACGCACTGTTACTAACGAGTTTGTGGTATATTGCCACCTGGCTTCATGCAACTTGCTAATTTGCTCATGCCATTGTCTTCATTGTCTTATTATTCATGTATTTTTTGCTATCCAACTCTAAAAATTTGTGGAGTTAAAGTTTCAGCATTGCTTTTTCGATTCCTACAATATCAACTTTTTTATACCATGGAAAATTTAACAGAAATGCCCTGAAGTTTTTGACTAATTTTTCTCCACGAAAAAAAATAGCACTATTGGAAAGAGCAGATTAAAGTCTGTTGATTTGTATTTTTTAATTATTTTTTTAGCTATCTCCCAGCCATTAAGAGAGAGTTGAACACACCGTGTCCAGGCAAAAAAGTCCTACGCGCGCAAGGTGTTACGCTCTCAGTGGACAAGCCCATATTTTTATGAGCACTATTCAACTTTCCATCTCCTTGCATGGTATCATTTGAAATTCTATTAAAAATATTAATCTTAAATCAGTGCTAAAATCAGTCGTAAATAACATCATTGGTTCTACATAAATTTTATGTTGAATTAATGGTGATTTAGCGTTGAATTAACGTTGACTTCTTATCAACTTGACAGTCTTAAAGATATAAGCTTTAAAAAAATGTTTGGAAATAACAACTACAATGCTTACATGAAAGAGCATCATTTTTAAGTTAACTACTAAGAGATCGTGTTTATAGTGAGCAGTTAGAGCTGTTACTGGCTACAGTGGTAGCCAATCACAGGAAATATAAGGTGGTGGCTGGCTCCAGCCAGCAGCAGCTCAGTTTATAGTTCCTCCATAGGCCAGCTGTATACACAAACTATATATGAGGCTGTGACTAGCCACTGCTTTATACTACCAGCCACTTCCTCCTGTGATTGGCTGACTCTTGTTGCTGCTAGCTGTAGCGGTGGTGGCCAGTGACAGCTCTGATTACTTACTGTAAACGATCCCATATGTTGAATTATATCAACGCTGATTCAACGATGGTAGGACAATGCATGTTATGTGTGTAGTGATACATAGTTTTCATCGTTGCATTATTCATAAGTAAATTAACAACAACTAGGTTCAGTTTCATCTTTGTATCGTTAAAAATCCAGCTTATATAATACAGTACCAAGGCAACTTCTTTTTAAAGTACTAGGGCTCGTTTTTATCCTTGCATCATAAAAAATGCATGTTATTTACAGTGACTGGCATATTTTTTTTCTTGTAGTATTTATAATCTACAAGTGAGTTTAGAATATAGCTACCACATTGGCCATGAAGAAGACAAATTGGCAAGCTAAATTTAGAGGGTGCTAATGATAAAAACCTAAAACCATTGAGGTCCGCAAACTCAGCAGAGATGGCGTACTGTAGCTAAGAGGAAAATGGCATCGCATTGAAAAAAATTTACTATCCGTGATCTTCTGACGTCAGCGTGACGGAAATGTTGTCACAAAAGAACGTACACATAACCGTATATTGTCGTCACTTGTTTCAATGAAAGTGATTCAGTGACGCCATTTTTCTCTTAGCTACAGTACGCAATCCATGCTAAGTTTGCTGATCATAGGGATCTCATAGGGTTATATCATCGAAACAAAAAGTATATCTGTATGTGCAACACCATGTTTAGAATAAGAGATGGATACAGAAATAATTTATATTGCAAAATAAAGGCTCCACTCTTTTCTCTAGTCCCCTCTCATCTGAGCTTGCCAATGTTCGTTTTCATCCTTGCATGATTTCTAGGTTTATCATTACCAAACATCGTTCTTACCCTTGCAATCTTGCATCATTAGAAAATTCAAAACCTTTTATCTCTGCATTATTTACAAGTAAATTTAACATACCAAAAACTTTTTTCATCCTTGTATTATTAGCTTTTCATCTTATGAATAAGTGTACTATTACAGCTTTTGCTTTGAGATTGCCTTTAAATAGCCCATCACATGCATTTTAAAGGTCTTAACTCTGATCCTTGATGGCTGTCCCTTACAATACACCATCTTCCTTTAACGAGAGGATGCACTTTTTAATTTCTCTTTATAGTCCACGCTCTGATATACATGCTATTTTGTCAGTTAATCCCATGAGTTCATTCTTTGTTCTTAATATGGCTGCATTCTAATCCAACATGACTATGCCCTATACACTCTCTCTCTTAAAATAGGATATCACTAGGTTTGCGACACTAGAGTGCTGGAATCTCCTCAAAAGGCAAGAGAAACAAAAATCATATCATAAACTCTTTATTTTCTCTTACAACAGCCACGCACCAGTGAGAGATAAGTCAATTAAGGACGTTCCCTGGAAGTAGTCGTGCTCAACCTTAATTTTACCTGTTCGCGTGTATCTACCTGTATACTCATGACAAGGAAAGTTGAATATCACTGCTCTCTGAAACTCAACCTACTTATGCGCAATCGTGTAACTGGGTTACTTGCTCATAAGTGGGCAACGTTGAATTCGCGACTCACAAGAGATAACCTAACTTTTTCTTTTGTCTACAAACAAAATATTTATGTAGTGTTTATTTGCATGTACTTATTCATTAAATCGTATCATTGTCACGATTAAAAAAACGGTAGATTTGTTTCCGAAAAAGTGGGAAAAAATATTTCAAAAGCCGTGATATCAATGTCCAAAGCAAAAACAAAAAGTAGAGGAACTTAAACTAGATCAAAATAATGTTTGAGAAGGAAAACGTATCGTAAACATCAGTGAGTTAGCAAAAAATTTGAAATTCAAATCATGTGGTACTCTTCCAGATTTGGAAACAATCATCCGGGAAGATGCGGAGGTTTGCATTCTATCTTTAATATCGAGTGCGAAAGCTGTCACAAAAATAATAGAGTACACACTGAAAAAATAGGAGTAACTTATCGATCGTCAATGAGGTGATTTAAGGTAAGTGTGTGTATAATTGTAACACTTCGAGTGTAAGAAAAAAATTATTATTTAATAACACATCGAGGAAATATTGCATTCCTTTATGAGTGTAAGCTGGCACTTAAGCTGAAGGCATGTATTGTAAACATTTCGAAGTCAATGTCGTATTTTTCTTCTCAATAGTGTACATAATTTCTTTCTCTTACTGGAAGAAAGACGTTTTCAACTTCATCGCATTTCAAATTGTATAACATAAATTTTGTTCAATTATATTATAAGCACAATATATTCTGAAGTTGGAAATGTAGCCTTTGATACGATCCTTGCTTGCACTAGTATTCTCGGCATATCCCACTAGTTGTATAAGTATTTTAAAAAGATTGTCGGAGATAAAATTGAAAAAGAAGCAAAAAAAAGCTGCAAAAGATTAGCTATTGTTAGAAGAAAATTGGTATTGAATAATACTTTGAAGTTACACGAATTATTGTAAGACCTAGTACTAGAATAAGATGGACATTTATTATGATAATGATAAATGTTTTTTTAGCTCGAGTTTTTTTTAATTTTGCGTTTTCAACTCATTAAACATACAATGAAACGAATTTTTTTTACCGATTTTTACTGTCATTTAAAAAAAAATTTTTTAATTAACTATCTTAAAATTATATATCTCCCAAACACTTGCTTTCTTGTCGAATAACATATGGATACTGCTCAAAATTTAGAAACAAAGCGTGACTATATTTCAATAATAATCTACAAAAGCCAATATTTTGACATCGTGCAGATGTCGTCCTCAGAGCTACATGGTATTAAAATATGTACATATTAAAAGAAAGTGTGGATAAAAAAAAATGTATCATTAAATTGAAAAATATACAATACCAATAAAAATGCGAGGATAACGCGCAATTACGTCCTGTGAAGTGTGCGAAAAAAACAGTCACACATGGCTACTGGGTAATGCCTCGCCGAACAAAGAAACTGCATAATTTGTACGTACATTGATTAGAAAAAAAAAAAAAATTCATTTTCGGTCAGGAAAGGGCAAAAACATGGAGGAAAAAACTATATAGGCCTAATTCTAGGAAAACGTACCAAAGAGAAAGGGTGTAAAGAAACATGGGATGATATGAAATTGACATGTAAATACCGAAAGATGAGATAAACAAAATCTAATTATGCAGTAGTTACTGACTGACAATACAAGCGCTTGCATAAATTTGTAGTTAACATCAAGTAAAAACTTCTTATATATAGGACTTATCTTTTTGGTGTCAAGCTGTCGATTAACATTATTGTCATAAATTGTAATAAATATCATTTCAGAGAATTTCCTTCTGAAGACATTCTTCTCTCGATCCAAGATTCTTACTTAATCAAAATCAAAATCAAAAGAGTGCTGAAATTCATTAGAATGTAAGGCTATTGCAGATCTAGGATCATGTTTCTTAACTGATCTAACATGTTTACTCATGCGAGTATTTAGTTGTCTTTTGCTTTGGCCAATATAACAGGTTCCACACTCAAAAAGTACATTATAAACAACGCCACTAATCTGCCCCTTTGGTGTTCTGTCCTTACGTAATCTAAAGATATCAGTTGACTTACAAATGTAAAAAAAAATGACTTCAATAATATGTGTAGAAAAATTTTTTTCTAAATAATGCTCGAATGCCTTGAAATATGAAAGTGCTACATAAGGAAGTTTATAAAAATGTATTTCCTATAATTGTAATTCCTATTACTAAAACATTTAAAAGTTCTATGGAGCATGCTAATTCTAGCTCTAATATACTTTTTCACAAAAAAAGAAGGATAAGTATTTAAAGCGAAGACTTTCCTAACCTCCAAAATTTTTGTTCTAAAACAAGGATCAGAAAGAAGGACTTGGACCGTTGGAGCAAGGTTTAAGTGAAAAGGTAAATAATCTAGATATAAAAATAAGATAACTGGTAAAAAAATTATGTATCTTAGACAAAATATGCGATCCATATTTCTGTCTTGGTTATCGAACGACTTGGACGATTGAAGCAATATGTATGAAAATAGAATAAAACTGGGGATAAACTATACATTTCTCACAAGATATGCATTCAATTTTTGTATAGTAGATATTAGATGACTTAGACAGTTAAAGCAAGGTTTAAGTCAAAAGGTTGAAAATTTGAATACAAAGATGTATAAAATTAATTTTATATTGAAAAAATAGATTAAAACTTTGAAGATTTTTATTTTAAATCAACTTGAAATTTTCAAATAATCAAATGAATCACATCAAATATTCATATAAACGAGAATAGTTAATTTAAATTATTCATACTAAAAATTCCAAACTAACACATTCAGAATCAAAATCCATAGAATAATAATAAATTATAGAAAAGTTATTGATAATTCGTCCACAAGACATTATATAAAAGAACAAATAATTATTAAAAAATGTTTAAAAAATAACGTAATCTTGTTTAAAAATAAGTATTTATGAATATCTGCTAACTATTAGATCCAGTTAATGCAGGAATTCTTGCTAAGGATAAAATTTTTAATAATAAAAGACAATCTATTAATTAAGACAGTTGATTTTGCTTACTAAAAAAATAGCACTTCAATTAAAAATATGAGCATATGAATCAGTACTCCTAAATACAGTACCCATAATGCGCAAATGTTCAAAACTAAAAAATGAATGAAATTAACGCCTATCACCCAATGATCCAGGGCACTTACTGGCCGCTCTATAAAATACGAATATGTTAAACTATAACACAAGCATCTATTATTTAGTGACCCACAACGCTTTCTGGCCACTCTATTAAATAATAAAATGCTAAACTATACCACAAGCACCTATTAACCAATGACCCAGGGTGCCTACTGGCCACTTAACAAAATAATGATACGTTAAACTATAACACAAGCGCCTATCTTACAAACACATAAGGCAAAGTCACTAAAACCGTTGTAATCGCTAACCACGAAAACTACTGAACCGATTTTGCTGGAATTTTGCACACTGATTCATGATACTTCCTAGATGGTTTTAGTGTAGTTTTTATGTTAAAAAATTTGATAAGAATAGCAATAAATAAGCTCAAAATTTAAAAAAAATACGACGGCTTTTCACTTTCGGTCAGTAAAATCCGCTAAGTGGCGTCGACATAAAATCGAGGCTACCTGCAACAGAATTAAATAAAAGTGGTTATAATACGCCGGAGCATCTCGATATTGATGCAGTCGTGCTTCAGAAGTCCGACGAGCTGCTTAAATAATGCCGATGATAGTCTTGCAGCTGGATTTCCCGGTTACGGACGACACTCTTCTGTAAGGGGAAAGGGACCTAAGTCTCCATTCTCCCTGAATCTCGACGAGTGCAATAAAAAAAAAATTCATTCCAACCAATGACGTCTCTAGTATAATACCAGGAGACATATATAGCCAGATCACAATCTGCACCAACTCTTCAGAGTAGTGTGGCAGTCCCACCATCCCGCCTGGTGCAGTCAGAGAATTTTTGGCTACAATTGTAAGCCAGGAAAAACAGATCTGAGGGGCACGGGCAGCCACAACTGCTACCTTCTTAGTCGACGCATCCCCAACACGCTTACCCACATGTTCCCGTCTAACGATGAGCGGTTGGTTATCCAGGGAACGACCCAAAGACGAGATATTCTGTGGTCAGCGACATACCTTCCTCCATCACAGTCTCCGTACATCGAGACTCCCAGGGTAAAAATCAAGCTACTCGTAGCCAGCTCTTCATTATCAGGAAGAATAATAAAGAAAAGCCTGGAAGTTTCACCACTGGTGCTTCTTAGGGCCATTATAAGTATTTACGTTCCCTACTCAACCATCAATTTCATCAGTTCTTTTTAGGGGTCACCTAAGTGTAAGCTACCTTGCCAACAAATACATTTTTACTACCATTTCCAGAAGCGATTCGTCGACTAAAAGACTATATTAACTATAGACAGGCACTATAAAACCAAGTCAGCCATTCACTAGCAGACGTCACCTGCAGAGTTGTTCTTCGTAAGGCTGGAAAACCCGGTGACCAACGACCATACATTACCCTCTCGACTCTAAGCTTTCAACCAAGAATCACTGATCCTCTCCAAGGTCTGCGCTGGGCAAACCTATGACAGCTGTGAAGGAAAAAAACTTGAGCCAACGGGACAGCCTCCACTGGACAAGTATCACTAACCAATCTCTCCATCTAAGATCACCAAAACAACTGAATCGGCAAATAAAAAAGGTGCTTTAGACACCAATGTCTTCGACGTTATACCGGGAGACGTTGGGAAAGAGCACTACAACTAGCCCCAAAGCTTCAGGCTTTGTAATTTTTCTCCCGATTAGTCTGGGTTTTGAACAGCAGGCCAGAGAAGATCACCCTGAGGTATCCAGGCAGTCACAATTGCTGTTAACTGCAGTCAAGAAAAAGTTAACTTAAGAAGCTCACCGGTCTTTTTTAGGGCCATTGGACGTCGAACTACCTTGCCAACAAATACATTAGAACTTAACAAAGTTGACAGGAAACAGCCTTTAGGGGTCACAAAAATTTTAAGCATGCCAATAGTCGCAAGAGGGTATATTGGAAAGAAAACTTCAAATGTATCTAATGAATACAATTTGAGGCGTCAAGAAACTGACACAGAAAATTTATAGAGATTGAAACAGCAGCGTCAAAATCGACAACTTAAGAGTCCATTACGTGAGAGATCAGCTTTTCATTGTACCCTCACAGCAATCTCTGAAATCTTTAAAGATCCTACTTCAGATTTTCAAACGAGTAGAAAATGTATTTGTGTTTTTGTGGCAATAAAAAATGTAAGGTTTAAGATCCAGGACTTTGTTGCTCTGGTAATAAAGTTGTGAGATATGAGAAAAAAATTTTTTTTTTAGTATGAATTTTTTGGGGGCTTAAAATCTTAACAGCTGTAAAAAATAGCCCTTTTCATGAATTACACGGGAGAAACTGTAAATCAACGGCTTCTCATGGCCACCGATTATTTTATGGCATAAAGAACGCACGGTACTTTTTAGCATAACTATTTTTTTGAATTCTTACACCTTCTTATTTGACCAAATAAACTATGTGGATTCCGAAAAAAAATGTTTTTAATAAGAAGATTTTTGTTCTGAGATGTGTCAGGAATATGTGTACAATTTCTAACTGAAAACGTTTTACATTACATGTCAACACGCTACGGTATTTTATTTAGTAAGTCTCGGGCGAAGCCAAGACGGGGGGTTGCTAGTTACTTAATAATCCATAGCTCCTACTGGCAGCTCTATGAAATAAAAATAAGTTGAACTATGACCAAAGTGCCTATTATCCAGTGACTGAGGGCTCCTAGTGGCCACTGAATTAAATAATGAAATATTAAATAATAACACAATCCCCTACAACCCAATGACCCGGGGCGCTTACTGGCTACTCTATGAAATAATAATAATATAATAGAATATAACGCAAGTGACTATTACCCAGTGACCCAGGGCGTATTTTTGTTACTTTATTAATTATAAAAAATGATAAACTACAACACAAGCACCTATCAACCACTGATCTGGGGCGCTCACTAGCTATTTTATGAAATAATCGTATGTTTATGAATAACACAAGTGCCTATCACCTAGTAACCTGGAGCGCTTACTCGCTGATCTATCAACTTATTAAATAGTTTATAATAATCCAAGTGCCTATTACCTGATAACCCGGGGCGCTAACTACCCACTCTATAGAATAAAAGTAGGTTTAACCACAACACAAGCGCTTGTCAACCAGTGACAACCCAGGGCGCTTACTAGCCACTGTATTAAATAATAAAATATTAATTAATAACACAAGCACCTATTACTCAATGACCTAGGGCACTCACTGGCCGTTCTTAAAAGTAATAATATAATAAAATACAACACAAGTGAAAATCACCCTGGAGTTAGAGGTTCTTTTTAACCACTTTTTTTAATAATAAAATAATAAATTGTAACACAAGCTCCTTCTACCTAATAAGATGAATCGCTTACTGGTGACTCTATTGAGTGATAATACGTAAATCTATAAGACAAGTTCCAAAGTAAATAATAGCACAATTGCCTATCACCTAATAACCTAAGGCACTTTTGGCCACTGTATTAAATAATAAAATGTAAAACTATAACACAAAGACCTATCATCCAATAACCCAGGGCGCTTACTGGTCACTCTATAAAATATTTATACGCTTAAGTATAACACAAACACCTGACAACCAATGACTTAAAACGCTTACTCGCCACTCTATATAATAGTAATATTTTAAAAAATAACGCAAGTGCCCATCATCCAGTGACCCAGGGCACTTATTGGTTTTTATATTTAATGATGAAAGATTAATCAATAACACAAACGCTTATTACTTTATAAACCAAGATGCTTACAAGGAACTGTATTAAATGGTAAGATATTAAATAATAACACAGACGCCTATCACCCGATGACTGGGGGCTTACTGGCTACTGTATTAAGTGATAAAATGTTAAACAATAACATAAGAGCCTGTTACACAACAATCCAGAGTGCTTACTGGCCCCTTCTTAAAATAATAATATGTTAAACGATAGCACAAGCTTCTATTTCCCAATCACCGAGAGCGCTTACTAGCCAATCTATAAAATAATATGAGGTTAAACTACAGAAGGATTAGCGACGCACGAAGTAGTGCACAGCGATGTTCTCCGAATATTCGGCTGGTGCTGCTCCCTTTTTCCAACTGATCGCCACCAATTGGGGTTTGCAGTCTCTTGAGAGGTACTCAGAGAATCTGAAAGACTACCCATTCGCAATTGTGCGAGACCTGCCTTGGGTCTGACTTCGGAAAAATCTAGACGCCCGTTGGTTCGTACCAGCTGTATTTCCAAGGAGACCCGAAGGTAAATATTATCGAGTCTCTATGATCAATACAGCTGGAGTCCAGGACAGACACTTTTGTTACAGCCATCAGCTGCCCCGACTCTTGATTAGTCATTCCGAATCCAACCGTTCGCAGACAGCTTTGATGATGGCCGCATCCACGGGGACACCTTGAGGCGGTGTGTCCGTCGGCTCCCGCCCAGAGCCGCGTCGTCTTCTATGAGTGAGTAGGGGTGCAAATCCCTAAGGCCAATTTTCATTTGGTCTCTCATACTCATCTTTCAATAGTTTCGTTTTGATTGCTTTTCTCTCTACACTCACGCAGGGCTCGCATTCTTCACAAAAGATTTGCAGAGCTCCGAGAAAGTGGAAAAGATTTCTTGACTTAACACGAAGTATTCGTTGCTCTCCAGCCACTTATCGTCCTTACCTTTCGCATGAATTGCTTTCGATTATCATGCGTTTCGGAGCAGCTCGTAAGTCTATGGTCAGAGGTATCCTTTTCCCCACAACCGCAGGCATCACTGTCCGTTAAGCTAAACAGGTACAGGTTTGCTTTAAAATTTCAATGGACAGTGAGCACCTGAGCGTTTGCGTGGTTTAATTCTAACCACCTCGTATCAAGTTGGTCTTTGACATTTTTGATGAACGAATACGTTACACGTCAATTCACCGAGCATTCAAAATTTTGGCACTCAGCCTGCCGGTCAAGTTTTGCCCCGTGTTCGATCCCTTACTTCGGACTCATTGTGAGGTCACCCAATCTCAGTGGAGAGAGACTTTCCGTATCGTCCGTTTTTCAGTTCACAATCTTAACGAAGTAACTCGACTGGCGGTGGTGTACTTAAGGCGACACATGCCTTTGCCTGGCGCTTCTGCGCTTCAGGTCTTGAGCTGAGACAAGCCCAGCTGTGATCGCAATTGGACCGTGGTCCTTATTTGTCCTCAGAAGGGTCATCTACTCTTCTAGTCTTGCGAAGGGCAATGCTACTCTCGTTGGAGTCCATGCGAGAGTCAGTCAGTTGCACCTTGCGCTTTCTCACTTTTATTCGCCATTCGCTCCTGCTTGTAATCACTGGCAGATTTTTACCTATCTGCTCTCATGGAAGCAAGAGTCGCGCTAAGTATCGGGTGTTTGACTAGAACAACCCGCTGCCCTCAATCGCAGTGTTCTTCATGCGCTTCGTTTTTTCTGGATAGGTTAAAGAGCCTCAGACTCTCAACCAGGTGGTCAAGTTCTGGTTCCGGGTCTCCTTTCATGCCACATTCTCCCACTCACGCCTTAGCTGAAGTCGTTGAAGCATGAGATTTTATTACCGTTCTTGAGAGAAAATGGCGCTCATTTTCCCTGGCTCGGGGTCACTCGGGCTTGCCACACCCATGCCGTCATTTTTGATGACCGCCCCCTGAGGATTCTGAAACGAGGACGCTTGCTCCCAAGCCAGCTCGTACAGGGATAACCACTTCACTTCACCTTTAGTCAATCAATTTTAGCAACATCACTTTAAACTAGGTAAAGCTAATCCTGATTTCGCCGCCATTGCGAGTCCCTTCACTGTTTGGGGCTCGCGGCGTTACCATTCAGCGTCACGCGGAGACATCAGGTTAGGCCCTTACCAAACATACAACATAGAACATGCTTCGCAGTGGTTGCGCTAAATAGGTTAAATTACAATAGAAGCGACCATTATCGAATGACTACCCAGGGCGCTCAGTGGCAACTGTATTGAATGAGTAAATAATAAGCTATAGCACAAACGCCAATTGCCCAGTGACTTAAGACGCTTACTGGCCATACTATTAAATAATAAAATGTTGAACTATAACACTAGTGCCTTATCCTTGATAATCCAGGGCTCCTACTCGCCACTGTATAGAATAATATTATGTTAAACTATAACGAAAAGTGACAATAGTAAGTGACTGGGGGCACTTACTGAGCTTTATGTTAAATAATAACAAAAAAGGCTATTATCCGTTGATCAAAGGCGGTTACTGGCGACTGTATGAAATGATAAAATATAAAATCCAAACACAAACTTTTATCACTGGGTGACCCAAAGCTCCTACTGGCCACCATATTGAATAGTAAAATGTTAAACTATAACACAAGCACCTATCATTCAGTGACCTGGGGCGCTTGCTCACCACTTAATAAATAATAAAATATTAATTATTAACACAAGCCCCTATCAGCTGATAAAGGTGGGCACTTATGTGACATGGTATCAAACAATAAAATATCAAATAATAACACAAACACCTATCACCCAATGACTGATGGCTTACTGGCCACTGTATTAAATGATAAAATATTAAATATTAAACACAATTGCCTATCACTTAGTGACCCAGGGTATTTACTGGCCAATATATAAAATAATAAAATTTAAAACTGTAACACAAGCGCCTAACACTCGTTGACCCGGAGTGCTTACTAGACTCTGTATTAAATAATAAAATGTTAAACTATAATACACGTGCCTATTACTTGTCAACCTGGAGCGCTTACTAGACTTTTTATTAAATAATAAAACGTTAAACTATAACACTAGCGCCTATTAATAGATGATCTAGGGCCTTTACTTGCTACTTAATAAGATAATAATATGTTAAAATATAACACACGGAACTTTTACTTAGTGATCTAGGGCGCTTTTTGACCACTTCATTGAATAAAAAAATGTTAAATCATAAGACAAGTGCTTATCTCCTGATGACCAAGGCGCTGACTGGCCCCTCTAGTAAATAATAAGATACTAATCAATAACACAACCACCTATCGCCGTTTAAACGGGGGCGCTTACTGGCCACTGTATTAAATGATAAAATAAAAATTAATATTACAATTGTCTGTTACAATCAGTTAAAGAAATATTGAACTATATTGAACTGTGAATTTGCAACTGATATGTCTTATAAAATTTTTTACGATGTACCAGAAATCAATTAATCCTGAAAAGCTTTTAAGGCACGTAAAATAAAAGAAATTTATGAGTTCTTATTACATCCTTTCCTTAAGAATTAAAATAATTTCTGGTAAAAATATAATTTTATAAGAACGATTCAGAATAATTTTGCTCAATGAGAATTTATAAATCTACTTTATTTTAAAAATTGTATGATTTTTACTTAATTATTACTTTCGAGATTTTATGGGTTTTTGGTATTTTTGATCGAGGTTATGATCGACTCGGGGTCAAAAGTCAAAGGTTCCCGCGAAGGGATCTTCGATAACGTGTTTCTTTGCAAAAAACGAAGTAAGGCAACTCTAGTTCATGCAAAGCTTTAACAGAACTACAGCTACTCATTTATCAGTTAATTATGATAAGCTCTTTCTCATAATAGAGGCTATCAATTTCCCATTCAAGACAATAATGATAATGAGCTATGCTACTATTAATTGAGCTAAAATAATTTTATATTGCGGTCAATGATATTTAAAAATGTTATAGATGCACTCGACATAACCCTTTCCAATCCTTTCTCTGTAAATCGAACGAGTTACATTTATTGACTGTACTTCATTGCCTATCAAACTAACTTTTGCAGAATCAGTGACTTAAATAATTATTTTCTCCAAAACTGTCCATTTTCAGGAGTTGTCCCTATATATGGTAACTTTTGATCATACGATCATCATCTACAACATATAATTATTTTAGCATATTTGACTGAGAACTGAAATTCCATTGAGTTGTTACGGGGTTGGAGCTTTAAAACTATTAAATCTTGTTTTGTTTTTATTCATGTCTCACAAGTCCTTCAAATAACTTTTACATAATTATGCATGTTTTTAAAGTCAAGAATGGGTGTACTGGTTAATGACATTCATTTGACACCTCTTTGGTCTTGCTTTGGTCTTGCAAATCACGCAACTGATGTACGGTTATAAAAAATTTTTCTGTTCAATATATTTTCTCTTTTTTATTTAAAGTTTTATCTATAATATTCCTTTGGATAGTGCAAAATTTGTTATAAATTAAATCTTTTTCAACGTTCAAAACATTTTTCAGTATGGAAGTTTGTTTTTCAGTATGGAAACTCAGCCACTGGTGTGACTCATAACTCCCATGAGTTAATACGATAGTTTGTTAGTTAGCTACAAGTACTTCAAATATTTGCACTTACCATGTTATAATATTAAATTATTATGGTGGGTATTAAATACCTAAAGCATCATGATTGTTGATTCGGATTATCAATATGTTTCATAGGTTAGTATTAAAGTTCAAATTTTGAAGATCGGCAAATGTTTAACAAAACGCGCGTCTTATTTTCTTCATTATCATATATCGCTAATAAAAAATAAGTATCGGTGGCTTGCGAGACTTTTGTTTTTTTGCGCGTTAAACTTCACTTTCCTTGGGGTTTTGGAACAGAACGGACGTGTCACGATATTAGCAATCTAACCTAAAGCTTTGAATCGTTATATTTTTTCCTTCGACGTCTCATCGTCATCGATGAAAAAGTTTCTACCGTCTCCCAACGAGATCAAACGAGGGTGCTCACTACACTTCAACATCGTCTCCCCGCGAGACTCAAATTATTTCGTGGCGACGAAAATGTGGTCCTGCCTGGCCAGCAGACCCGAGAAAGCCGAGCGCCAGCTCGCATAACCAGACTCTCCCCCTTGAAAAGCTTTCGAAGCTCACGACTTTAAGGTACATTTTCACCTCATGCAACATACACATATTCACATACATACTCACAAGAGTGATCGCTGTATCGGTTATTATTAACGACTGTATCACATTTTTGTATATTAACACGAACAATAAAACAGGTTTTTTACCGAAAGGTTTTTTCCTGTAATGAACATCATTTATTTACATCACTACTAACAACTCATAAAATAACCAATAAACAATAATAATATTGAGAGCGACGCTTACCCCTAAGGTCTTACTCTCATTGCGACATAAAAATTGAAATTGAAATAGTCGCCCACGCTACATTTTTTGGTGCCTCCTGTGAGGTATGAGCCACAACACGAGCTGAGGATATCGGTGTTCCGGTCACACTTCGTTGCGCACTGCTGCGGCTCAACAACATCATCGCCTATCAGTCTCGCGGACGCGAGATATCCTGCGATCAACACCGTCATATTCACTCGCCAACGCCACGCACCACGCCACTCCTTTCCTCCATCGGTGGATCGCCTCGCTATCCTTCAGCACAGCTTTCAACAACGACCTTGATACAAGAGATAAGTCCTTTATCCCTATAAGCATATACTTTCTCGCATTGCCATTTTTTCCTGTACTCTTGTGTCCGTCTGAAAATTTTGTTCGGTATCCTAACCTTGTGCCCTTACTAGTCATTTGTACATTACGCCACTCGCGTCATTAGTGTTTTTAATAATATAACCTAGCGTTCAATAACTTTTGTTCGCGAAGATGGCTCAAGCAAAGCGCGTCGCGCTTATTTTGCAAAAAGGGGTTTCATTCAACAATCAGCTGCTAGAGACCAAAACCGCGCTTGATAACGAGTAGGTTTCCGCAAATGATGCTGCTCTACGTCTAGAGCTTTTAACAGATTCATTGAGAAAATACGAAGACTATCATGATGAATTGGCATCATTGGAGCCAGAGCACGATCGTCTTGGTGAGTTGGCGGGCTGGCGAGGAGGGTTTTTCCAGGTCGCCAGTCGGCTTCAGGTACTGCGGCCTCCTCCTCCGGTTGATCCTTCCTTTGCCGCGCTAGCTAATTCAACCTTTGCCGAAAAGACTAAGCTTCCAAAGCTTCCGGTAACTGAGATACCTTTATTCAACGGAAATGTTGATGGCTGGCTTTCTTTTAAAAATGCTTTCAAATCAATTATAAGTTCTCGCACAGATATTGACGATGTTACAAAATTGACTTATTTAAAAAGCGCAATGCGTAGTGAAGCTCTTACTAAAATTGGTCCTTTATCCTTGTCAGCAGAAAATTACCCAAAGGCTTGGAAGCTTCTTTCCGACTCTTACGAGAGAAAGCGCGTACTGGTTTCCAAGCATCTGGATGCCCTGATCGACCTAACGCATTTACAAAAGGCTACTTCTGCCGTTCTATCGGCTCTAGCAGACACAGTAGAGCAGCATCTCACCGCTTTGGACGCGTTAAAAATTGATGGGAGGACGCGTCAGCTTATTCGAGTAACTGAAAGGGCTCTCCCTGCTTCCACTCGCAATAGATGGGAGGAATCTTTGACCCTCGATGAGCTTCTGGATTTAAAAAAGTTACTTGGGTATATTCATGAATCAGCTTTCCGGATTAGCGTCATAGAATCCACATCTAAGAATTCTGATCATGGGCAAAAGCGCGTGTTCGAGCAAACAAATTCTCATACGAGAAAATTTCAACGCAAAGAAGTAGACGCTCGCGCTTTAACTACAAGCTTAAAAAGCTCTTGCGTTTGTTGCGGTTCCGAACATCTTCTTTTTAGATGCCCCTCGTTCAACAAACTCAATGTTAATCAACGATGGTCCCTCGTAAAAGAAAAAAGATTGTGCTTTAATTGTCTGCGTTCTCATGCAGGAGCTTGCTCCTCTAGCTCTTGTAAAAAATGTAACAAAAAACATCATACATCATTGGACAATGATTTTCAAACTAACGCAATGTCGAATGCAGCTACTACCTCGATCGCTCCCTCTAATGATAAACTTCCCCCGAAGCGTAATGATTGACAAGCAGAGAAAGTGTTGAATACCGATGCGAGTGATGTGCGATCTCAGCTCATGACTACTGCTGTGGTGTTCGTTTTGAATGCACAAAGCAATTTTATTCGAGCTCGCGCGCTACTTGACACTTGTGCGACCGTAAATTTAATATCAACTAAATTAGCCAACTCTTTAAGTCTACCTTTAGAAAACTGTTCTGTAACGATAGGAGCGATAAATGAATTGAATACAGAGTGTCGTCAATGCGTAAAAATCAAAATTAAATCCGTTTATAATAATTTTTCTAAAAATCTTACATGTTTAATTATTCCACAAATTGCTGGATTGGTGCCATCAAAAAAATTTCCTCGTGATTTAGTCAAGCTACCGAGTGGTATGCAACTTGCGGATCCACAATTTCACATGCCGCATTGTGTTGATTTATTAATCGGCTCGGGCATTACTCTATCTTTGTTTTCTATTGGACAAATAAAGCTTACTCCTAATCCGTGTGATATTTATGCGCAGATGTCGTTGCTAGGTTGGATTATCGCAGGACGATTACATAACAAGTGTATTAAACAACTCTCAACTTGTAATTATACTGTTTTAAAAACCGATTATGTACAGAAAGAACAGCTTGAAGATCTATCCCGAATTATGAATAGATTCTGGGAGGTAGAAGATGTTCCTCGCAAAAAAGATGTTAAGAAAGCTGAGGAGTCTTTAATCGAAGCCCATTATATTAAAAATACGACTCAAGAAGCTAATGGGCGGTACGTTGTTCGTTTGCCTTTTCGCGCAGGGGTGGAAGATTTAAGCGACTCAAAAACTACGGCTTTAAGGCAATTTTATTCACTCGAACGACGATTGAATTCAAATCCCGAACTTAAGACTGAATATTTTCGAGTAATGCAAGATTACATTGACCAGGGGCATATGTCGGTTGTTAAAAACGAAAGTGAGGTCAGTTATTTTATGTCGCAGCATCTGGTGTTCAAACCATTTAGCACAACTACTAAAGTACGAGCCGTATTCAACGCTTCAAGTAAAACTAATAAGGGGGTTTCACTGAACGACGTGCTTATGGTAGGTCCGACAATTCAGGAAAAACTTTTTTATCATCTACTTAGATTTCGAACATACGTTTATGTTATTACAGCTGACATCACGCAAATGTATCGACAGATATTGGTAGACTCTCGCGATCAAAAATATCAATGTATATTTTGGTACAACAAGGACGGGCAGATTAAACCCTTTGAAATGAACACCGTAACTTTCGGTAACGCCTCCGCGGCATTTTTATCTATTCGTACAGTGCAAAAATTATCAGACGATGAAGGCGCGAAATTTCCTTTGGCTGAATCAATTTTAAAGCATCATTTTTACGTTGACGATCTTATAACTGGTACAAATTCTTTCGAAGAAATACGCATGATACGTTAGCAAGTCACCGGTTTACTGGCTCTCGCTGGTTTTGATATCAGAAAATGGATTTCTAAAGAAACTAATGCATTTAATAGCGAGGACGAAAAAGTTTTTCACGAGGATCAAAATCAAAATTCTACTTCGGACACAAAAACTCTTGGAATTGCTTGGAGCTGAAAATACGATGTGTTTGTATTTTCAGTGAAACCGGTAAATTCTCTTCAAAAAATTACAAAGCGATTCATACTTTCAGAAATCGCTAAAATTTTCGACCCGTTAGGATTATTAGGCCCAGTAGTGTTTGGAGCAAAAGTTATTATGCAAAAATGTTGGCGCACGCAGATTGGTTGGGACGAATCGGTTCCCCACGAATTGCATACGTCATGGACTACTTTCGCTAATCAAATCGGGCTAATACAAAATTTTAGAGTCGAGCGAAAAATAGTTATCGATAAGTATGACCGCGTAGATATCATCGGTTTCGGCGACGCTAGAAAATTAGGTTACGGCGTTTGTCTATACGTCAGATCGGTAGATACGTCCGGTAAAGTCTTGGTTAGATTAGCATGCGCCAAATCACGCGTAGCACCTATTAAAGGTTCCTTTACCATCCCGCGTTTGGAACTCTGCGGCGCGCTACTCCTTGCAAGACTCTACAGAGAGAGCTGTGAAGCGTTTGAGTTTCCGATTCAAAGCGTCATTTTCTGGTGAGATTCTACCATCGTTCTTTACAAGCTTAGAAAATCGCCTCGTGATCTTGATGTTTTTGATGCTAATCGAATTGGGAAAATTCAAACACTTGTTGGCGGAGTAGAGTGGCGGCACGTGCGATCGGCTGATAATCCTGCCGATGCTCTGTCTCGCGGTCAAACACCTTCAGAATTTTTGCGCAATTCGACCTGGCTTTCTGGTCCAAAATGGCTCGTTTAACACGAATCATTTTGGCCCGAGAGCGTTATTATTGCATCGCCTATTTCTCCTACACGTAGCATCTGTTTAATGACCATGACCCGCTGCGATTTGTTTTTAAGATTTTCCGACTTTTATCGTTTAACCAGATTCGTGGCACGATGTCTGCGTTTTAAAAATTTAAATCGTAAGTTTCGCGGTAAGACTATCGATGTGGAAGAAAAGCTGGGGGCAGAAAAAACAATTTTACGACTCATACAATCAGAGCGGTTTTCAACGGAGATAAATTTACTTAAAGAAGGGAAAGAATCACGTTTAAAGTATTTCAATCCTTTTATTGACCCAGACGGTCTTTTACGTGTAGGTGGACGGTTGCGGAACTCCTCCGTCTCAGACGATCACAAATATCCGATACTCTTACCGTCGAAACATCAAATAGTCGATCTGATCATTCGAAAAATACACGCGTCAAACGGACATTTAGGTTTCCAATCTACGTTGAGTTTTCTCAGACACAAATATTGGATCTTGGACGGAAAAGATCAGGTGCGCAGGATAGTGCAGCGTTGCGTTACTTGTCTCCGTCATTAACCTAAATTAATTCAGGCCAAGATGGGCGGTTTGCCTGAGTCTCGAGTCAACGCGGCACCGGCGTTCAGCAAAGTCGGCACTGATTTTTTCGTTCCAGTCTTTATAAATGAGAAAAAACATCGAAATCGCAGTAAATTAAAGGCCTACGGTTGTGTATTTATTTGTATGAGCTCCAAAGCCGTACATATTGAAATCATTACTGATCTCACGAACGAAGGGTTTCTCGGCGGTTTCAGACGTTTTATAGCCCGTCGAGAAATTCCTTCCCACGTCTACTCCGACAACGGAACAAACTACGTCGGAGCAAACAACCAATTAAAAAGTCTCTATGACTTTTTGAAATCTGATGCTTTGAAACGTTATATTCATGACCACGCAGTTCAAAAAAACATTATCTGACATTATTCCCCCTTTGTCCCCTAATTTCGGTGGGATTTGGGAATCGACGGTAAAACTTTTTAAACATCATTTAAATCGTGTCATTAGTAATAAATTACTAACGTATAAGGAATATAACACCTTAGCGGCCGAAATCAAAGGTATTTTGAATTCTCGGCCCATTTGTACACTATCTTCAGATCCCAACGATCCTTTAGCACTTACTCCTGCACATTTATTAATAAAGAGATCCATTTCCCTATTGCCTACTAATGATTTCGACGGCATTTCAGATAATCATTTGTCCTCTTGGAATTTCATATCCAGAGCTAGAGAGGATTTTTGGAAAAGATGGCATATTGAATATTTGAGCGAGCTTCAGAAGAGACAAAAGTGGCAGGGAGAAAAGGGAGAAATGAAGATGGACTCCGTCGTCCTTTTATTGAAAAAAAAAATTCCTTGCGCTAGATAAAGGCTGGGCGTAGTCGTTGGGATTCACCCTGGAGAGGATGGCGTGGTGCGAGTGGCTTCAGTGAAAACGATTAACGGCATATACAAGCGAAATATTTCGCACCTTTGTTCTTTGCTAGAAGAAGGACGTAGCGTTCCATAAAGAAATTGTTTTTCATTCAACTTCTTTTTTAAAATTCTCTATCTTGAAAACATTCATTTATTAATGCATCACTGTATAAATTTGTTATTCGCGTTTTTTTTTTTTTTTTTTGCACTTTTAACATTCATATGCATTGTTCTTTCCTAAATTTGTAATTACTCAATGAATTATAATTAGAGTCTGAATTATTTCCAAAAAATGTTGTGCTCATGTTTGTTTAATTTTAAGCATACTTAAGAGACATTTACATTTACCCAAATCAATATTACACACCACTTTGCTCATCCTATTGTTTCGCAAACGCGGGGGAGTATGTTTCATAGGTTAGTATAGATGTTCGAATTTTGAAGATCGGCAAATGTTTAACAAAACGCGCGTCTTATTTTCTTCATCATCATATATCGCTAATAAAAAATAAGTATCGGTGGCTTGCGAGACTTTTATTTTTTTGCGCGTTAAACTTCACTTTCCTTGGGGTTTCGGAACAGAAAGGACGTGTCACGATATTAGCAATCTAACCTAGAGCTTTGGATCGTTATATTTTTTCCTTCGACGTCTCATCGTCATCGACGAAAAAGTTTCTACCGTCTCCCAACGAGATCAAACGAGGGTGCTCACTACACTTCAACATCGTCTCCCCGCGAGACTCAAATTATTTCGTGGCGACGAAAGTGCGGTCCTGCCTGGCCAGCAGACCCGAGAAAGCCGAGCGCCAGCTCGCATAACCAGACTCTCCCCCTTGAAAAGCTTTCGAAGCTCACGACTTTAAGGTACATTTTCACCTCATGCAACATACACATATTCACATACATACTTACAAGAGCGATCGCTGTATCAGTTATTATTAACGACTGTATTACATTCTTGTATATTAACACGAACAATAAAACAGGTTTTTTACCGAAAGGTTTTTTTCTGTAATGAACATCTTTTATTTACATCACTACTAACAACTCATAAAATAACCAATAAACAATAATAATATTGAGAGCGACGCTTACCCCTAAGGTCTTACTCTCATTGTGACATAAAAATTGAAATTTAAATAGTCGCCCACGCTACAAATATTTCAGTATAATTTCAAGTTAAATACTGTGTATGGTTATTTTTGATTATTGTTTTCATTGAAATAACAATAACTTTTTTTGTATTAAATAGTGTCTGACTTTTAAGCTATTAAACATAACTTCTAACCATCCGAAGTTTTAAAATAAAAGTAAACATAAAAATTACAAATCAATAATTAGCATTTTTCATGACTTTCAAGTTGATTATTTTCTAAATTAGGATCCCTAATGCTTATTGTCATTTTTTTCCCCAAATTTTTTTTGCTGTTTTAATTTCAAAAATAATTATTGAAGATGCAAAAAATTCAATTATGTTCTGTGGACCTCAAAACTTTTTCAATATTTTTTATCAGAATGTATTTTTTAACAGAATGTAGTAACATCTCCCTTATATGTTTGAAAATATTATTAAAATTAAAAAATGATCCTGCTATAAGTGAAAGAGATAAAAGAAAAGTGACTTAACTTTCAAAACTATAACTATCGTCGTTTCTTCTTCCACAGCGTTGGTGTGTAAAACATGTTTAGTATCAAAACTTAATAAGCAAATATAAAATAAGAAAAAAATTAAAGGTTCCACATTCATATACGGGAGGAACTTTATTTATTGAATAATTTTCAAAATCCTAATTACAATATATTTTGCCTTTATCTTTCACAAGTGCATACCCACAGATACACACCAGTTATTTTGACCAATTGTCATCCTGTATTACTATCCCATAAATATCTGTTATTATATTTGTATTTATTATAAATAAAATTTAAGCAGTTGTTATGTTTTCAAATCCTTGAATATTATCGTTACATTCCGTAAAGTCATGATAATTTATCATACTTGAACTTTTAAAATAGCCTATAAGTTTTATATGAAATATGATATCTAAAAGTGTTTTCATGATGTACACTTTTAAATACTATTGTCTGTAGGTGGATATCTGCTTTTTATTTTTTAATTCTATTAAGGTTGTTACGGGGTGCTGCTGACGTGCAGTAGCGAGGTGGACTTGACAACCTCGACCGGGCCTGTGTTGCCTGGGTACCCCCGGCGACACCTCTGATAAACTTTATACGTGGGTCTCACTCTCCAAGACAACGCAGGTGACGAGTATCGCGGCAACCTTGCACGTCATCGCCTCTTGCGACGACTTTAATACGACATATGGGAATGGGCACACACAAAAGGAATCACTCGGGATCAAGTTTAGAATAAAAAGATATATTCAATTAATTAAAAAGGATTACACTTCGTGTTCGCGGGTATCAGTGTAGTTCTCGCACATCGAGCGCGCTTGCTCGACGTGCTCGTGGCGTGAAAACGCGAACCGGGCAGACCTACGCGGGCTAATCTAGGGCCGCTGCCCTTTACAACAGACTGCCTGTTGGCAGGTACTTACGCGGGGCGGGGAGGTCGCTCCTCGTAGATGCCTTGGATAGGCGAGCTAAGCGCAGTTGGCGTGAGCTCGCAGAGGCCAGTATGACGATCGGCCTCGTCCTCGCCGAGAGGCTCAATGGCCAGCCGCGGAGTCGTTCCTACTTGGAATCTGAGGCTTCGTTGAAAGGCCTCGATTAGCTCGATCCTCTCCTGCTCATCGGTGACGTGCCTAAGACGTCTAATAAGACCGCCCAGGCTAAGTGGTGTTGCCTCCATCTCTGTTACAATACTGCCCCCAGAAAATGAAAGAAACAAAAAGTGGAGAAAAAGAAGAAAATACAATTAGTTGAGATGGAGGCGCTTACAAAATTTAATTTTTTCTATTCTACGGGGCCGCAGCCATCGCATATTGCTCGACAATTGACCCCTCGTTGGGTCGCATGTTCGGACGTCATTGCGTGGTCTGCCTTCAATCGCAGGCGTCTTAGCCGCGTCTTAGCCGCGGTGGATGGACACCATGGTTGCTTTTCGCGGGCGGCCTCGCTTTGGCCTGGCTAATCCGGCAGCCTCGCTTACATCAGATGTATTTGCTAAAGGCGGGTCGCGCTTCGCCTGTTCGCCGCTTTCCAACGGTGGTTAAGGAGTGCTAGCCACTTCTTCTTCGGACCCCGAATCTTCAGGAGGGTCTTCTCCCACCGTCGCTGCGGGTCTGCTCACGTAGGGCTCCAGCTGCCTCACGTGAATAGGGCCTGATTGCGTGCCTTCCTCGGATTCCAACTCGTACGTGTTGGAACCCAATGCCCTCTGGACGGTAAAGGGGCCGGCGTACCTTGGGGCCAATTTCGCTGCCACGCCTTGCGTTGCCGAGGACAAGACGTGGTTCTCTCACCATACCTGGTCACCAGGAGCGTAGACCACGTCGTGATGCTGGGCATTGTACTGCCGAGTGGCATTGGCCTGTGCCTTATCGCTTCGCTGATTTGCTTCTACGGGCAGCATCGGCAGACGCTCCATGCGCTGCTTTCAGCTCTCTTTTGCCCATTCTCTAGGCGTTACTGTGTCATCGAATCGACCTGTCAGCGCATCGCACCTGGGGCGTACGGTTCTCTACCGCTGTTAAGCATCGCGGGGGAGAAGCCTGTGGAAGCATGCCTCTGTGTGTTGTGAGCGAACACATGTTTGGGCAGCTTCTCGTCCCATGACCTATAATTGGCTTCGACAAAAGCTCGAATCATGGTCTTGATGGTGCGGTTCAAACGTTCAACTGGGTTTGCCTGCAGGTGATACGGCGGCGTAAGCATGTACCCTATGTTCAGGCTCTCCAAAAACCCACCAAAGATTTTGTTTTAGAACTTGGTGCCGTTATTCGTCAACAACGCTTCCGGGGTACCATGTCAACAGATGACGCGCTCTCTCAGTGCGCTCACAACAGCCTTCCCATTGGCTCGCCGTAGCGGTACGACTTCGGCCCACCTCGTAAATAGATCCTCGATCACGAGGATGTATTCGTGGCCGTGCGTTGTCTTTGGTAGGGGGCCCATCATGTCAGTGGCTACTACTTGCCATAGAGCAGTGATGATCCTCCACCTCATAAGTCCTGGAGGTAGCCTCTGATCCACATTGGTTTGTTGGCAAACCAAGCAGCTCCGCACGTAACGGGCAACATCCTGGTAGTATCCCGGCCAGTAGTACAACCGGGAGATACGCACGAACATCTTTTCGCGACCAAGATGGCTGGTAGATAGAGTATCATGACACTCCTGAAGCACTTGGTCTTGCTGGCTTTTAGGTACCACCATCTTTCAGGCTTCCATGTCACCGAGAGTTTCATCAACCGTGGAATCGGGGCGATATGCATACAGGTATCCCCCGATGATTTTACATCGCGGTTGACCCCGTGGGTAGTCCCGTAGCTTCTGTATCATCTCCTGGTTCCAAGGATCTCCAGCCGGGGGTTCCCACATGAGCGCTGCCACAGCGCCACTCTCATCATCCTCATACAGTCGTGACAGGGCATCAGGTACGCAATTTTGCGTCCCTTTCCGGTGTTCAACCTCGAAGCCATGGCTTTGAAGTTCCATGGCCCATCTTGAAAGTCGTCCAGTCGGGTTGTTAATACTAACCAACTACCGGAGACTGCTATGATCGGTTACAACCTTAAAGCGTGTCCCTTCGATATAGGGGCGGAATTTTCACGTCACCCATAAGACCGCGAGGCATTCTCGTTTTGTCACACTATAATTGCGCTCAGCCGGAGTCATCGAACGGCTTGCAAACTCCAGAACTCTTTCCTGCCCGTTGACTATCTGGGACAATACGGCGCCTAGTCTGGAGTCGCTGGCGTCCATTTGCACCACGTACGGACTTTTGGGGTCGGGTCGTTGTAACACTACCGAGGACGTCAGCAAAGCCTTTGTCTGTTCGAAGGATCGTTGCTGTTCATCTTTCCAGTCGAACGGCTGATCCTTACGCAACAGCCTGTTGATCGGTTCTACTACCGTCGAATAGTTTGGCAGGAACTTCCGGTACCATGAAAACATGCCTAGGAATCGCCTAAGTTGTTTCAGATTCTTCGGAGCCGGAAATGCCGTAATTGGTTCCAATTGAGCCGGATTCGGTCGTAAACCATCTTGGTTTACGAGGACGCCGAGGTATCTCACCTCGAGTTGACAGAACTTACTCTTTCCTCGCTTAAGAGTGAGTCCTGCTTCGCGCACACGTTTTAGCACATGCTTTAGCTACTTGAGATGCTCCTCAAATGTCTCTGTGACAATTATTGTGTCATCGAGGTAGGCATAGGCATAGGGCTCGAGCTCCGGCCCAATGATGCTGTCGATTAGCCGCTGAAACGTCACCGGCGCATTACTCAGGCCAAACGGTAGCCGTCGGAACTGAAAGAGTCCCTAGCCTGGTACGGTGAATGCTGTCACCGGCTTAGCTTTCTCGGCTAGTGGTATCTGATGGTACGCGCTGCTGAGATCAAGAGTTAAGATGAAACGTGCTTTTATCAGCTTGCGAAGGATGGTATCCATATATGGCAATGGGTACGCGTCGGGGGTTGTCACTACGTTTACCTTCCAGTAATCGACGCAAAAACGATACTTCCCATCCTTCTTGCCTATTATCATCACGGGGCTTGCCCAGCCACAATTGGATGGCTCAATCACGCCACTTTCAAGCATCTTACTCACGTGGGCGTGGATTACCTCCTGGATCTTGTCCAATACTGGGTAGCACTTCTGCTTGATGGGTCGCGAGGTCGTGACCTCAATCTCGTGGTCGACCCACGTAGTGCATCCTAAGGGAGCTTCACGTTCCACGTAGCGGTCCAGGAGGATCTGCAATTCCTCTTGTTGTCTGGACGAGATTTCGTCCAGCCCGACGGCAGCGAGTCGGACCTTACCGGTCGCCGCCACGCCCGCTACCTCTAGAGGGACCTTGGTACCTGTTCCTTTCAGCACCAGGACTCTATCAACAGGGTCATGGACGGTCCCAAAAGCATTAATAAAGTTAGTCCCGACGTAGCAGTCAGTGTCTTACTCGGGCAACGCTATGACGTCTACGTCCCGTTTCACCCCTCCCAACTCGAAGGGTAGGGTGACGAAGCCTAAGGTGCATGACGGTCGTCCAATACCCATAGCCGCGCTTACTAGCGTGGGGAGTAGCTGCCGACGACAGGAATTGGCTATCTGGAGCCTGACTGCTCGCATGACCATGTGCGTAGCGCCAGGGTCGTATAGCGCTCGCAGCTTGTACCTGGCTACTTCAAGCTTTAGCCACCACCGGCGCGCGTCCTCCGATGTAACCGCGGCCTGTGAGGGTTGAGTAGAGGAAGGCAGCATAATACCCTCGTTTACGTCTGCCTCCTCTCGTTTTCCTGCCTTTTATTTGGGCAGTCCCGCGCATAGTGACCAAGATGGTTACACTGATAGCAGCGCGACTGCGACTCCTGCGAGGGAGACCTGTCTCTCCGGGTGCCAGACTTTTTCGTGCCTGACCCCTCGTTCGGATTTCGCCTTGGTGAGCGCGAGCACGAATCTCGGCGTCTATTCACCTTGGGCGAAGGAGGCATGGGTGATCGTTGCCCCTGTTGACGGGGCCCATTTGAAGTGCGAGAACTCTGCTTTGGCTCATTAGCATATTTAGCCAGGCCTGTTCGACGCTTCTCGACGTAGAGAAAGTCAAACAGCAGCTTTAGCATGTTTTCGTCCATTTCCGAATTTCTGACTTTTTTCTTGATCAGCTTATCGACTATTTCTGCCGAGTACTCATCCATCACGTCGAACCCCGAAATTTTTGGAGGATTAGCCAGTTTCTTTGGCAGCTCCTCAATTGCCTTTCGAAGGGCAGCTTGCTCGTTTCAGATAGCCGCTATTTCCTGAACGCCAGCGCTCAAAGGTTGGGCTTCGCTTATATCCGCAACCCTGGGCTGTTTCTTGGCCTCAGTAGCCTTAGCCTTGGGCTTATATGCCGGTTCTGGCAGGTATAAATTTCCGGTGGGGGTGGCTCACGGAACACACTCCTGAGTTCCAGGAGGCGTTCAGCCTCAGTGGCCCTTCGCAGCAGCAGCTCTGCCATGCTGTAAGCCTCGTCTCGTCGGATTCGATCCTGTAACTCAGGACGCATATTCCTGTGGAATAGGTCCAACTGACGTTCGACTGGCCACGGAGATTGATTTCGCCGCACGATATTCTTAATCTGCATTAAGAAATTTTGTATGGGCTCACCAGCGTACTGGGTACCCATTTGCGCATCCGAGATTAAGTGGCGTTGCACTTCTTTGCCTAAGCCATACCACTCCTGTTCTGTGGCTACAAAATCAGCCCAGCTGATTCACTGGTCGCATTCGTTGCGAAACCACGTCACTGCGATGCCAGTCATGAGCACTGGCAGAGCTTGAAAAAGCTCTGCTTCCGTAAACCCTGAAGTTGTGCGGCACTCCGTAATGCGCGTGAGGAAGGAGTCAAAGTTGTCGTGACTTTCCCCCGTGAACTTTACGTTCCATCGCCGGACAATTTGTCCTAAGTCACGGCATTCGGGGTTGGCGTACGACCTACCTGACCCTGACTGTCTTTCCACCGAGGGCGGGAGACTCCCCCCCCGACCAGGCTGGACGTGTGGGGCCAACTGGTGCAGCCGAACGCGGGGGCAGGTTGAAGTACGACGGGTGTATTGACGCGCTCACCGCTTACGTGTGTGCCCACGTCGTGAACGTTTTCGTTTGCGTTGTATGCGCCGGTGGCGCAATCGGGTACCCACTCCTTTGTGGGTAGCTTACCGATGACGTGTATGCGCTAGTTGCTGCGCATGATGGGCATATCGCTTGTATCCAGCTGACTGTATTTGGTGGCCATACGTGTCCCATTGTCGTGGGTGTCGGTGGCGCTAGAATGTGTGCCGATGCCAACGCTAAGCCAACGTTGTATTGACTGCTTCCGAATGGTGTAGCCTGTGGACCTGCGAGATTCGCAAACGCTTGTTCGCCAAATATAGTTTTGCGCCTTTTTGCCGTCACGTTGTCGCTTGGAGATGTCACATTCCTCCTTTGTGGCTGATTCTGGTTTGATGCCACAGCCGAACTTATTCGCGTTAAGTTCGCGATCTTTTCATTGGCTTTTAATAGCCTATCGTGCAGCCATCTATTCTCTCTTTCGAGAGCTTTCTCTGACTGAGCTACTTTACTTTCGTCCGAGTTCCTGATAGGCAAGGACGTATTGATGAGGAACTCATCTTCGTTCGTCACCAATGTCGGAACATCCAGGGTTTCAGCCTGCGTGTCTATCATTGCCGCTGTCGTTGTGGTTTTGAGGAGGTTATTCACCTCATCACTGTCCCGCTTTATTTGTAGCGGGTGTATGCTGGCCGATCGCTTGTTTATTTTCTCAAACTCCTCGCAGGCTTTTGCTATCATGAGGTGACGAGCCTCCATCCGTCGTATTATGGCATCGTTGATATCCTCCGCTGGCTCAAAATCTTTGGGGACGTATTTTCCCGTAAGCCACTGGTACAGGCGGTGAGCCCTGACTTCATTGCTGCCAGTCGTTAGCAGCTCGAGGTTATTTAAAAAATTTATTTCCAGGTCATTTTTATTAATGACCTGATAAATTTGTTTACCGCATCCGCTTCCTCCTGTAGTATCGATGCCATAATTCTTTTAATTCTAAGTGCGCGCTACACAATAAAAACTTTTGGCAGTGAGTGTACTGTGCCGCACGCAGAGATTAGCTAGGGAGAGAGAGCTGACAGGTAGGGGGAATTTGCGTCAAAGCGTTAGTTGGACGCAACTTTCCACCTTAATTAATGCCTTAAGGCTTTAAATTAAATCAATAATTTATTATAGCCTTTTATTCCAAGCTGTCAGTTGCAGGGAAATCAACTCCCTCAACTCTCTCTTGTGTGTGTGTATGTGTGTGGTACAATGTTAAATACAATTATGATTAGTGTACCTGCACCCGTACACTACTGCCAGTGTGCTCTTTGCACTACGAGTCGCGAGAAGCCAACAGCCGTGTATACCTATATACCGGCGTATACGCGCTGTGTGCTCTACTTGCGCTGTAGATCAGCGTTACTCGTCTGTGAAACTCAGATTTCATAGGCTTAGCTTGTTGGCCATCGGAAATAATATTTGGTCTCGAAATATTATTTCCCTTCTCGCTTGCACTCGTATACAAAAACTTTGAGTGCTGAAAGTCAGCAACGACTCAAAATTGTCGCGTAAACAAAGCCGCTGCTTTGTTTACACGCGTGACCTATACGAGTCTGCCGGTGTCTCTTACGGGAGTTATACCCGTTCTCCTCGCTATATACGCGATCTGTTGTGTTTTTGTTTTGCTGTAGCTACTGCTACAGCACCTATTCTACTATTGCTTTAAATATAGCAATAGTATTTGTCGTCTACCTTGTAGACGACGTCGCGCAATACCTAACCGTGGGTTTTTTATGTCGAGCGCCAATGTTACGGGGTGCTGCCGACGCGGAGTAGCGAGGCTGACTTGACAACCTTGACCGAACCTGTGTTGCCCGGGTGCCCCCGGTGACACCTCCGATAAACTTTATACGCGGGTCTCGCTCTCCGAGACACCGCAGGTGACGAGTATTGCGGCGACCTTGCACGTCGTCGCCTTTCGCGACGACTTTAATACGACACACGGGAATCGGGCACACACAAAAGAAATTACTCGGGATCAAGTTTAAAATAAAAAGATATATTTAATTAATTAAAAAGAATTACACTTCGTGTTCGCGGGTGTCAGTGTAGTTCTCGAACGTTGAGCGCGCTTTCTCGACGTGCTCGCGGCGCGAAAACGCGAACCGGGCAGACCTACGCGGGCTAATCTAGGGCCGCTGCCCTTTACAACAGACTGCTTGTTGGCAGGTACTTACGTTGGGCGGGGAGGTCACTCCTCGTAGATGCCTTGGATAGGCGAGCTAAGCGCAGTTGGCGTGAGCTTGCAGAGGCCAGTAGGTGTCCCTACTGGCTGCGTGTGGAGATCAAGGTCGTCAGACCTGACCTAGGTCCAACCTTGCCAACGGGTTCAGGAGACGGGTCACAGCACCAACACTTTCCGTGGCGTCGACTTAACTCCACAACTTCACACACCAAGACAACAACAAAAAAAAATAAAAGGAGACGGCAAAGAAGGAAAAACTCGCTTCACGTGCGTTCGCTGGCCCAAGCTAATCTACCGCTCTTTCGGCCTCTTCTCCCATTCCCCTACTTTCTTACTTAGGCCCTTTTTTACTCTTTCCCCCTTTTCCTGCTTCCCTACCTGTCCTAGCCTACTAATGCGGCCTAATGGTGGGGCACCGTTACAAGGTATGAAATCATAAGTGCCATGATAAGCCTTGCAACGTTTGGCAAAAAGTTAGGAAGCGTACACATTCGGAAAATCTACAAACTTATAAACATTTTAATAAAGAGCAGTATGAACACTGCGAAGAGATCTATTACAAAAAAATCAAGGTATTGAATTAGTTTAGTCAAGTAGTTTTTATATACATGAAAATAAATTTTTTTAGAATTCATTTTCCAATAACCTTAGCCTACGTCTATGTTTAACTACGTTAATCTATCAGCTGTAATATATTCTATTTATCAAATGATCCATGCGACATTTACAAATAACATCGTCATCACGCTGCTCTTCATCCAAACGTCGAACTTTATGAAAATTGATTTTTATAATTGGATTTGTAATAATTAAATGCAAGAATTCTGATGTTCTAATATTTCAAAATATATGCGCATCTTATAGCTCATTATACGGTACAGTGTTTAACTGATCGTTGAGCTCCAAATTTTTAACGAGTTTTCGAAGCCTCCATATGACGTTTAACTTATTAAAATACCCCAACATTCTAATATATTCGAAAGACATCTGAATAAAATCAAGCTTAAATAGATATTTATATATCACATGATACGCTTCAACTTTTCAATTTTGTTACCGATCAGGGTATCATTTTATCAATTAATAATTATTAAAACAATTATTATTCATTAAATCCAAGCGTTCAATGTAAATTTGATTTTGAAATGTCGTGCGCAGCTCTGATCTCCAATTTTGCACTTGATAGTACCACCTACTTTTCGCTAGGTGGCAACCACTAATTTCTAGGGTACATCGCCAGTAACAAAGTAACTTACACTACATAAGAACCCGTAACACAATTTCTGCGCGATATCGTGCAAGATATCCTTCACGATATCTTACAAGATTTCCTGCATCTCCACAATCTCGCTGAATAACCACGACTTCAATTCGCACGCTCCCCTCAGGAGCACCCAAACTGTCCACCGTATCCTTTACGGCCTCAACATTATACAACACTTACACAAACCACAAGTACGCTTCCAATCACACAATACACAGCATACTCACACACCTGACACACATACAAGGACACCAAATTCAAGCACTTCTAACTCCATTCCAGCGCAATGCCAATACTCGAGCTTCGCTCAGATGCGTAAGTGCCCCTCCTCTTATCTCTTCGAGAGCAAGTTGGCCTCCGAAATTTTCCGTTATTTTTCTGTTTTCTCTTCTCTTATGCCCTTTTGTCTTCTAGGGGAGTGGTCCTCACGGACCTGTCTCATGCGGGGAGGTAAGTTTTTAGTCGGTAGGCACACCGGGTGAATCAGACACTACCGCCGGAATAGCCAGGGTGTCTATGAAGATTTTCTCCTCCTCGCTCCTTCAAACAAAAAAAAAAAAAAAAATACAAGATATGCTACACGAAATTTTATAAGATATCGTACAACCCTGCTTGCAGGATAGTCGACACGATATGCTATACGATATTACGCAAAATTTTCGGCAACTAAAAAATAAAAAAGTATAAATTGTAACCCATGTAGTTTTAAATTTTTTCTGCTTAAAAGCTGTTAGAAAAGCTAACATAAGTAGTAAAAAAAAAGCATCTCTTTGCTTCAAATAAGGGGTTTGAACCTGGTTCGGGGTACTCATAGTCGAGTGTCTTACCCACTTGGCCAGAATGGATTAGACACTCGAAAAAGAATTTAACCACAAATAATCAAAAAATATAAAGAGTATTCAGAACTTTTCATGCTAACGCTATAAGATTACAAGTCTAGCACAGTCAGCTACACTTATAGTTTTAGACCCAGATTTATGGGGCTTTAGACACAGATATTTCCATAATTTTGTTTCTAATTAACTGACTTATTCAATTGTTAGTTTCTATTTCTAAGAAAATTTTATACATCTATAATAGACTGAAAATTTTTTGTTTAATGTATGATGGTTTGAAAAAGTTTATAAAAGGTCAAAATATCATTTTTGTGCTGTTTCAAGGAAAACTCGTAAATGTGAGATTATTTAAAACGAAACACGAATACCTTTTTCTTTCAGGATCTTAAAATATATGTGACAAGATATTTTGATTTTTATTGTTATTACAAGCAGTGTTAACAACATTCTTAGGGCAGAATAGTGATGCGCAAACTATCTTTAATAAGTATGTTATACATCACACAACTTTTACTGCTTGCGCTTCCTACGAATATTCACCGTTTCTATTAATCAAATCAATTTTTATGATGATACATAAAGGTGTATTTAAAGAGAGTAGTAAACAGATACCTATAATGTTTTTAATAAAGTTTGATCGATGCTTCTTGAAAATTATCATTGTCGCTGTCATGAGTCTTGTATTTTCATGAACAGTACCTTTAAAATTGTTAAATATGTGTATAAATATGTATGTATTTACCTTGTGTAGTAGTATTAAAAGATCTCAATCCCAATACATTTCAGCACACTAAAGTGAGACAACTTACACAATTTTTAAATAATATAAATGATTAAGAAGCATTACGTGTTGATGGCTTCTTTTTCTGTAAAAATAAGTTTTGTGCTTTCAAAAGTACAAAACTGAAAAAACTTAACATGAATAATTCTAAAATTTTTTATTTTACTATTTTAATTCAACATGCATTAATAAGAATGCAAAATAGACCCTATATGATGCTTCTTCGCCATATTTCACAATTTCTTTCTTAAAAAAAACCATGAAAAAAAAATTATTATTATTACTAAAATTATAAAAAATACAATAAATTAAACAAAACAATAGAAAATAACATTTATTAATGTTATTATGTCTTAAGGATATTGCTTTTTTTCAGTCTCTAATTCTAGTTGAGGAAGAGTTTTCCTAATTTTTAGTCAAATCTAATAGTTTTTAAGAATACTTTATTGTATGTATAATCTTATGTTGTAAGAATTAATAAAACTGATCTGAGTACTGTATAAATAAGTGAAAAATATTATCTTTCCTGCTGGTATTCGATACCCAGATAAATGTGTTAAAGAGGAAAAGGTGATTTACAACTTTGTTGTGACAATAACAATAAATTATTACACTTTTAAATATTGACTAATTTTCCCTTGGAATAAAAAGTGTATGTAAAGTATAAGTATAATCCATGAACAAAAAGTAGTTGTACAATCAATTACTAGATTTATTGTTGACGAACGTGTTAAGAGACATGTAACAATATAAAATGTACATTTATAAGATGTTAGTTATTAATTAGGTAACCAAGATGGTAAATATTTCACGAAATGATAAAATAATGAGTATAAGTTTCCGATGTACCTCATAAGGACGTTAATTTTTTTCCGAGTGTCTAATCCATTCTGGTCAAGAGGGTAAGACACTCGACTATGAGTCCCCCGGACCAGGTTCAAATCGCCTAACTGAAGCAAAGAGATGCTTTTTTTTTTACTACTTATATTAGCTTTTCTAACAGCTTCTAAGCAGAAAAAATTTAAAAATATATGGGTTACAATTCATACTTTTTTAGTTTTTAGTTGCCAAAAATCTTGCTTAATATCGTGTAGGATATCATGCAGACTATTGTGCAAGCAGTCTTACACGATATCCTATAAGATTTCGTGTTGGATATCTTGTAAGATATCATGTAGGATATCTTGCACCATATCGCGCAGAAATTTTGTTACGAGAAGGGCGGCACGATGATCCAAGATCATTGACTTAGATCGTGCAAATACGTGTATTGCATGTATCTCATTATTTCCAACTGCCTTTATACAAAGCAGTGGTAGAAATGAGTACATATTCAATAAAAATCACTATACGATAAACTCTTTTTTCACTTTACTTCTACCTTTCTGCTCTTTTCTTCTTCTTTCCTACTTCGTCTGTACTAGGTGCTCATGATCTCTCTATCTCTCAACCAAGATAAGGGGACAACTGACCCCTGGTCAGCGAAAAGACGACTGTCTCTCATAAGGATACGTGGTTATACCTTCCCTAGAGCTCCTTTCTAGGAAATTCACTCAGGATATAGCCACACAGTTTCCCGAAGGCTTCTTCAAAACTTCTCTCCACACACCCTCTCGGAACGATAAGAGGTGATCCTACCTAACGGGTTAAGACCACTGCGATCAACCCTATTGCCTTCACCCCTTGGAAGCCACCCCCCCACTATCCCGTCACCGGCCACTAGCAGCCTGTGGACGGGCTTAAACTTTTCATCCGCAGTGTGGTCTAAGTACTGCCACCCCTCCAGGATCCGCTGACATTTCGGCCCAGGGGCGATCACCAAAGCGATGCAAAACGATCCAGACGAGGGTAGAATGGTCGAATTATATGTAGTCATGATAATTTTGTAAAAAAAGAAAAAAAGAAGAAATTTATAATAATAATGGTAACACACACACACACACACTCATTCACATGCCCATATATATTTACACAAATATATGGACGACCCTGGTGACTAGATTTTCCCAGTCTCTAAGGATCACTGCACAGCTGCCACACATTTACGACGATCTGGACCTTGGACGAAACGACGATCCTACCACTTCCACAGCATCAGGTGCGATATCACCATCGTTATTTGGCTTAAAGGATCGTCTTGACTCACTGGAAAGTGACTTTCCTCATCCACAACACCCCCTCAGTTCAAAGCTGCCCACCCCAAAAAGCCGCTTTTAACAATCTGCTTTGGGTTTAACAAGCCTACGTAAAAGGGAGTACCATGCTTATCGTTTTAAAAAAGATTTATGGGGTGGATAATACTTGAACGTTGGCACATGACAACAGTACCGATGTAAATCACAATTTTTTTTAGCACTTACTTTTTTTATTACGCATATGGTACTTATAACGAAAATAATTTATTTACTTTTATTCAGTTATTTTATAACCAAAAAAATACGATAAGTGTTCTAAGGTATAGCGCTGCTTTTTTTTAAATTATCGCACACGTTTATTCTTCATTACGGATTGCCACTCCATGTATGTCAGATTTTCTAATCATCATATTTTCCATTTTTATTGTGCGATCTAACCTTACATTATTTTAATTATATCGTTGGACCGTGGTTATGATAGAATCGAAATTTATTTGCGATAAATTTTCGTCAATTACTTAAATAAACTTAATTTTGCATACATCATAAGATCTTACAGCTGCTGTACGCACGTGGTATGCACAAAATTTAGGACCTCCTGAAACAAAAGTCTCTATGTACGATCCTTCTCCATACACCTTTTATTCATCTGTTAATTGTCCTAATAACGAACCGATAGGTAGTTAATATTCACTGAAATTTTTATTATTAACTGTAAATACTACTGAGTCTGTATCATAATACAAAATTCTTCTATCGAGTTTTTCCAAAATTTCCCGTATGACCGCCGTAAAAAGCATCTTAAGGGTTCAAAGTACAGATTTCTGCCGTTGAGTGATTTTTTATACCGTCCAAATACTCATTATTCTATTTTGTAAATTCGTTAAAATTGTGCTCCCACATTTTACTTACTTTGTAGCCATACTTTTTTATTTTAAAACTTATTTTCATAGTATTTTCGTATCGTTCCATTAAAGTTTTGTTATCATTCAATATTTGATATCGATCGTTAGGGAAACAGCGAATACAACCATGAAAATAACATGAGGGTCAGTGCCTAAGCACACGATCAGTAAGAGCTAGTATGAATGAAAACTCCAAAAAAATTTTCGTAAATTACATTGTAGGGCCACAGTTCATAAATATTAATAATAAATACTCACGTCTATATCGTTAAGCCGATAGTTTGGAAAAAAGATACATGCAAATCCACAGATTATTAAAAATTCCCTATCATGAAATCATAGAATGTACAAAATTTGTATTGAACAATGCTTACTTCACCTTTAATAAAAAATTTTATAAACAGATTTTTGGTAGCCCAATGGGTTCTCCTGTCTCTCCACTATTTGCTGATTTAGTTCTAGAAGATCTTGAGATGGAAGCCCTGCGCTTGTTAAAAAAAATGATAATTGCGTTCCTTTTATATATAAAAGATACGTCGACAGCACTCTTATATGTGTACACAAAGATCAGGCACAACTATTCTTACAGATTTTTAGTAAATAAGACAATCACTTAAAATTGACTTGCAAAATAGAGAGAAACAATTTTATAAATTTCTTAGACATCACAATTACACAAAAAAACATGAAAATAACCACGAATGGGTACGTTAAGCCAAATTTATCCAATAAAATAACTTATTTTAATTCTAACCATCCCCGATCGTTAAAAGTCACTGGTGTATATGGTTTGGTTGATCGAGCCATTCTTTTATCTTATGAGTCTTTCCATAGGAAGAACATTCTCATGGTTAAAATAATTCTACCTGATTATGACTATACTCAACTTTTTATACAAAAATACATCAAGAAAAGACTTCACCGAATAAAAAATACTAATAATGATAATAACTTTCAACTAAATGACAATCTAAATGCTAAAACAAAAATTTCTATCCCTTTCAACCCGTTATTTTTCAAATTTTGCTCAAAAACTTTAAAAAAATTAAATATACAACTTTACCCTACTATTCAAAACAAATTGGACAGTGTTATCATTCTTGGAAAAGATAAAATTGATAAGCTCGATTAAACCAACGTCGTGTATCATTTCGCTTGCGATTCTTGCTCTGCATCATGCGTAGGTGAAACAAGGAGAGCATTGAAAAAACGCCCGAATGAACACAAAAGTACGAAGAAAAATGAACTTATTGTTGCTTCACACATGAAAGAATTCAAATCACAATTTGAATTTTTTTCAAACCAAAATTCTAGACCACAAACCAAATAGACAAAAAAGATTAATATCAGAAATGCTACACGTACACTCTACGAAACACACAATAAATAAAAAGGAGGATACCTTATTTCTTAATAACATGTATAAAGTTTTTATAAGTAATCACTTTTAACTCTACATTGTAAATATGTACACACGTTATCTATAATCGCAAGAAACGTACATTTTTTGTTTATATGTATAGAAATACATATATGTTTGACACTTACGTTATTCGTTTAAGGTGACCAAAACTCTGTAACGATCGTCTTAATATTATAGACGTAAGTATTTATTGTTGATATTTATTAACTCTGGCCCTACAATGTTATTCACGAAAATTGTAGTGTTTTTTTTTGTTTCCTATGTTAATAAAGTGAGCCTGATGAACGAAACGTTGCTCAAACTAACACCTGATTTTCTTGGAGTTTTCATTCGTACTCCCAAATTAGCTCTTACTGATCGTGTGCTTACGCACTGATCCTCAAGTCATCATGAAAACAACTGACAGCAGAACAACATGTTCAACAAATTACATCATGAAAATAATACCATTAAGACTGAAACAAGGTTCCTTTCGAATTCTTTTCTCTCTTCTTGAGGTTTTAACTAACCATCAACGAGAAGCCTTTCTTTTAAACAATATTCTCTCCATGTTCCTGCATGTATGACCTCTTCATTCCTTTCTTTTTCTTCCCACAAAATCCAATGGATGCATTTCTTAGAAAATTACCTTGCATGTGTATCCTCGGTTGTAGGAATAATCCCAATTGCATCTCTTTTTAAAAGGTTTTTTCTGTATTATACGGAACAGGCAGTTTCTACTGTCTTACTTTAAATAAAGGAGTCTACTGTTCCGACTTGCATAAAAGTTTTTCGATAAGCCATACCTCACGTAATATTTTAACACCTTGCACACAGTACTCAAAAAGTTATTTTTTAAAGTGAAACTGCGCGTTCATGTCTGAAGTTACTTTATCGTACCGTTTTAAAAACTTTGCAATGGAAAAAAGTTGGGTGGACCGTCTGCTTAATTTACGGTGAACAGTTCACCCAACTTGGGTGAGCAGGAGCACCAAGAACTTGGTGAAGCAGTTCTTTCAACTTTTCGTTGGACTGCGTTACCCATAGTTGGTGCAGTTACTGAACTAAAAATTAATGTTACAATTAAGTAATTTATAGAATTAGTAATATAAATATTGTGTATAGAGATGTCTTCAAAAAATTATACAATTGAGTAAATTTATTTGTCTACATTTGGCCAATTTCAAAAATAAATGTAATTAACGCGAGTTTTAAATTACAAGGCATACAATGTAACAATATTGTGCGTGTTATTTGATCAAATCGAGAAACAAGTGGCCACGTTTAGTACGTTTACGTAGTTGATGAATTGTTTTTGGTTACTTTTCCATTCTACAGAATACGAATGAATGTGAGCATCAAATGTAATTTTTTTAAATAAATTGAGTTCAAATAGATATTTTCATCAACTCTGATTATTTTTTTAATCTCTACAAAATCTTTTTCAATACTAATTATGTCTGCTACGATAAATGTACCAATTTCATATAAAACACTAACTATTTCGATGCTATTATAATATTGAATTGATGTTGATAAATCAAAATTACTTTTATCATTCACAAATGTAATTTCGTGATCACCTTTATCTGGAAAACCGCATTCAAAATTTTTTGTGATCTTAACATTGTAAAATGTGTAACAGATTTGCAGAACCTGTTTTTAGCGATCGTTAACATTGAGTTGTTACTCCCGCTAATTGACTGTGCACAATTTTTCAGTTTTCGATAATACGTTTCAATTCCGTGATATGCTATTTTGTCCATTTGACAGAAAATGCACCACCAAGTATGAATAATTTTTCCAAGTATTTCAACGAATCTTGCGTAAGGGGCACAGCTCGAAGAGGCAGAAGAAGGCTGAAACGTGCCATATTAATGGGCAAGGTAGAACAAACAACGTATCCATGTCTTGATGGACAAAGATCATCTCAACATGTACAGTTTTCTTACAGAACTATTAAAAGAGCAAGGTGACACAGAAATAGCAGTTGTAAAAGTGTCCTTGGGGTGAAGAGTTAAAGTTGCGACGAAGAAAAAGTGGATTGATCATTAGAAGAAACTTCAAACCATTATATTAAACTACAAAACATACTGAATTTTAGATTATTTACGTGCCATTGGCCAAAATATTGCCATTTCCAACGTGTAGCTGGAATAAAGTTCTGAATCAAAATTTTTTCGGGAACTTTTTTGGGGGTGTTTTTCAAGGGAATGGACATTTGGGTGAATGGATATTCGAGGGATTGGGCCTTCAGGGAAATAGGCACTTAGATAAATGAGCATTCGGGGTATCAGCGTTGGGGAATGGTATTCGGGGGCTTTAGTGGCAATGGAATACAGTTACCTATACGTAAAGTCAATATTTTCTTACAGTTAAAATTGTACAAATTTCTGTTCTTAATAAATAGAGCTTTTTAATGAATCAGATTTACATAAAAATTTTTTAATAATGTAATTACGTATGATAACATATAACTATACGTCCGTGCACCCCTCCTAGTTTGGTCCCCAAAGGATAGAAGAGCAGGAAAAATAAGGCGATAGCAGCTGAGAGTGAGGGAGTGTCAGAGAATACCTAGCAAAAGAGTCGGTCGAGAGTAAAGGGTAGGTCCTTATCTTAAAACGGTTAAGCTCAACGAGCCTCTTCTCTCGTTTTTGATAATAATAAAGTACTTAATCCAAACGTTCACGTAACCCCATGTAATAATAAACATAAAAAAAATCATAAAAACAAGGTACCTTATAAAATGATTTTCAGTACATTTTTTCATTTGTAACAAAAGTATTTTTTAGCTGATTTCATCAATAGTACAAAGTAAAATTGATCTATTTTTTGCTTTATTTTTTAGCCCGTACTAAATTTGATCGTCAGTATTAATATTGTAACGTCGGTAAACTAAAATTACTAATAATTTTTCTTCCCCGCTCGTTTCTTCAGAATTTTCCATGTCAACTTAAAAGTACTTTCGAACAGGGACCAACGTGCATTTGAAAAGATATGAATCACCTGCAAACTCTATTCGTAGCTGCAGCACATCGACCAACTATGATTCATGCAAACGCACGTTGGCCTATGCTAACCAGAAACGAAAAGAAAATAAGATAATAAAATATTCTTCAATACAGAGAAATGAAATAACTTTGAAAACTAATAGAGGCAAAAAGTCTAACTGGGGTACAATACTAAATGCTGGCACAACTTGATGAGATGTTAAAAGTTAGAATAACCTAGAGTTAATGCATATGGACAAATAATAATACATACTACAGTAAACCTAGCAGAGTGAAATTGTTAACTTTTCGCTCGTTTCAATACATGAACTACCTTCTTACACCATAGAATTTTTTGGCAATAGCCTAACTTTTGTAACTTCGATATATGTTGCCACTCTTCAAATTGTAAAAGAAAGCGGAAAAGTTGAGCCAATGATTGACAATAGCTCCTTCCCCTCTTCCTGACTCAATCATGTCAAGAAAGAGTTTGTACTGCCGCTCCAATATGAGTAACAGAATTTTCAAATCCCCAGGGCACCACGTGCCGACATCCTCTCCAAAGAGTAAGCAAAAAGGAAATGAGAATTGATCCCACTACTAACATTTCAAAATATATTCGTAGCTAACAATGAATTAAAATGACCGACAAGCTTAGTTAAGTTAACAAACACTGGGTCACGACGAACACCTGATTAGTATTTGGACCACAACTACAGCTACTTCAGAGATAAGTGGTTGGACCGATGTTAACAATTACTCTTTCTCGACCATCAGCCTTGTTCGATTAATGTTTTTGGCAACCTCAGCAACTATTATAGTTATTAATGTATTAAAACTACTATCACTAATCCTGTTATTAATATAGCAACACATTAAACGATTATTCAATCAACACTTACATGAAATATTGGGCGATTTTCACCACTCTTGTTACAACAAAGTTGATTGAGTAAACGAACTATGCTTAGTTTAAGTAAATTTTTGTAATATGTTACTCTAATGTTAATATTTAGTATTATGAAAATTCTGTCAAATTTTGATGTAAAAGAGAAAGGAAGGGCACTAATGAGTAAATCACCTTTCCTCCTCTTGACGCACGGAGGAGAATGAGCCGGATGTGGGATGTGCCAATTTTTGAGAGGCAGAACTAGAGCATCTTTTGCCAATTAGATTTTCGGCTATTGTCTTTCACCTCCAAGATTTTCCCGATAAAATTTTCCTGAGTCGTCTCGAACCAGCGCGTCGCAGAGGTCCGCTACTCCTTATAAAAAGGCCCAGAGGCCCCGAGAAAAGCACTTGACTCGACTCGACGATAACCCTTCAAGGTAGACTGAGTAGTAAGAGTCGACCTCTGCTACAACCCTATCTACTGCGAAGCGAGGCATAGTACAGTTCCAATGTTACCCTCAAACAGTTGACTGGATAGTTAGCGTCCGTCTTTGCTACCCCACGGTTCTCTACGAGTGCGGTTTTAAAAGTTTTAACCTTAGACACTTCGCGCTAGTTTTCCACGTCTACATTCTAACACTTAAAGTAATAGTAAGTTTTTCCAAAGTATCAAAACAGTTAACTGTATTTTTTTCTTTTGTCGCGAGGTCTGCATAATTGCCTACTATGGCATCGATAAGTTCCCCTTTAGGAACAACTATACAATTTAGGAAAAAAATATATATATATATATATCTTCCTATATTATAAAGTTGTAAGAATTTAAATGGTAGCTAAGATGCTCCATCTACCCTTGCCCCCTACTGTATCTTTTATATCTTAGAAATTGGAGTCAAAAGTTTAAAAAGCTAGGTCAAACTTTGTTTAAAAAATTATCGAATAAATATTTTTTTTTAAACAATATCTTTTAATTTTTAATTTACTATTAGACTCATGTGTCACAACATTTTTCTTTTAATTTTCACTTTTTAAATGGAAAAGGCACAATTAGTCATGAGAAAAGAATTGCTCCTAAAGGTACAGTCTAACCTTATCTAAGCTTTGTTCTTCTAATTAATTTATTATAATAACAAAGTCTGGTACAAACGGAAATTTTTTTTTTTTAGAGGATGAAAGGAAACTATGAATAATTCGAAAAAAATACAAAAACAAGTACAGCTATAGAGATACCAGACATAGCTACTTTTAAAACTCATGAAATCTTAGTCGAAAATTTGTAGCTAAGATTACACCTACGAAAAATAGCTTTAATTATAGCTATAGTGACTTACATCTATAATCAACTATAATGTACCTATAAATTGTTGTGAATAATAGCTGCGTAATATGAGTGTATATAGCTATAAATTTCACTGAATTTTTAAATAAAAATTGCTTCTTTCATCATCTGAGAAAGACGTTATCATGTGGATGATAACATAAGAACTGAGGAATTTTAAAATTTTCAAAGAATTAAAAAAAAAGTTTATATTAACAAACAAAAGTTTTCTTTTCTTGTTTAAAAGTATTTGAAGTCCTCATGATTTTTAGTTTGTTGACAGATTTGTTAACTTGTCAATTACAAATTTACCAATAATGAAATTACTCTTTTTTAAAAAGGTTTCAAATTCAACTTCAACGTCGATGACCACATTCATATAAAAAAGAACTTAGGAGTAAAATGTGAAGTTATCTTAAATAATATGAATAGTCCGCGAGATACACTTCTTAATAGTTTAGAGAAATAAAAACACATTTTAGCGAGCACTATCATCCATACATAAAATCCTTCTCTGGTTAATAAACGTTTTCTCAACACAGCCTCAAGCATTCGAAAAAATAATAATACATTATGTTATTATCGCTCGAGCAGATAAGGGGCAGACTGTAGTTGTTATTGACCATGCAGATTATATTTCACAGACGATTTTCTTATTTCAAGTAATTTCCAAGTTTTAAGTAAAGACCCTACAGAAAAAATTTCAAAAAGAAATTATAACTTTGTATACACAAAATTGCATACAAAATTATTTTTTATACTACACAATAGTACAAATTCATCCACAAATTCCAAAACTTTTAATAATATATGAAAATAAATTTTATTAATACATAAAACAGTTCTGAGTCATAGTTATTTTTAATTTTTAAATAAATTTTATTCTGTTAAAGATGGTCTGATTATGGAAGACCCAATCAGTCCATTACTTGCAGTAATATTTATGACTGATCTTGAACGAAAAATAATTTCTCATTCACTCTCTAAATAATAATTGTATTGGCATAGATACGTAGACGATATTATTGTTTGTTGGACAGGTACTTGAAAACAGTTAGATATTTTCTTTAATGTTATTGATAGTTTACATAGTAACATACAATTTACATGAAAAATCACATATATCATCATTCACAATAAATCGTTACATCCATATTTACGTAAAATGGCTGCACTTTACAGTTTTGTACATAGACTTTTAAGGATTCTTTTCAAGCCATTACATTTTGACCATGAATTAAACATTATTAAACAATTAGAATTCAATAATGGTTATAACCCTGTTATTATAGATAACAAACTCGATAAAGTAAGATTGAAAGAACCTACAGAAAACGTCATCCCCTTGTCAGTGAAGGATTTAAAATTGTTAATGATACTTTTAAAATTGCTCAATTTTTTAAACAACAGGATGTTAATTTAGTGTTCAAGACAAATAAAAATTTCCAAAAATAATAAGAAACAACAAAGACAGAATCAATAAAGAAAAGAAATTAGGCATTTACAAGAGATATTGTGGCACACCAGGTTGTGATAAATTGTATTTTGGCCAAACGGGTAGAACGTTTGAAAGACGAGACAAAAAAAACAAAAATGCTCTTAACAATAAGACCGATAAATTAACGTACTTTAGTGATTTAATATAATGTAACCATGTTTTTAATGATCACTATAATATCTTACATATTTGCAATAAGAGTAAAAAACTAGATTTTTTTAGAAGCAATGGAGGTCAATAAATTTAAAAATTTAGGTATACTATAAAACAACTGGTTACATCTCAATAGTTCACCTTTGCTTAATTAAAAATTTTAATGTTGCCACTATGTAAATTTATGATATGATGTGTATACTTATATTGTATTATTATGTATTGACTTTAAATTTGGTGTGTATGTTATATAGCAACTCAAAGTAATTTAGTTTAGTTGGAATTTGATGCCCATCTGAAGAAGGTACTGTGTAGCGAAGCAGCTGTTATGGCAATATGGGGAGAATCACGTCAACTGTCCCAGCGCCGCGGTGGACGGCCCGCGCGGTCGTCAAACACGACGTTTTCAACTCGTCGTTTAGGTGTCAAAACTTTGATAAAAAAATAATCTTAAAACATATACTTACGTATTTTTTCCTCAGCTTTACAGTGGTGGCATCAGTTTCTCGGAAATTTTCTCCCATAACCTCGAAAAATGCACTTGTTTGAAAAACACGTTTTATCTCCATGATCTTCAACTTTTGGAATTTTTTTGATAGTCTAAATCGAAAGATAAGACATTTTTACGTAGATATCGACAATTAAAAAAGAGGGGTTTTTCGTTTTTATAACGTATTTAAACGACGAACGAGACGATGCGAGCCACAGCGGCCGGGCTACGCGCGGCAGCAGCGCGTCCGCCTTGTGTCGTCTGCTACGGTGAGTCTGTTTGGCTATATAATATATAATGCAGTAGTGGCGATGTAAACAACAATTAGTTAACCGGGGCTTACAATGGATAAATAATAAATGTTCTGATAAAATTTATTCATATATACAACAATTTTATAATAAAGAAATAAATAATGATTAATATTGATTAAATATTGGATATTTACATAAATAAAGCAAAAAATAAAAACAAATTTGTTCTACTTCGTTCTTTTTTTCTTTTTAGGAATGGTAATTGAAGTGACACTTGTTTTACGTTCTTTGAGTTTCGGAAAAATTTCATACTGGTTACTCAAAGAAGTTTTCTTCAACATTAATTTATTATCCTTAATGGGGATAAACGCATGATAATTCAGTGTCCTTGGAATCAGTTTCGCACTGGAAATTTCGTCTTTTAATCTCAAGGAAGTTTCTTCATAGTCAGATTTGCTACTAAAAAAACCTTCGTTTCTTTGTAGTAAAACCTACGAAAACTTCGACTTACGATAGCACAACCTCAAGTCATAAAAATAATAAATACTAATATTTAATTATTCAATCGAAACTTGTTGCGAAGTGCAAACCGTCACGGTTAGGTGTATTTGTTTACATCCAGTCAGAGAGACGGTAGCAGACGGCGCGCTCCTGCCGCGCATGGCCCGGCCACCGCGGCTCCCATCATCTCGTTCGTCGTTTAAATATGTTATAAAAATGAAAAACCCCTCTTTTTTTATTGTCGATATCTACGTAAAAATGTCTCATCTTTCGATCTAGACTATCAAAAAAATTCCAAAAGTTGAAGATCATGGAGATAAAACGTGTTTTTCAAACAAGTGCATTTTTTGAGGTTATGGGAGCAAATTTTCGAAAAACTGATGCCACCACTGAAAAACTGAGGAAAAAGTACGTAAGAATATGTTTTTAGATTATTTTTTTATCAAAGTTTTGACACCGAAACGACGAGTTAAAAACGTCGTGTTTGACGACCGCGCGGGCTGTCCACCGCGGCGCTGGGGCAGTTGACGTGATTATCCCCATATTCAAGTTTCAATAAAGAGTGAAGATTATACACACTCGCTTAGAATGTTAATGCACCGTGAGTATTGTTTTATCGTACAGCTGACTACGATGTCGTCTACGTAGCTGTACATATTGATATATTCTTGCTGGGGCAGATCGCGGCAAAAGATATTAAAAAGGAAGGATAAGTATTTGGAGCCTTTGGAAACTTCAGAGCTTGTTAAACGGGGATCAGGTAGGGAGTCGTTTAAATTAACATGGATGAATCTGTCCAAGAGGTAGGATTTGATAGTGCTATTGAGGTAATGTTTAAAACCTAACTAAGAAAATATGTACACTAATTTGATAAATCACCGTATAAACGCGCAACACTGAAGTTTTTTGCAGAACAACGTTCACCAGGAGTGACTACGAAACAAACGGCTGAAACGTGTAACGAATATTAAATAACGTGTTATATGATAATGATTTCCAAAGTGAACGTTATATAAATAAATAGTTAAAGGCAAAATGTCAAATGTGTTTAATAGCCCTTTTTTTAAAAGAATTGATATTATCTGATTTGTAATAAAAGAACGCTTTTTAGATGCGCGTGATTAG